>NC_056746.1:1380552011-1380867011 GCF_019279795.1 Protopterus annectens | reverse complement strand
ACAGCAACAGCACCACAACTCCAATATGCCACTGAGGGCTTTTACTGACAGCAGTACAGCCCAATACTGGCCCATAATCTGACAAAACTAAGTCATTCATAAAGTATGAAACCCAAGTGTTATGGAAATTATCAGCAGTGTACAGGACTGAGAGAAGAATACAATGCAGTTAAGAAACTTTCTGAAAAACATTGTTTATTCCTGTCCACTAGGGTCAGCAGCAGCGGTCCATACTGTATATAGCTAGCTCTTTCAAACAGAGCTGGGCAGTGTGATCCTAAATTATATTGTCCATTTGTTGACATGATAATAGCATTGTGTAGTAAGTGCTGTCCTGCATTGTGTACTTATTATACCCCCAGCCATGTTCTTTATCAATAAAAACATAGGTGGTAGCCCATATTTTTTGTTTTTAAATTGGGATTTATTATATAGCTTAGTCTGTCTCCAATTATTTGAATACATCCACAGAGATTGTCTGCCATAGTGCTACGTCGAATAGTAAAGAGGGCTGTGAAAATGAACTGTTAACAAGTATAATCCTGTACCCCAGGGTTTGACACCCTCAACCTCCATTTGCCCACTCTGTGACTCTGAGCATACCACTTATCAAGACAGTTCGTCTAAGCTGACCCTGAAAAAGGGCCTTGCTCTACTCCAGTTAACAAGTACAGAGAAATAAACAATTGTTCTCTGCACAGAATGCACATTGCTAATGTGCTGTGTACCCTCAGTTGATATGTATCCCACATCCCTGCAAGTGCCTCTGGGCTGATTAAAACCATGGGTAATCAACTTGGAATTCTAATCACCATGTAAATAAACCACAAAGCAGCCCCCTTTCAAAATGGCTCCTACATGATAAAGGTCCAAGGCCTTCAGATGGTATGACCTCTAAATGTAATGGCCTACATATTATGTACAGTACAGAGGGCATCAATGAATCCTGCCCTGTACTATGAGAACAGTAGAGGCTACCAGAGTATTTTATAAAACTTAACTAATCTCTTGTTTGTGTTCTTTTTCACACAGATTATCAGGAACTGATCCATTTCCTGGAGTTTAGAGTCCCCTGAATCCATTTTTGTTTAAAAATATTATTTATTTATTTATTCACTAGGAAAGTCTGACTGGGACAAAGCCCATTTTCAGTGGAGGCCCTGGGAGAAACACTCCAGATACATATCTTTGGAAGGTGGGAGGAAACCAGAGCACCCAGAGGAAACCCATGCAAACACAAGGAGGACATGCAAACTCCACACAGAAGACACCCCAGCTGAGAATCGAACTGGAGAACCTCTTACTGTGAGGCAACAATGTTAACTGCTGTACCATTGCACTGCCCTGTCTCACACTATGTTCTCTGCCACAACTTTTTTGCAATATCTGCCTGTTCATGTTGTTCTATATCAGGTTGTCTGGCCTCTTTTTTGGTAACCTGATATACCTCCCATGGTTGTCTTCTGTCTTGAATCCCCACTATTAGAGGGCAGGTCTACCTTTCTCTATCAATCTCCAGTGAAAGTGAGTTAACCAGATATCCCATACTACTCAGGATGGAAAGATACCTGTCCTGTGCTATTTAGGTTAGCTGGATCCTAGGCTGCTGACCTCCTGTGATGGTGTCCTCTAGGTAAAGTCCTCCCAGATTTCCGTCACCCTGACATGTAGATGTTTTCTACCTTAAGCCCTCCTCCTGATATGTTTACAGCAATGACACAGTAAAGTAAGCGTATCACTATGTCGAGTCCCTAAGTACCTTCATATGCAGGAAGCTAGTATTATAGAGGCCTACATTTCTAATCACCCTAAGTCCCACTATTTTGACATATAATAGCTGCACACTTTTCAAATGACATTCCTTCATTTCCTTTGTTAAACGCAGAATACACACCTGCATGAGTAACAACAAAGTTTATTTCCTGTAGTAGGGCACCCTATCACCTTACATTTACATTACATTTGCTTGACAACAGACAAAAGCAAAGAGCATATATAATCTAACCTCTAAATGAATATTAACTTCTCCCTCCACTTAATGGCTAACACCCCCTACCCTTTCTCCAACCGCTTCATGTTCTCTTAAATGTGTATGCAGACCTCATCTCTACCACTCTTCTAGTAGTCCATTCCACAGCTCCACAAACTCTCTGTAAAAAAGTACTTTTGAAGACCCAAGAGGTTCCTCCATGTAGTCTTCAGCTTTTGCCCCCCCCCCCCCACTGAAGTTATCCCTGTTCAGGATAAAGCCCTCACCTCTCCATGACATGATTTTATACACCCTTCAGCTACCGTCTAGCCTTTCTGCTTGCACGCCTCTTGCTGTCCTTCTAGCCAGTTTGCATTCCTTCCCTCTAGCTGCCCCACCCCCTTTCCATTTCTCGTGTGTCCATCCTATTTGTTATCCTCACACTTTGCTGTAGCTAATTTGTTCTTTTCTTCTTTCCATATTTTTCCTGTTCCTGAAACTGTACTCTGTAATTTGCAGTCCTCACTACCCCACACTTGACCTATTTTTATAGCTTGTTTCTCCCTAACGTTCTTCATCATCTCGCCTTTGGCCCTCTCCTTATCTCAGCATAATTCATTCTCATAAAATCCTATTCAGGGACATGGCCCACAAGTCACAGAGGCAGCGCACATGTGAGATTCAGGGACATGGCCCATAAGCCAGAGAGGCAGTGCACACAGCCAGTGCAGTGAAATGGCCATCTCCTGACAAAGACAGCTAGACAGAAGTCACACCCAGATGGTGAGTGTATAGTAAATATCCAAACAAGTTACACAATATCTGAAAAGAGTAGTGAAAGAGCATATCATGAACATCTATAAAAACTGCCCTAAGTCCTACACTAGTAAATGGACCCTACTGTGCTACTATGGATGCCAAACCTGGGATGCCACAGCTGCCCCTACAAAATGCACACACACACAGACACACACACACACACACACACACATACTCGCATGCACGCACACACACACACACACACACACACACACACACACACACGCATGCACGCACACACACATGCAGGCATACACACACACACACACACAAACACACACACACACACACACCACACAAATCAGTTCATGTTTTGTCAAGTACCATGTTTTGTAGCACAGCAACAGCACCACAACTCCAATATGCCACTGAGGGCTTTTACTGACAGCAGTACAGGCCAATACTGGCCCATAATCTGACAAAACTAAGTCATTCATAAAGTATGAAACCCAGGTGTTATGGAAATTATCAGCAGTGTACATGACTGAGAGAAGAATACAATGCAGTTAAGAAACTTTCTGAAAAACAGCACTAGGGTCAGCAGCAGTGGTCCATACTGTATATAGCCAGCTCTTTCAAACAAAGCTGGGCAGTGTGATCCTAAATTATATTGTCCATTTGTTGACATGATAATAGCATTGTGTAGTCAGTGTTGTCCTGCATTGTGTACTTATTATACCCCCAGCCATGTTCTTTATCAATAAAAACATAGGTGGTAGCCCATATTTTTTGTTTTTAAATTGGGATTTATTATATAGCTTAGTCTGTCTCCAATTATTTGAATACATCCACAGAGATTTTCTGCCATAGTGCTACGTCGAATAGTAAAGAGGGCTGTGAAAATGAACTGTTAACAAGTATAATCCTGTACCCCAGGGTTTGACTCCCTCAACCTCCATTTGCCCACTCTGTGACTCTGAGCATACCACTTATCAAGACAGTTCGTCTGAGCTGACCCTGAAAAAGGGCCTTGCTCTACTCCAGTTAACAAGTACAGAGAAATAAACAATTGTTCTCTGCACAGAATGCACATTGCTAATGTGCTGTGTACCCTCAGTTGATACGTATCCCACATCCCTGCAAGTGCCTCTGGGCTGATTAAAACCATGGGTAATCAACTTGGAATTCTAATCACCATGTAAATAAACCACAAAGCAGCCCCCTTTCAAAATGGCTCCTACATGATAAAGGTCCAAGGCCTTCAAATGGTATGACCTCTAAATGTAATGGCCAACATATTATGTACAGTACAGAGGGCATCAATGAATCCTGCCCTGTACTATGAGAACAGTAGAGGCTACCAGAGTATTTTATAAAATTTAACTAATCTCTTGTTTGTGTTCTTTTTCACACAGATTATCAGGAACTGAACCATTTCCTGGAGTTTAGAGTCCCCTGAATCCATTTTTGTTTAAAAATATTATTTATTTATTTATTCACCAGGAAAGTCTGACTGGGACAAAGCCCATTTTCAGCAGAGGCCCTGGGAGAAACACTCCAGATACATATCTTTGGAATGTGGGAGGAAACCAGAGCACCCAGAGGAAACCCATGCAAACACAAGGAGGACATGCAGACTCCACACAGAAGACACCCCAGCTGAGAATCAAACTGGGGAACCTCTTACTGTGAGGCAACAATGTTAACTGCTGCACCATTGCACTGCCCTGTCTCACACTATGTTCTCTGGCACAACTTTTTTGGAATATCTGCCTGTTCATGTTGTTCTATATCAGGTTGTCTGGCCTCTTTTTTGGTAACCTGATATACCTCCCATGGCTGTCTTCTGTCTTGAATCCCCACTATTAGAGGGCAGGTCTACCTTTCTCTATCAATCTCCAGTGAAAGTGAGTTAACCAGATATTCCATACTACTCAGGATGGAAAGATACCTGTCTTGTGCTATTTAGGTTAGCTGGATCCTAGGCTGCTGACCTCCTGTGATGGTGTCCTCTAGGTAAAGTCCTCCCAGACTTCCGTCACCCTGACATGTAGATGTTTTCTACCTTAAGCCCTCCTCCTGATATGTTTACAGCAATGACACAGTAAAGTAAGCGTATCACTATGTCGAGTCCCTAAGTACCTTCATATGCAGGAAGCTAGTATTATAGAGGCCTACATTTCTAATCACCCTAAGTCCCACTATTTTGACATATAATAGCTGCACACTTTTCAAATGACTCCTGTGTACATTCAAAACATTCCTTCATTTCCTTTGTTAAACGCAGAATACACACCTGCATGAGTAACAACAAAGTTTATTTCCTGTAGTAGGGCACCCTATCACCTTACATTTACATTACATTTGCTTGACAACAGTCAAAAGCAAAGAGCATATATAATCTAACCTCTAAATGAATAACTTCTCCCTCCACTTAATGGCTAACACCCCCTACCCTTTCTCCAACCGCTTCATGTTCTCTTAAATGTGTATGCAGACCTCATCTCTACCACTCTTCTAGTAGTCCATTCCACAGCTCCACAAACTCTCTGTAAAAAAGTACTTTTGAAAACCCAAGAAGTTCCTCCATGTAGTCTTCAGCCTTTGCCCCCCCCCCCCCCGAAGTTATCCCTGTTCAGGATAAAGCCCTCACCTCTCCATGACATGATTTTATACACCCTTCAGCTACCGTCTAGCCTTTCTGCTTGCACGCCTCTTGCTGTCCTTCTAGCCAGTTTGCATTCCTTCCCTCTAGCTGCCCCACCCCCTTTCCATTTCTCGTGTGTCCATCCTATTTGTTATCCTCACACTTTGCTGTAGCTAATTTGTTCTTTTCTTCTTTCCATATTTTTCCTGTTCCTGAAACTGTACTCTGTAATTTGCAGTCCTCACTACCCCACACTTGACCTATTTTTATAGCTTGTTTCTCCCTAACGTTCTTCATCATCTCACCTTTGGCCCTCTCCTTATCTCAGCATAATTCATTCTCATAAAATCCTATATCATTATTTTTGTCTTTGTATTCTTACCCCCCCCCCCCCAACCACAAAGTGGTTTAGAGTACCCATCTCGGTGGCTATGTTTTATATGAATTTGTAAAAGTATATGACATTATACCCATACTTGCAAAATCTATGGCTCAGAAAGCAATAAGAGCTTTTTGATTTAAACAGATATTTTCTAAAAATAATGTTTAACAAACTACAGCACAGGGCATAGCAGCTAAGTCACATTTTCATGCAAATCAGTTCTTTGGAATACAGTTAAATAACTACATCTGATAATACTTTTCAAAGGGTGAATTTCATAAAATATTCATATAATTAACCACACTTTGGTTAGTATCACTAGTTTCTCACTTCAGGTTATATATTATACATGCAAATTAAATGTTCAGTATGAACTATAGGTAATATTTTGCAACTGGAAAGCATATTCGTGCAGCACTCAATGAATTTACTAGAATGTGATAGAGCTGTATAAGCCCCATAATACTTACAATTATGGCCACTCCAATATCTGAGTTTTGTAGCACTGGACACGGACTTAATGATGCCATGGCTAGGTTATATGCACCAAACCCAGTGCCAATCAAAGAGAGGGATCCAAGTAATGCCAGGGACCTGTGGCAAAAGTTAAACAGTTACATTTTAGGCAATGCTTTTCCTGTTCTTTACACTGTCTCTTTCTTATCCACGTTATACAAAATAAATAAAACTGCATACCAGTGGCTGAAATGGATCTAAAAATGGTGGCTGCTTATAACAATAGCAACACAGTGAGCATTTTAATATAAAATAAGCAAAACAACAGTATATCAAGTTTTTGATCTTCAGATTTTTCTTAAATGATTCTTAGCTTTCAGCCTTCTTGAGGTTTATAATGCATATTTTTGTATCGTTCCCACAATAAACAACAGTATATCAAGTTTTTAACCTTTAGTACATCATTAAGTGAACAGCCTTGACATCTCAGCTTTCAGTCTTCATAAGGTTAATACTATATAGTTTTATACTATTTATATAATAATCAAAACAACAGCATATCAACTTTTTGATCTTTAGTAGTATGTCATTAAATGATTAACCCTGGTGTCTCAGCTTTCAGTCTTCATAACATTAATATGTTACACCACTGATGCAGGTGTATGACCTCTGAACCTAGTTCACCTAGTTCATGAACTTTTTTGCTGTACTATGTTATTTCGTTACCAAATGACTGAAGGACTGATTTGGCTATGCAAGGATTACTGTATACAGAAACATATCTTTAAGCACAATTGCTGCACACAAAACTTTGTGTCAGAATCAACTCTTTTTTTAAAAAAGCACAATTCACTAAGCCATTGTTTGACAAACCACCTGATTATTCAAAATGGCTGAAAATGAAGTTTCATTGAAGGCAGATATATAATCCTATTAACACCTGCACTAAGGAAAATCATCTTTGGCAGACTACAGTTTGCTAAAAAGTAGTTTTTCTATTCATAATAAATTCCTAATATCACGTACTCTCTATGCTCTGATAACGTTTAGTACTGATATCCTGTGATATCCTCATATTGCTATTCATAGTAAATTCCTTATATCACATACTCTCTGTGCTCTGATAACTTTTAGGACTGACATCCTGTGATATCCTCATATTGCTATTCATAGTAAATTCCTCATATCACGTACTCTCTGTGCTCTGATAACGTTTAGTACTGACATCCTGTGATATCCTCATATTGCCATTCATAGTAAATTCCTTGTATCACATACTCTCTGCACTTTGATAATGTTTAGTACTGACATCCTGTGATATCCTCATATTGCAGTGTTCTTAACAAGCTTCCCTTCTTTTTGCAGCTACTTTAGATACTGATTTCACAAGACTGTTTAAACTTTTCTTGATGCTTTGGATTTCTTTAGAAATTTCATGTTCCAGATGAGGTAAAGATTTAAGTTGCTAAAATATACCCTTATCAGTTAATTGAAAGGAATATACTGCCCTATGTTATGGATCACTTGAAATGTTTGGATAGAAAAACAGCTAAAAAATGTCTGGATCAAAGAGCTTGCCTTGTTTCACGACTGCTGAAGTTTGAAAATATATATTTTTTATTAATCGTGACTTGGTACAGCTTCAGACTTAAAGTAATTAGATGACAGTTTATTCATTTTGCACCTACATTCAAGAGGGATACTCTTTTTACTGCCCATATTTAAAGAAACTTATTAAGACTAATGCAGGTGGAGACTGCAGCTCTACACTAGTTGTTTACAGAGCTAGTTGCAATGGATGCGATACATTTTATGTGGGAAAGACTATTAATAAACTGAGATGAAGGATTTCGGGTTATCTATCTGAGATCAGCTCTAAATGTCGAAACAATGCCCTGGCCAGACACATCCAACTCCATAAAAGACACTCTGGGTTTAAATTTCAAGTACTTGATCACATAGATCTCACTGAACTTGAAGAGGACACCCCAAATACTTTAAAAAAACAAGAACTTATGTGGCAACTAAAGCCTAGACTAGACTATTATTGCTCACTGAAAAGTGTACTAGAGCTAAGTAAGTTGCCTCATTGTTTACAAGACTAAAGATCTAAATTTAATTTATTTGTTATTTGCATTTGTTTGTTATTTGCAGTTATCAACAATTTTATTAACTATTAACTTTGTAAATGTAATTTTAAAATGTAATATTATGGTAGTGGCTTATAAATTATTAATTTTGTTTTAGCAGATACATTTCTACACATATATTTATCTATTTATAATAACCATTTTTAAATATTTAAATGTTTTCTAATTATATCTTCATTGTACTATTACAATCAGGACACATTCAAAAGGCACTTTCTCACATTTCTTTATAACTAGAACGTTTGATTACTGTAGAACCACATTAGAGCAGTATGTGCATATTCTGCAGATGTCATAACATTTTATTAATTCTTGTTTATAACTTTTTATTTATTTATTTTATTTCACAATTGTTGACTGGGATAGTCCGGCTGGATACATGTCCATTTTCAGAGGAGGCCAGGGGAGAAAAGCTCCAAACTTACAAACAGATAAAGACAAGCAGGTTACAGTATATACACAAACATATTGTATTAACATACAAGTTACAGTCTCACATTACAAGCCTATGAAGAATACAGTTTATATTCAGAAATATATACAAATATGTTACAGTTTCTCTTATCATCCCTATAGGTGCAGCTATATACAGAGTATCTGCAGAGATGTTACAGTTTCTCTTTTCAAACCTCTTAGTGTAAGAGGTTAGTAGCTGTGAATAAAAAAATTCAGGGATAAGGAAGTATATGAGGCTTTAGTCAGGGTTAGAACAAGGACATAACCAGTGAGTTTTAAAATACTGGGTTAGATTTTTTTTGAACTGATTAAGGGAGGGGTTCAGAGTAAGGTCAGATGGGAGTGAATTCCAAGTGTTGCCTACTGAATTTGTAAACAAAGATTCTCCAGATAGGTTGTTAGCTTTAACAGATTGAACCAAAAGTTTTGTAGTGGAAAGAAGTGACATAGCATCTTTGTAGGGATGGATAATGTTTTTAAGGAACAGAGTTTTTTTCTGGATGGTTAATAACCTTGAATGCTACAGTAAGTGGATTACATTCAATTAGCCTGGGGAGTTCTAGCCATCCTAAGAGGTTTAGGTTTTGACAATGGTGTGTCCTGTAAGGAGTTCTTGTGGCAAACCTGGCAATTTCATTGTAGCAGCTAGAGAGTTTGCTAATATCAGTTTTGTTCAAGTTAGTGTGAATTGGCAAGGCATAGAGTAGAGTTGAAAGCAGATGGGTACGGGCAATGGCAGTCCAAGCTAGAGGGGTGAGAAAAGGTTTGTTTTTGTATAGGGAGCCAATTTTTTTAATGGTTTTAATAGTTTGGTTTATGTGCATATCATATTTGAGGTTGTTGTGTATTATAGCACCCAGGAGTTTGGTATACATATCTGGTGAGATTATGGTCCCATTATTAGATGTTATAGTGAACAACGGTTGAGAAGATTTGCAAGTTATTAGGGTTTAATATCAGTTGTTGATTAGTGATCCAGTTTTCCACTGTATTAAAGGTTTTCTGGGTTAAACTAAGGAGATATGTAGGGGTAGAGGCTGAGCAAATAAGGGTGGAGTCATCAGCATATTGTATACAGGTTGTGTCTGGGATTACAGTGTGGAGGTCATTGATAGGGAGAAAAGAAGCGGACCTAATATGGAGCCTTAAGGGATACCAAGAGTAACGGGGAGAAGGGTGGAGAGGTTGTCCTGCCAAAGGACAGCCTGCTGTCTTCCACTAAGATAAGATTGAAACCATTGTATGGCATGGTTGTTTAGGGATATTTTATTTAGGGTAAGTAAGAGTAGCTGGTGGTTAACTATGTCGAAGGCCTTGGAAAGATCGAGAAATGGCAGAAGATAGTTTATTGTTGTTAGTGCAAACATGGACAGCTTTATTAGATACAATCATATTAGTAAGGGGTTGAATGCTACTTATTTAGCTGGCTCAGATAGGTAAACTTCTGAATATTTTAAATGGTAAACTAATGTTCATTTTTTTTAAAACAAACAGCAGAGCTAGATTCTGTATAGCACATGCATGATTTCGTGACAGTTGAGCCTTTTTAGGTTGTAACTTTTTAATGCACAGTGTTTTAGCTTAACTAGACACATATTGAATATTAGTGGCAATATATACTACATGCTTATAATGACTCCAATATTATAACATTCATAAATTTTAAACGGGGTCCTGTTTATACATTTTTTCTAGGGTTTGCAGACTGGAGCAAATATCACTGCTGTGAGCATGAGCAACTGTTTTTCTGCTAGATTTTTCATATATTTTTCTAGATTTCTGTGTATTTTACTTTAAAATTCTTTACTAGACTTATCATTTCAGATGAATAGACTAATGTACATATACACACACTCACACACACACACACACACACACACACACACACACACACACACACACACACACACGCGCACATATATATATTCTCAAGTGTTTGGTATGGTTTTACTTAGGATTTGTTTTTTGTACTACATTTTCTTAAATAACAGGCAATGTTTTACAGTTTTAACCCCCTAGTAGTTTTGCGCAGAAGTGGGTATGGCTTGAGTGATTGGCATGGCAAATGGCCATGATATTGCATGCAAATGGTGCATGATTGACATGCCATGCAAATTTGCTTCACCAGTGTTTAGGGTTGCCACCTTTTCAAATGCCCAAAGTGGGACATTTTTGATACAAACATCAGATTTTGCAGGGCAAAACATGCCTATGTTCAGTACAAAGGGCAGAGCTTCACTTTACTGCCTAAATAAAAGCTTATTCTTGTAGCATTTTAGTTGATTATTCTGTTTCTTATAATATTTAGGTGTTTCAGATACAGAATAACTGTTTTATGCAACTATTACATAAAATATAGGAAATATGTTGTCGTAAAATCTCAGGACATTTGCCACTTTTTTGATTACTTTGCAGAACGCAACTGCCCAAAGAGGGACTGTCCCTTGCAATGTGAGACAGGTGGTAACCCTACCAGTGTTTTCCATTTTTGCAGTGGAGCTCACCCCCCCCAGCAACCCCCACACCCTCCCCCCATAAATTATATATACCAACTCCGCGATCACACTACATTGAGGAACAGGGTTACTCGTATGCATCATGTCCCATCGACAGTGCACAAACATCATTTGCATACGACATCACAGCTTTTCATTCTTCTACTGGTCTGTGTAGTTCAGAGAGCTGATGCTCAGAATGCTGGCTGATTATTCATGCGGACATAGATTTTCATACACTTCACCTGGTGCTGGGTGGTGGGAGGTATTTGGGCGGGTCTTGCTACTGCATATCCGGGGGGGGGGGGGTAATACAAAGCCATTTAGCAATTATTAATGTGTAATTTTTAGTTTAGTCTAGTTTAGTTTAATTTAAACATATCCTGGAACCACAGAGCTTGAAGCAGGGCAGCACTGTGTCGAATATCCCACTGTTGTATGGGGGAAGGAATATTAACAAGTAACATGCTGATTGTCTTTTACAAAACAGCGACCCTAGTAACCACTCCCATGCTTTTAAACAATTATATAAATGGAATGGTGAATTTCTACTCTTTATCTGGATCTCTTGTTTGTGTGTTTTTAATAAAGAAGATTCAACTTGATCTAGCTTGCGCTTCCCTACTTTCATTAGTGAATTTATACTTTGGAAAGTTTTTAAAGAAAGTATTTCTTATTAGGTGGGATATTCCCAGTATGGTTTTTATTAGGGGCCTGAACTCTAGGGAATCTTAGATCTTGCACACAGAGAAGTTTCCTCCTTATTTGTTTTTGGACCAATTGTATTCACGTACTGGGTTTCTGAGACTTCAAGGGACACCACGGAGACTGTTTGTTTCAGGTATGAGAGTTTCATACCTACTGTTTATAAAATGTATGTTGATGCGAAGATGTCATTATGTTAACTTTTAAATAGAATTTTGGGCCTTTGCTGCCTCCACTATTTTTGGCTATGACCACAAAGAGTAAAGAAGTTGAGAGGTGTGTGTTGTAACATTGCAGAATACAATTCTCTGTTGTTTTATCACAGTATACTACCTTCAAAGTAACTATGTTGTAAAGCAGTGTGCATTATACAGTAAGGAGAGGAGAGAAAAAAGTCTATGCCAACAGATAAGGAACAATAGTCACATTTTTGAAGTGTTCCTTTAGAAATAAACAGAGGGGAAGGAGTGCAGTACTTTAATGCTGTTGGAATTTTATTTTTCCTGGAACATTCTATCACTCTGTAAATATGTTATGTTGGCAAGTATCCTGTGAAATCCACAGTATAACTTTGCAGTACGGGTTTGGGAAACAGCACGTGATGTTTGATTTGGTGCTTAATATTGCCTTTAACATCAGTTAGTCTTGCAAAGTGTGTAAACTTTACTGGCTTACTTCCCTTTTTAAAGTGCAGTGTGTAGGTTTTATGTGTATTTATCTGTGTGCATGTGCGTGCGTGTTTAATGTATATGAAGGTACAAACATGCATTTTGTTTTTAGCCCCCTTTGCTGCTCACTGTTGCTGCAAATACTCTTGATATAAGTAACTGTAGTACTAACCCCCCCCCCCCCCCCAGGGTTGAAACCAGTGTGACTGTTATAACCCAGGAGTGCCACAAACATTGTATAAGTACATGAGGAGATTTTCTTTTGTGTGTGTGTGTGTGTGTTGTGCCCTAACTAGATGGGGCTGTGTGTGACAGTGTGCAGTATGCATGTGAACATGCAACTATGCATTTCAGGGCTACCACAATATATGCATGAAAACAAATGCACCAAGGACAGGAATCTCCAAACTGCATTCACGAAAACATCTTACCAGAAAACCCTTTAAGTGTTTTTTTTTTTTTTTTTTGCAGGGAAGCAAGCCCCTCTGCACCCAATGAAGTTATATATACCAACTGTGAGGTTGCACATACTTGAAGACAGGAAATTCCAACAAAAAGGGAATCACGTCTTGTATGATTCACAGGCAGTGAATTCTTATGGATAAGTTGAAGCTGGGGCAGTTGAAGCTCAAGAGGTCAAGTTCTGTCCACCAGTGAGATGGCCCATTCAGGACATAGTTTGTAAGCTTATACTTTTTTATGTATAGGTAATGTAAATGCTTGCTGTATTATTTTATTCCACTCTGCTAAGCAACACTTCAAACAGGGTATGGATATCCATGGTACCGACAGTCAAATATGAGGCATCAAGTGAGAAAAAGGCAGTATAAAATATAAAATATAAATTATAACAGTTTGGTTAACAGTTATATTAAGAATATCCAAGTAAAGGGTGTGGAAAAACAGGAATAAGGTGTCATATCTTTAAGAATCAGCATCAGTATAGATACAAACTCTGAAGTTGTTTCCCTGTTCCTAATGTTTGAAGGAAGAACATTTCAGATTTTGAAGGCACTGAAAAGGCTGGTCGGTGGAGATGAGTGTGTTTCTTGCCCTCTGAAGTATGACTGCTGTATCAGGTTGTGACCTGAAAATATATTTTATCATAGGGTGTAATCTTGTGGAAAGGTCTAGAATGAGTGCAGTCCTCTCCTGAAACCTTAAGAACTAAATTTAGAAGTGTTAAAAAGAAAGTGCCGTGGATACTGAATTTTTAAATGAAAAATTATGCCTTACTTGCCTAGATGAGCAGAAAGAATTATTGTAAAAATAGTGGAACAGATGGCTAACTATTTCTGTGGGAGCAGTTCTGACACTCAGCACCAGAGAACCCTACTGTTAAGGTGACATAGAGGTTATCACACTGGCACAGCCATGGCAACTGGTGCTAACTGGTACATAGTTAAAACAAGACAGTCTGATACTAGGAACAGTTTCAAGGGTTAGGATGGGGGGCACAGATAAAGATTTTACAGCTAGAATGAAGGAAACTAATAACGCATAGGACAGACAGGTACCTGGCGTGAGGAGGTATATTGCATGTAACGAAGTGCTGCACTTAATGCTAAACTACCCATGCGAGCTACTTATAGGTCAGATTCCCAATAGTAATGATAACAGATGGAGGGCTCCTTGCTGGAAATGTAATATCTAGCTTGTGAATCCTGATGCTTTCAAAAACTAATTTGAGTCAAACAAGGAACAGTGACTACAAAACCTAGCTGTTTCATAATTAAGACAATTTTGCAGGGAGGCTTTGTCCCTCTGCAATGCCCACTGTGGACAGCCAACCCTCCAACACTGTTGATAGTCATGTAATAACTTTGAACTTTTATAGGGAGTTGGCATAATGGTTAAGGTGTTTACCTCACTGACTTAAGGTACAAGGTTTGATTCTTCTTCTTCTTCTTCTTTCGGCTGCTCCCGTTAGGGGTCGGCACAGCAGATCAACTGTTTCCATTTCTTCCTGTCCTCTGCATCCTGCTCCGTCACACCAACCACCTGCATGTCCTCTCACCACATCCATAAACCTTATCTTAGGCCTTCCTCTTTTCCTGTTACCTGGCAGCTTCATCCTTAGCATCTTTTCCCCAATATACTCAGCATCCCTCCTCAGCACATGTCCAAACCAACGTAATCGTGCCTCTCTGGCTTTGTCTCCAAACTGTCCAACCTGGGCTGACCCTCTAATATACTTATTTCTAATCCTGTCCATCCTCGTCACACCCAGTGCAAATCTTAACATCTTCATCTCTGCCACATCAAGCTCTAACTCCTGCCTTTTTGTCAATGCCACTGTCTCCAACCCATATAACATAGCTGGTCTTACTACCCTCTTGTAGACCTTCCCTTTCACTCTTACAGGTACTCGTCTTTCACAAATCACTCCTGACACTCTTCTCCATCCACTCCATCCTGCCTGTACTCTCTTCTTCACCTCTCTTCCACACTCGCCATTACTCTGAACTGTAGATCCCAAGTATTTAAACTCATCCACCTTCCCCACCTCTACTCCTTGCATCCTCACCATTCCTCTATCCTCCCTCTCATTCACACACATATATTCTGTCTTAGTCCTGCTGACCTTCATTCCTCTTCTCTCTAGAGCATATCTCCACCTCTCCAGGGTCTCCTCCACATGTTCCCTACTCTCACTACAGATCACAATGTCATCTGCAAACATCATAGTCCACGGGGACTCCTGTCTGATCTTGTCTGTCAACCTGTCCATCACCATTGCAAATAAGAAAGGGCTCAGAGCTGATCCTTGATGTAATCCCACCTCCACCTTAAACACATCCGTCACTCCCACCACAGACCTCACCACTGTCACACTACCCTCGTACATATTCTGTACCACACTCACATACTTCTCTGACACTCCCGGCGTCCTCATACAATACCACAACTCCTCTCTAGGCACCCTGTCGTATGCTTTCTCTAAATCCACAAAGACACAATGCAACTCCTTCTGTCCTTCTCTGTACTTCTCCATCAACACTCTCAGAGCAAACATTGCATCTGTAGTGCTCTTTCCCGGCATGAAACCATACTGCTGATCACTAATCATCACCTCCCTTTTTAAGCTAGCTTCCACTACTCTTTCCCATAACTTCATGCTGTGACTGATCAGTTTAATCCCTCTGTAGTTACTACAACTCTGCACATCACCCTTATTCTTAAAAATCGGTACCAAAACACTTTTTCTCCATTCCTCAGGCATCCTCTCACTTTCCAAGATTTCATTAAACAATCTAGTTAAAAACTCCACTGCCATTTCCCCTAAACACCTCCATGCTTCCACAGGTATGTCATCTGGACCAACAGCCTTTTCGTTCTTCATCTTCTTCATAGCTATCCTTACTTCCTCCTTGCTAATCCACTGCACTTCATGATTCACTATCGGCACATCATGCAACCTTCTCTCCCTTTCATTCTCTTCATTCATCAAACCCTCAAAGTACTCTTTCCATCTGCTCAATACACTCTCCATGCTTTTGAGTATGTTTCCCTCATTATCCTTTATCACCCTTACCTGCTGCACATCTTTACTAGCTCGGTCCCTCTGTCTAGCCAGTCGGTACAGGTCCTTTTCTCCCTCCTTAGTGTTCAACCTTTTATACAACTCTTCATATGCCTTATACTTAGCCTTCGCCACCTCTCTCTTTGCCATGCACCTCATCTCCTTATACTCTTGTCTACTTTCTTCATCTCTCTGACAATCTCACTTCTTCTTCTTCACCAGCCTCTTTCTCTGTTTACACTCCTGTACTTCTTCATTCCACCACCAGGTCTCCTTGTCCTCCTTCCTCTTTCCAGATGTCACACCAAGCACCTTTCTAGCTGTCTCTCTCTTACTAGCTCTGCTGTAGTTACCCAGCTATTCGGTAACTCTTCACTGCCACCCAGTGCCTGTCTTAGCTCTTCCCTGAACATCACCTCACAATTACCCTTTTTCAATTTCCACCATTTGATACTTGGTGTTGCCCTCACACTCATCCTTCTTTTCTTGATCACCAATGTCATCCTACAAACCACCATCCTATGCTGCCTAACTACACTTTCTCCTGATACCACTTTGCAGTCTCCAATCTCCTTCAGATTGGCCCTTCTACATAAGATATAATTCACCTGTGTGCATCTTCCTCCACTCTTGTATGTCACCTTATGCTCCTCCCTCTTTTTAAAATACATATTCATCACAGCCATGTCCATCCTTTTCACAAAATCCACTACCATCTGACCTTCTGCATTCCTTTGTTTAACACCATACCTACCCATCACTTCCTCATCCCCTCTGTTCCCTTCACCAACATACCCATTGAAATCTGCTCCAATCACCAGTCTCTCACCCTTGGGTACAGTCATCACCACTTCATCCAACTCACTCCAAAATTTTTCTTTCTCATCCATCGCACACCTAACTTGTGGAGCATATGCACTAACAACATTCATCATTACACCATCAACTTCCAGCTTCATAAACATCACTCTATCCGACACTCTTTTCACCTCCAAAACACTCTTAGCATACTGTTCCATCAGGATAATGCCTTTGCCATTTCTCCTCCCATCCACACCATGATAAAACAATTTGAAACTGCCTCCGATACACCTAGCCTTGCTCCCCTTCCATCTGGTATTTTGGTGGTAGTGGAATGAAGAAGTACAGGAGTGTATACATGAGTATCAGTAAACTTCTCTTCCGTTGAAACTTATATTTATGAAAAAATTAACCTGGCACCCCATTAATCAACAAGACATGTGTTGGGACTTGTAGTCAAACAGCATATAGTGAAAAACTAATTAGGGTCTATGTGAAGGGTACAGGATTTAAAAAGATAAATGTACAACACATTTGCTAACAGGTTGGGGCAGCCCACTGGGTACAAATGTCCCTTTTAAGGGGAAGCCTAGGAGCACTGTCTGGTGAAGTGACTTGGTCAGAGTCACATAATAGACAAATGAAGGATAAGGGAATCAAATCCTGGGCTACAAAAGCAGCCTATAACCTTATTCATCTGCACTAACTACCGAACAGACAGTTATAGTCCAAAACAGTGCATTTCACACCAGTGTGTCTGCAAAAAAGCAAAGTTAACTGAAAATGTAAACACTGCTAAAATATTAACAACAAACATGTAGACCTCATGCTGTCCACTTTATTCAGAGCCAAATAAACACACTGTCAACAGTCAAAAAACAAGGAAACCAAGGATTGTACCGAAGCATCATGCCTCATATGATAATGTTCCTGTCACGCACACACACACACACACACACGCACACACACACGTGCACGCACACACACACACACACACACACACATGCACGCACACAAACACACATGCACACACATGCGCACACACACACACACACATCAGTTACAACCACTTGCATGACTGTACACGCCGTACACCAAAGATATCTGCTTGAGAATAAATGAATAAATACAGTCATAAATAATGGGCCAAAACTCAGTTCTGTCAAAATCATTCAGTAGAACCCTTTACAATTCCCTCTCAACTTCTTGGCTCAAATCAGAGCCAAAGACTCAAAGTCAGGAACAAATTTTAAAATGTTCCTTGTATACCTAGAAAGTTACTAGAATAAAAAATTGCATTAGCAAGCCTTTTTTTTTGAAGGATGCAAAGTCTGACACATGCCTGTCATTATCACAAAGCCAAAACTAATGAGGGGGCAAAGGCCCACATTTTAAATATCATTTTCTTTTAGTTGTTTGCTAAGCAGGTAAGTAGGTAAACACACTGTACAAAGTGCCCCTTTTCAGGGATGACCAAGGCACACAGTCTGATTGACTAGCCGAAAGACATATAGTAGGCAAATAGAGGTGGAAAGATTCAAACCCTATACTTTTGACTACAGGAAGTAGTTTTCTAATAGCTCAGGGCTTTAAGTGCCAGACGACTCTAATTAACTTAAAATGTATTTCCTGAACAACAACTGTGAAACTCTAATGACTAATATTATTGATTGACTGCTCTCTTCAGTGATTTTTTTAAATCTTTTTATATGTTATTGTCAGTGATTTATCAGAAAGGGAAGGTCTGGCAGTTACTGCAATGGCCTTAAGGCTGTAAGCTCTTAATGAGCTTCTTCCTGTAATCAGGCGTGCAGAGTTTGACTCTTCCTAGCTCTATTTGCCTACTGTATGACTCTGAGCAAGTCATTTATCTAGACAGTGTTCTTGGGAGTTCACTATTTAAAAAATAAATAAGGTAAAGCATATATATTTTCTGACTAGCATTACTAATTGCAGATCAGATCTGAAACTACAGCTGACAGGAAGGACTGCTAATAAACCAGTGGATTAGGGCTGCTGACAGAGCAGCAGAATGGGTAATTGGGCATTTATTTTTCTAATGTTTAAGGTCAGGCCTGGCCCCCCTAGACAGGGCCATGCCGTAGACAGCTGCCTAGGTTGTCTTGTGCTGGACCCAGAGAGCTTGCAGAAAGAGCTTCAGGTTCCCTAAAGTCAAAAGGACTTGATATGCAGTGCCATATGACAGGAGGAGTGTGTGTGTGTGTGTGTGTGTGTGTGTGTGTGTGTACTGTAAGTGTGTGCATTCTGAGATAACTGTACCTCAAATGAAGGAGAATATATTGAGATGCCACAATTCTTGAGTTAGTATATATTTACACATTCACACTTGTAGTTCTGCACTTCTAAGAATCACAGTTATAGTTCTGAAGTATTTAACAAGAAACCCACTAACCTGAACTGCCAGCATGTTTATTAAGAATTTCTGGATTGAGATAGTTTAAAGTTGGATTTTTGGAATGTTTAAACTATTCTCTCAAACTATGTTAACTGGTTTTGAAAGTAAGGCTATGAGACAATAGAACAAATATTTGCCATTTCTTTTGTTTGTTTACAGTGAAATGCCACTAAAGACTGATGTAGTTTGACCTTGTAAATTGTTTGATGGTTGTAGAGTAAAAGGGTCCCTGGATTTAATTTATGATGAGTGGGAGGGGGACGTGGAAGAGAGTCTTATTACTTAAATTTGATTCAGTATATCTTGAGTCTCAAGGGCAGAACCGAAGGGTTCACTGAATTTATGCAAAAGCACTCAACATTCAGACAGCAACAGTTGCAGGTTAGTCATGATTGAAAATCTTGCGCCACCTAATATCTTTTGAAGAAACCTTACACCTCCACATACACTTTTGGGAAACAGGCTGAGCAAACTGCAAGATGCTTGGAAAGGGCTGGTTACTAAAAAAAGAATTAAAAAGTCAAATAATTACTACATGATACAAATGATAATAAGTGCCACAAGTCTGAAATGTATCATGTAAGCATGCATAAGCCTTACCACAGCAGGTGATGTTATTCTTACAAATCTGTACTAGTTTAGAGACAGATATAGAAACGCCTTAACTAAAGCTTTAAAGTGAAGACAACTCAGAAATGTCTGTGAATAATCCAGTGCTAATATGATTGCTGCAAAAATGAGGTAGGTCAGTCACCACTCTTGGACAGTATAAATGTTTTATATGGTGTACATAAAAAACTTGACAAAAACGTCTATTTTTTTCAGTTAGTGGGAGGGAAAAAGCATGAAGAGACTTGCAAACTAGTAAAGATTTCCTCTAGAGCTCAGTGCCTGACCACAGCCTTCAAAGGGCTCAGCATAAGACCCTTTGAAGTGTGTGATGAGGCATTAGGTCTGGATTAAAGTGTGTGTGTGTGTGTGTGTGTGTGTGTGTGTGTGTGTGTGTGTGTGTGTGTGTGTGTGTGTGTGTGTGTGTGTGCGTGCATGTTCTTTGAAATTGTTCCTGCAATACATTTTAAAAGGTAACAGTGACTGTGTTGTGTTACTTCCAAGTTCTTTGCTAAGCCATGGTTGTAGCAAAGGCCACATCTGACCCTCCCCATAGACCAGTGTGGTCTGTACCATGCTAATCCTCATGCATAGCTACACACAAATGGGTGCAACATAGTAGCAAGGTTAAACTTGGATAGAGAGTATATAAACTACTTATATTTAATCGTACGTTACAAGTTACAAATAACTTATTACAGTTTAACACAAAATGTGTCTTTGTGTGGTTCCTGCTTCACCACTGTCCAGTTTTGGGATCTCACCAGGCCTTTGAGTTAGCTGATTATTATCTGCAGGCCCTATATGGTGGGTTTACAGTGGGGCTGGCTGAGATGTCATCTTGATTATTTAAAAAGGTTTGTATGTGCAGATTGAACAGGTAGAAAGATTTCCTTCTCCGGCCCTTCCTTATGGTATGATGCATTTGTTGACAGTATTATATGATTTCAAGAGCTTGTACACTGGAATTCTTTGGAATATTTAGGAACATTCCTGCATGGTACTGAACCTTATTGTTACTGAGTAGCTATGAAGAAAATGTACTGACGGTGTGTTGTAAAGTCTGGAAAGGATTCATCTAGAGTATTAAATGCATTTCAGTTGGTGGATGTGATGGCTATTTAGTTTACTACTTTTCAGAAAAAAAGTAATCAAATCTCATTCTTCTAATAGTTATCTGTTCTCCTTGCAGAATGTAAATAAATATAATACATTTAAAAATGGAATACTCTGTGGACTATTATAGACAAAATGTCTTATTCATTTATTTATTTTTTACATTTGACTAGCTTACCGACAGGGAAGAAAAATCGCAATGATGCAAGCTAGTGGGTTTGCCATGGCTCCCAAAGTTGCAGAAAGATGGTAGGCAGTATTCCCATAAGGCATGCATGAATACGTCTGGACAGATGGAAGGACACCATTGGTCAGTGCATTTACCCATGCAACAAGAAAATAAATGAGGCCATATTGAATAGTTGAGTATCGAACTTTAACATCAGATTCCTTCTTTTCTTCCCCATCTCCATAATGTGTTTTATTATCCTGCACTTGTAGCTCTGTCACAATGTGGGACCCCCTTCCCAGACTAGTAGTATCAAACTGCACTTCGGGCATTGAAGAAGTAGCACATGCCATTTGGTCATTCATCAAGTTTACAGTTGATGACCCCAGTTTCCATACAAATCGTGTAAGAAATCCAAAGGCTGACAGGCAGGCCACCATCATGGCACTGAGAAAAAAGAAGAAGACCTCAGGTGAAAAGTTGGCAGGCAAGTATTGGGTCTCAATTTTGTATATGTCCTCTCCTTTCATTCCACTGTCCATTGTGGTGTTGACTGTAACATTGATGCATTTTACCATTCCAGCTCCCTGGCCCAAGGCAACTAGTCCTGGGATTAAGCCACTGAGACCTTCACCGATGTAATATGTAGTTAGATACCCAGACGGTAGCTGCATCATGAAAGGCAGGAATGTCACTGAAGATGTGCAGTCTACCAGAGATAAAAAGAAAGTGATTATCAGAAAGGCTGTGCTGTGAAGTTCCCCAGCAATTACCGTTGTTTGTTTCCAAAAGAATGCCAGCATAAAGCATGCTACAAATCCTATGGAAATGACAGTGTAAATGACACCAACTTCTTTTAACTTCCCAGGGGCAAATCTGTGCATCAGAGTAACAAACAGTGGTCCTATGTTTGCTAGCTGAATAATTACTGTGAGATACGAAGGTAAGAACCATCCTTCAGGCAGTTCATTTACAATCAAAGGAAGCTCGACCCAGAGACCATTAATAGCAACCCAAGAGCCTGTCCCAAAAACACAGGTCAGAAGATGAATAAGCCAGGACATCTTGCTCTAACCCACTTGTTGGTTCACTGGCTGTCTGCTCTTTTTTACATGATTCTTTACCTCTGCTTCCCTCCCACAAGGTGTACTCTGGACCTGTGACCACTCCTTCATTCTGATTGCCTCACAAGCTCAGAATGTTTCTGGCCGATTAACTTGGCTAAGAACGCAGGCATTGAAATTTGAGCAACTTAGGGACATTCCAGGATTAAAGCTATTGCTTGATCTTTGTTGTATTAACAGTATCAGTAAATAGTGTTACTCATAAGGAAATATGCACTCCCAGCGCCTTTGATATGAATGTAGCCATGAATCAAACCTACTTTCTAATATGACTTTCCTGCAGACCCCTAACCATCATTTACTTACAGCTTGCACTTGGAAATGTCTTCAGTGTTTTTTCATGATAGATTTTTGCTGCATTTGTGTTTTTTTCTCTACCACAGTAACAAATAATGACAAGTTATTTCTGATTAATAGCTCTCTGCCTCTAGCAGTTAACATAGGGGGTTAACACTGTGACCTGTAGTTCCTGTAGTATACGGTTTGACTCCCTCAGCCCTCATTTGCCTACCAGGAGACCTTGAGCAAGTCGCTTAAGTAGACAGTGCTTCACAGCAACTTGAAATTTGTTCTACATTCCTCCATGGTCCCCTGGACTATAAGCCTATGAACCTGTTTGTAATAACCAACTGTTTAGCTGCTTATTTATTAATTATTTGTATTTATTTGTGTGGTGTTGCCTAGAGTTTCCTTGGTTACATTCTTAGCTGTGATGCCTTCTGTATGAAGTTTACATTCTCCCCATGTCTGCATGTGTCTTTATTAGGGTTTCTGGAATTTTTACACATTCTAAACACACTTAAATAGGTGTATTGACAATGTAAAATTGGCCTTAAGAGTGTGTGTGTGTGTGTGTGTGTGTGTGTGTGTGTGTGTGTGTGTGTGTGTGTGTGTGTGTGTGTGTGTGTGTGTGTGTGTGCGTGTATCCTACAATAGACTGTCGCTCCATCTGGAGCCAGTTCCTGGTTTATACCCCTTGCTTCTGTGACCCAAAACTGCAATCTACATAAAATTGCTGTGTAATTTTTTTTTTTTTTTTTTTTTTTTTTTAGTGATGCCTGCACGTAAGAGAGATTATTTTTTTATTTTGTTTTGCTATTTGTGCTATACCATCCACATCTCCTGCACATCTTAGAGACATCTTCCTCTAGAGTTTGCACCATGTTTTAACATGTGAGAATTTCACAGCACTCATATCTTAACAATAAGAAGGCTGTGATTATTTGTCTGGTAGACTGTAGGGACTAGAAAGTTTGATTTTTCTCCTGGAGATGGTAGGTAGAGTGACATCACAATGTACAGCATGTCCTGTTTTGCACTGATATCTCGATTCACATCAGTTTTACTGGCATATCTTAGAATTGTTTTACCCTTTAGCCAATTGGTGCTGCACTGAGGCTCATGGATAGTAGCACTTGTAATCCAGTCAAAATACTAAAGGGTTGGTCATGCCTAAATGCACTGACCAGGTTCCAAAGTGAACAGGGTGGATAACTGTAAACATGGATGACTGTTGTGGAACCTACAGCTTTATTGGTATATGGCAGTCATTTATCTAGATTTGCTGTTTCATATTTTCAGAATCCAGAGTTTAATTGAAGTGTAGTTATTGTTTGTCCAGGGGTCATATGTGCTGCCCATGCCCCCTGACTTTCCTAGAGATAATCTGGTTTCCTCCCATCTCTAAACTTATACTGATTATGTTGTCTGGCAGTTGGTGCAGATGACTGATATTATGAGTTGTTAACAAGCTGCTTCTTTTTGTTAAAGGTTTGATTCTCGCACTGTCCATTTGCCAGCTCTGTGACTTTAAGCAAGTCACTTAACCAGGCAGTGCTTTTTGGATGAGTCTGAAAAAGGTCCATGTGGATCAAACTTAACATAATCAACCCCTGTTTTCATTTTGTACATGAGGTTGAGGTGTTGGGTCAACAGCTGTCACTTCTGTCAATTCAGTGCTACTCTCTTTCACCTTTTCCAACAGCCATAATGATGTCAAAGTTGAATACGTGACGTCACACATTTTGTTGGGGTATTCTTCCAGCATGGTGACCTCTGAGAGAATGGAGCATGGGGGAAGTATTAGGAGACTCAAAAGAGGTAGCGACTGATCCTAGTAGCTAGTCTAATCTAAGGCAATCCATCCATCTCTTGGCTGGACATCCTCATTTAATTGTTCTTTCTTCTTGTCTGTCCCAAATCATCTGCACTAAATTGTCTCCTGCTATCCTGCATGTCAGAAGCACTGCAATAGCACTGCAATCTGCTCTATTTGATCTTCTCTGCAATTGGAGCTACTTGTGCTTCTGCTCTCTGACTTCCTCATTTCTTCATCTGTTCCACGTTCTGCATCCTACAACCTCTGACTTCCTCATTTCTTCATCTGTTTCACGTTCTGCATCCTACAACCTCTGACTTCCTCATTTCTTCATCTGTTCCACGTTCTGCATCCTACAACCTCTGACTTCCTCATTTCTTCATCTGTTCCACGTTCTGCATCCTACAACCTCTGACTTCCTCATTTCTTCATCTGTTCCACGTTCTGCATCCTACAACCTCTGACTTCCTCATTTCTTCATCTGTTCCACGTTCTGCATCCTACAACCTCTGACTTCCTCATTTCTTCATCTGTTCCACGTTCTGCATCCTACAACCTCTGACTTCCTCATTTCTTCATCTGTTCCACGTTCTGCATCCTACAACCTCTGACTTCCTCATTTCTTCATCTGTTCCACGTTCTGCATCCTACAACCTCTGACTTCCTCATTTCTTCATCTGTTGTTGCACGTTCTGCATCCTACAACCTCTGACTTCCTCATTTCTTCATCTGTTGTTGCACGTTCTGCATCCTACAACCTCTGACTTCCTCATTTCTTCATCTGTTGTTGCACGTTCTGCATCCTACAACCTCTGACTTCCTCATTTCTTCATCTGTTGTTGCACGTTCTGCATCCTACAACCTCTGACTTCCTCATTTCTTCATCTGTTGTTGCACGTTCTGCATCCTACAACCTCTGACTTCCTCATTTCTTCATCTGTTGTTGCACGTTCTGCATCCTACAACCTCTGACTTCCTCATTTCTTCATCTGTTGTTGCACGTTCTGCATCCTACAACCTCTGACTTCCTCATTTCTTCATCTGTTGTTGCACGTTCTGCATCCTACAACCTCTGACTTCCTCATTTCTTCATCTGTTGTTGCACGTTCTGCATCCTACAACCTCTGACTTCCTCATTTCTTCACCTGTTGTTGCACGCTCTGCATCCTACAACCTCTGACTTCCTCATTTCTTCATCTGTTGTTGCACGTTCTGCATCCTACAACCTCTGACTTCCTCATTTCTTCATCTGTTGTTGCACGTTCTGCATCCTACAACCTCTGACTTCCTCATTTCTTCATCTGTTGTTGCACGTTCTGCATCCTACAACCTCTGACTTCCTCATTTCTTCATCTGTTGTTGCACGTTCTGCATCCTACAACCTCTGACTTCCTCATTTCTTCATCTGTTGTTGCACGTTCTGCATCCTACAACCTCTGACTTCCTCATTTCTTCATCTGTTGTTGCACGTTCTGCATCCTACAACCTCTGACTTCCTCATTTCTTCATCTGTTGTTGCACGTTCTGCATCCTACAACCTCTGACTTCCTCATTTCTTCATCTGTTGTTGCACGTTCTGCATCCTACAACCTCTGACTTCCTCATTTCTTCATCTGTTGTTGCACGTTCTGCATCCTACAACCTCTGACTTCCTCATTTCTTCATCTGTTGTTGCACGTTCTGCATCCTACAACCTCTGACTTCCTCATTTCTTCATCTGTTGTTGCACGTTCTGCATCCTACAACCTCTGACTTCCTCATTTCTTCATCTGTTGTTGCACGTTCTGCATCCTACAACCTCTGACTTCCTCATTTCTTCATCTGTTGTTGCACGTTCTGCATCCTACAACCTCTGACTTCCTCATTTCTTCATCTGTTGTTGCACGTTCTGCATCCTACAACCTCTGACTTCCTCATTTCTTCATCTGTTGTTGCACGTTCTGCATCCTACAACCTCTGACTTCCTCATTTCTTCATCTGTTGTTGCACGTTCTGCATCCTACAACCTCTGACTTCCTCATTTCTTCATCTGTTGTTGCACGTTCTGCATCCTACAACCTCTGACTTCCTCATTTCTTCATCTGTTGTTGCACGTTCTGCATCCTACAACCTCTGACTTCCTCATTTCTTCATCTGTTGTTGCACGTTCTGCATCCTACAACCTCTGACTTCCTCATTTCTTCATCTGTTGTTGCACGTTCTGCATCCTACAACCTCTGACTTCCTCATTTCTTCATCTGTTGTTGCACGTTCTGCATCCTACAACCTCTGACTTCCTCATTTCTTCATCTGTTGTTGCACGTTCTGCATCCTACAACCTCTGACTTCCTCATTTCTTCATCTGTTGTTGCACGTTCTGCATCCTACAACCTCTGACTTCCTCATTTCTTCATCTGTTGTTGCACGTTCTGCATCCTACAACCTCTGACTTCCTCATTTCTTCATCTGTTGTTGCACGTTCTGCATCCTACAACCTCTGACTTCCTCATTTCTTCATCTGTTGTTGCACGTTCTGCATCCTACAACCTCTGACTTCCTCATTTCTTCATCTGTTGTTGCACGTTCTGCATCCTACAACCTCTGACTTCCTCATTTCTTCATCTGTTGTTGCACGTTCTGCATCCTACAACCTCTGACTTCCTCATTTCTTCATCTGTTGTTGCACGTTCTGCATCCTACAACCTCTGACTTCCTCATTTCTTCATCTGTTGTTGCACGTTCTGCATCCTACAACCTCTGACTTCCTCATTTCTTCATCTGTTGTTGCACGTTCTGCATCCTACAACCTCTGACTTCCTCATTTCTTCATCTGTTGTTGCACGTTCTGCATCCTACAACCTCTGACTTCCTCATTTCTTCATCTGTTGTTGCACGTTCTGCATCCTACAACCTCTGACTTCCTCATTTCTTCATCTGTTGTTGCACGTTCTGCATCCTACAACCTCTGACTTCCTCATTTCTTCATCTGTTGTTGCACGTTCTGCATCCTACAACCTCTGACTTCCTCATTTCTTCATCTGTTGTTGCACGTTCTGCATCCTACAACCTCTGACTTCCTCATTTCTTCATCTGTTGTTGCACGTTCTGCATCCTACAACCTCTGACTTCCTCATTTCTTCATCTGTTGTTGCACGTTCTGCATCCTACAACCTCTGACTTCCTCATTTCTTCATCTGTTGTTGCACGTTCTGCATCCTACAACCTCTGACTTCCTCATTTCTTCATCTGTTGTTGCACGTTCTGCATCCTACAACCTCTGACTTCCTCATTTCTTCATCTGTTGTTGCACGTTCTGCATCCTACAACCTCTGACTTCCTCATTTCTTCATCTGTTGTTGCACGTTCTGCATCCTACAACCTCTGACTTCCTCATTTCTTCATCTGTTGTTGCACGTTCTGCATCCTACAACCTCTGACTTCCTCATTTCTTCATCTGTTGTTGCACGTTCTGCATCCTACAACCTCTGACTTCCTCATTTCTTCATCTGTTGTTGCACGTTCTGCATCCTACAACCTCTGACTTCCTCATTTCTTCATCTGTTGTTGCACGTTCTGCATCCTACAACCTCTGACTTCCTCATTTCTTCATCTGTTGTTGCACGTTCTGCATCCTACAACCTCTGACTTCCTCATTTCTTCATCTGTTGTTGCACGTTCTGCATCCTACAACCTCTGACTTCCTCATTTCTTCATCTGTTGTTGCACGTTCTGCATCCTACAACCTCTGACTTCCTCATTTCTTCATCTGTTGTTGCACGTTCTGCATCCTACAACCTCTGACTTCCTCATTTCTTCATCTGTTGTTGCACGTTCTGCATCCTACAACCTCTGACTTCCTCATTTCTTCATCTGTTGTTGCACGTTCTGCATCCTACAACCTCTGACTTCCTCATTTCTTCATCTGTTGTTGCACGTTCTGCATCCTACAACCTCTGACTTCCTCATTTCTTCATCTGTTGTTGCACGTTCTGCATCCTACAACCTCTGACTTCCTCATTTCTTCATCTGTTGTTGCACGTTCTGCATCCTACAACCTCTGACTTCCTCATTTCTTCATCTGTTGTTGCACGTTCTGCATCCTACAACCTCTGACTTCCTCATTTCTTCATCTGTTGTTGCACGCTCTGCATCCTACAACCTCTGACTTCCTCATTTCTTCATCTGTTGTTGCACGTTCTGCATCCTACAACCTCTGACTTCCTCATTTCTTCATCTGTTGTTGCACGTTCTGCATCCTACAACCTCTGACTTCCTCATTTCTTCATCTGTTGTTGCACGTTCTGCATCCTACAACCTCTGACTTCCTCATTTCTTCATCTGTTGTTGCACGTTCTGCATCCTACAACCTCTGACTTCCTCATTTCTTCATCTGTTGTTGCACGTTCTGCATCCTACAACCTCTGACTTCCTCATTTCTTCATCTGTTGTTGCACGTTCTGCATCCTACAACCTCTGACTTCCTCATTTCTTCATCTGTTGTTGCACGTTCTGCATCCTACAACCTCTGACTTCCTCATTTCTTCATCTGTTGTTGCACGTTCTGCATCCTACAACCTCTGACTTCCTCATTTCTTCATCTGTTGTTGCACGTTCTGCATCCTACAACCTCTGACTTCCTCATTTCTTCATCTGTTGTTGCACGCTCTGCATCCTACAACCTCTGACTTCCTCATTTCTTCATCTGTTGTTGCACGTTCTGCATCCTACAACCTCTGACTTCCTCATTTCTTCATCTGTTGTTGCACGTTCTGCATCCTACAACCTCTGACTTCCTCATTTCTTCATCTGTTGTTGCACGTTCTGCATCCTACAACCTCTGACTTCCTCATTTCTTCATCTGTTGTTGCACGTTCTGCATCCTACAACCTCTGACTTCCTCATTTCTTCATCTGTTGTTGCACGTTCTGCATCCTACAACCTCTGACTTCCTCATTTCTTCATCTGTTGTTGCACGTTCTGCATCCTACAACCTCTGACTTCCTCATTTCTTCATCTGTTGTTGCACGTTCTGCATCCTACAACCTCTGACTTCCTCATTTCTTCATCTGTTGTTGCACGTTCTGCATCCTACAACCTCTGACTTCCTCATTTCTTCATCTGTTGTTGCACGTTCTGCATCCTACAACCTCTGACTTCCTCATTTCTTCATCTGTTGTTGCACGTTCTGCATCCTACAACCTCTGACTTCCTCATTTCTTCATCTGTTGTTGCACGTTCTGCATCCTACAACCTCTGACTTCCTCATTTCTTCATCTGTTGTTGCACGTTCTGCATCCTACAACCTCTGACTTCCTCATTTCTTCATCTGTTGTTGCACGTTCTGCATCCTACAACCTCTGACTTCCTCATTTCTTCATCTGTTGTTGCACGTTCTGCATCCTACAACCTCTGACTTCCTCATTTCTTCATCTGTTGTTGCACGTTCTGCATCCTACAACCTCTGACTTCCTCATTTCTTCATCTGTTGTTGCACGTTCTGCATCCTACAACCTCTGACTTCCTCATTTCTTCATCTGTTGTTGCACGTTCTGCATCCTACAACATGTCACAGGCACTTCATCTCCATCACCATTAGCTGCTGCACACAGAAGCTCTGGTCACGCCGCTGTTTGTACACCTTACCTTACTGCTTCTTTAGTGGCCATCTGTCACACACTACCCCTGACACTCTCTGCCAGTTGGCTGCCTGCAGCCCCTCTGATTCCCACATTGCTTTCTTTATTCAGACTTCCCTTCTCCTCATCCCCCCCCCTCCCAGATACTTGATGCTGTTAACCTGAGCCATTATATTCCCTTTTATCTCGATTTTCATTTTCTTCTGATTTCCCACATTTGCCACGACAGTCCACTTAATAACCACAAATAAATGAAATGAATGTGAGTGAGTGCGTGAATGAGTGAGTGCGTGAATGAGTGAGTGCGTGAGTGATTAATGATTAAAAAATAAATAATATTTCCTATTACTAGAGTACCCTTACCAAATCATTTTGCTTAACACTTCTCTAAATTAAAATGTATACTTAATGTACCATCTAATAGAGGTCCTAGCATCTATTTGAAAACAAACTTGTCAACAACAACATAACCAAGTTCAAACAGTCAGAAGTAAAATATTGAAAATGTTTTCTTAAAAGATACAGTGGTTGAAAATGCCTGTGTGTACTGTGTCTTAACAAAACCATGTTTCCAGTGCTGCAACTATAGTGTTTGAGCTAAATCTTCATGAAATGTACAGCCTGGTTGCATAAAGAACCTAAAGACATGTTGCTTCACATAAGTATATTTTATGTGATTGTACCGAAGTACCATGAAGAAATCAAATGTTTTATATGGGAAGAAGCTCAGCTGCTCCCCCCTTCCCATTACCCTTATGTTGGTGTTACTGCAGGTTGTGATCATCACCTTATAAACAATTCCATCATGAGGCATGGTATCAGTTGCCTCGGCTGTATCAAGGTAGGCAGCTTGGATTATGTAACTACTATCAGCTGCCTGAATGACCCCCTCAAAAAAGCTGACAAGATTCAGCAGGTGGGACTTGTCCTTTACAAAACCGAACTGCAGCAGGTCAAGCTTAATCATAATTTTGATGCCTTGATTTATGAGGTCAGTGATGATGCGCTCCATGATTTATGAGGTCAGTGATGATGTGCTCCATGATTTATGAGGTCAGTGATGATGTACTGCTCCATGACTTTACAGATAAAACTCATAAGTCTGATGGGTCTATAGCATCTGGGGTCTGTGACAAGTCCACCCTTAGAGAGGAGCATTACTATGACAGCACACCAAGATTCAGGGATATAACTTGTAAACAGACTTTACTTAAACAGTTTGAGGAGGGTGTCAGTGATTGCATATTTAACACTGTTTATCAGACAGCCTGGTATGTCATCTGGGCCCAAGGAATAAGTGTTCTTAGTCTTTGACAGAACTTTAAGAAGATGTTCCTTCGTGATAGTTTGGGGGGTGGGATTCTCAGGGATCACTTATCAGAGGATGGTAGTTTCAGGGTGAAATTTGCCATGAACTTACTTGCCAGTATCTTTTCAATGTTTTCTTGGTTTCAATGGGATGCTCCATTATGGAAAAATTTGGAGCAGTATTGAGAGTCATTTCTTATTTTTTATGTAAATGAAGAAGGACATGCTGTTTTCCTTTACATCAGTTGCAAGTCCTACTTTTTGTGATGCAATTGGTCTTTATAGCTACCTTCAGTTTCTTAGTGAAGTTGTTAATACATTTCTAGTGATGTTGTGTTGTGGCATTATGGCCCTATTAGTGAAATTTTTAATGCACTTCTAGTGATGTGGCATTATGCCATTATGGCCCTATTAGTAAAGTTGTTAATACAGTTCTAGTACTGTGGCATTATGACCCTATTAGTGAAGTTGTTAATACAGTTCTAGTGCTGTGGCATTATGGCCCTATTAGTGAAGTTGTTAATACAGTTCTAGTGCTGTGGTGCTATGGCCCTATTAGTGAAGTTGTTAATACAGTTCTATTGCTGTGGCATTATGGCCCTATTAGTGAAGTTGTTAATGCAGTTCTAATGCTGTGGCACTATGGCCCTGTTAGTGAAGTTGTTAATACAGTTCTAGTGATGTGGCATTGTGGTGTTATGGCCCTATTAGTGAAGTTGTTAATACAATTTTAGTGCTGTGGCATTATCACCCTATTAGTGAAGTTGTTAAAACATTTCTAGTGCTGTGGCATTATGGCCCTATTAGTGAAGTTGTTAATACGGTTCTAGTGATGTGGCATTATGGCCCTATTAGTGAAGATGTTAATACAGTTCTAGTGCTGTGGCGTTATAGCCCTATTAGTGAAGTTGTTAATACAGTTCTAGTGCTGGGGCATTAAGGCCCTATTAGTGAAGTTGTTAATACAGTTCTAGTGCTGTAGCATTATGGCCCTATTAGTGAAGTTGTTAATACAGTTCTGGTATTGTGGCATTATGGCCCTATTAGTGAAGTTGTTAATACAGTTCTAGTGCTGTGGTGTTATGGCCCTACATACAGTTCTAGTGATATGGCGTTGTGGTGTTATGGCCCTATTCATAAAGTTGTTGATACAGTTCTAGTGATGTTGTTTTGTGGCATTATGGCCCTATTAGTGAAGTTGTTAATACAGTTCTAGTGATATGGCATTGTACCGATACGGCCCTATTAGTGAAGTTGTTAATACAGTTCTAGTGCTGTGGCATGTGGTGTTACAGCCCTATTAGTGAAGTTGTTAATACAGTTCTAGTGATGTGGCGTTTTGGCCCTATTAGTAAAGTTGTTAATAAAGTTCTAGTACTGTGGCATTATGGCCCTATTAGTGAAGTTGTTAATGCAGTTCTAGATATATGGCGTTGTGGCATTACAGCCCTATTAGTGAAGTTGTTAATACAGTTCTAGTGATGTGACATTACGGCGCTATTAGTGAAGTTGTTAATACAGTTCTAGTACTGTGGCATTATGGCCATATTAGTGAAATTGTTAATACAATTCTAGACATGTGGTGTTGTGACATTACAGCCCTATTAGTGAAGTTAATACAGTTCTAGTGCTGTGGTGTTATGGCCCTATTAGTGAAGTAGTTAATACAGTTCTAGTGCTGTGGCATTGGGGTGTAACGGCTCTATTAGGGAAGTTGTTAATACAGTTCTAGTGATGTGGTGTTATGGCCCTATTAGTGAAGTTGTTAATACAGTTCTAGAACTGTGGCGCTATGTCCCTATTAGTGAAGTTGTTAATACAGTTCTAGTGATGTGACGTTATGGCCCTATTAGTGAAATTGTTAATACAGTTCTAGTGATGTGTCATTATGGCCCTATTAGTGAAGTTGTTAATACAGTTCTAGTGATGTGACGTTACAGCCCTATTAGTGAAATTGTTAATACAGTTCTACTGCTGTGGCATTAGGGCCCTATTAGTGAAGTTGTTAATGCAGTTTTAGTGCTGTGGCATTAGGGCCCTATTAGTGAAGTTGTTAATACAGTTTTAGTGCTGTGGCATTAAGGCCCTATTAGTGAAGTTGTTAATATAGTTCTAGTGCTGTGGTGTTATGGCCCTACGTACAGTTCTAGTGATGTGGCATTGTGGCGTTATGGCCCTATTTGTGAAGTTGTTCATACAGTTCTAGTGATGTTGTTTTGTGGCATTATGGCCCTATTAGTGAAGTTGGTAATACAGTTCTAGTGATGTGGCATTGTGCCGATACAGCCCTATTAGTGAAGTTGTTTGTACAGTTCTAGTGTTGTGGCATTCTGGCGTTACAACCCTATTAGTGAAGTTGTTAATACAGTTCTAATGATGTGGCGTTATGGCCCTATTAGTGAAGTTGGTAATACAGTTCAGGTACTGTGGCATTATGGCCCTATTAGTGAAGTTGTTAATACAGTTCTAGTGATGTGGAAGTGTGGCATTTTGACCCTATTAGTGAAGTTGTTAATACAGTTCTAGTACTGTGGCATTATGGCCCTATTAGTGAAGATGTTAATACAGTTCTAGTGCTGTGGCGTTATAGCCCTATTAGGGAAGTTGTTAATACAGTTCTAGTGCTGTGGTTTTATGGCCCTATGTACAGTTCTAGTGATATGGCATTATGGCGTTATGGCCCTACAAGACAGTAAAAGGAGTTTCTTCCTTCTGTTATACAGTTTGTTTATATTAGCATAAAAATCATTACTGTAGCTGGACATGCATAGAACATTTAGAAATTTTCATCATACAGTTGTAAGAGGCTTGCCTTTTTGAAAGGCCTAACAAGGGTAGGCAGTACTGATTACCAAAATTCTTCTAAAGGTAAAGCTAACCAGATTATGGTCAGACTTTACTAATGTTCACAGAGGTTCCTCACTAAAAGAATACAGGGCATAAGTAATATGTCCTATGTAGACTGCTTCAATGCCCTATCTCTGTATTCTGCCTCCTACAGGCTTTTGAGGGGAGATCTATGCCTGGCATACAGGACATCGTCAGACCCCACTCTGATGGATCTCCTTCATATCCACAAAACAAACAGTCCCATTATTACCCATTCTAAAGACTTAAACCTTGCCTGTGATATAAATAGGACCTGCTGGAAAGAGAGGTATGTATCTCAGAGACTACCCCATCTATGAAACAGGCTCCCAATCGTTGTGAAGCAGAGTTCCTCCCTAATCCAATTCAAGTGCAACTTGGACAATTGGATGGGAAACCAGAACTGCATCCCTGGTTTGGCACCTATGTCTTTGATGCAAACGGGTAACTTGTAAATGGTTCATCTCCCAAGCCCATGCTTACACTTATCAAGGGTATCTGTATTCATCAGAGATTGGGGATGCATGGCTAGGCTTAAAAAGACCATTGTGGTTGTTACCCTAGTAAACATCTATGAACCTATAAAAAAGGACTAACCATGGGAATGGAGCAGACAGGGGATAAAGTTGTGAGTACCATCTTAAAAATGTATACACCCTAAATGGGTTTGAAGACAAACTGATCCAAGGAGTTTTTGTTTACAAAGAAAATTCAGGTCTTCGAGATCTGTCTTATGCCGACAGACTGAAATCATTGTCACTTTACTGTATGTTGTACAGACTGCTCAGAGGTGACATGTACCTTGCCTATAGAGTAATTTCTGACCCAGCTTTAATGGAAATGCTGCACATTCGCAAGTCAAATGGCACATGGGTAACTTGCTCAAAGGACCTTAACCTGGTATGTCACATCAACAGAAATTGCTGGAGAGACAGATTTGTCTCCCAGAGGTTGCTACACCTTTGGAATAAGCTTCCTATTTATGTTAAATAAAGCCCCTTGTTGGACCTATATAGCGTAATTTGCACGATTGGCTGGGTAACTGGAAATTCACCATGGGGGTTTCCAGCTGTGTCCTTCTTGGACAGGGGAAATATGTGCTGATTTTAGTGTCTGCTTGAACCAGACACCCTTGGGGACACGGGTTGAACTTGACTAGATTTGTAAGGGCCCTGGGGCCATTAGCCTATTAACCTGTATGATCCTATAATTCAAGAATCACTGGCCATACCCAGTGATGGAAGTGTGATTGCTCTAGTCAATGGAAGGACAGCTGAAGTCACCAAGGATTAAATAACCTTCACTTATAGGAATAATTTCTAAGAATGCCAGGAATTTATCATGATTATCTGGATTCATGGAGGTTGACTGACATCAGGCTATTAACTGAACATTTGATTCTCTTAAGGTGAGCACAGGTCCAGTATGATCCTGGGGGTGTCTCTAGGTAACTCTTTTAAAGGGATGTTACCACTGATTAGCACATAGACTCCACCTTAGTTGCCAGGGGTCTGAAGGTGTTCTATACATAAAACCCAGGCACAGAAGGGTTGTTTGTTAAGAATTTGAATCCTGTCTTGGTAACAATGCATACATGGATACATTCCAGATGCAGACATGCCTCAAGGTCAAGCAGTTTATTAAGAGTATTGACTAGGAGAAGAGCCACTATGAAATCATCCAGTTTGGAAACTGTGATGCTTGTCAGGTTGAGATGTTCATTAGATTAGATGAAGCGTGCCTAAAAAATAGGCACAACAGGGATAGCAAAGGCTTTAGCTAATATGTATAAGCCCTTGTATGAGATATGTAGACTGCCTTTTGCAAAGCAATGTGGACTGTCAATCATCTTGATCCAGAAACTTCACAAAAAACGGACTTTATTAAACAAACAAAATAAAAAACAGAATTTGATTAAGCACTTTTATCTGTTTATATCTCAAGACTTCCTCAAAATCGATTAAAAAATGCTCCAAATCCATTTGTTTAAATACTTGTTCATACTTATATCACATGACAAAAAAGTCCAATCAACAAAAATGTTCAATATTGTTTTTTTAAAAAATAAAATCTATTAAACATTTAAGCATAAAAAAATAAAAATGTTTATATCTATTTGATGTTATAAGACTTAAGACGTAACAGACTAGCAAAAGAAATATGTTTGTTTAATCCTGGGAGGAAACAAGCATTTAATTTAATTTGCTACATCATTTCCCTATATTAAATGAAGTACTCCCAGAGTCCACCCCTAACATCTGTAAGAATGTTGTCCAAACCAAAGAAAGTTAAACAATGTTCAGGAAAAAAGCTGAATGTGTTTATATAGGGGAATTTTTCACATTCTTATTACTTAGACGATTCATTATGAAGGTGAAGCGTGAGACTTCAACATTGCAGGACAACTCATGCATTTTAATAAATGACTGAGCAACACCGGCATCCATGAAGATAAAGCAACTGTTAACTGGCAGGTGCTCACTCTGCTAGCTGATATGGAAGTAGAGGCAAAACGTGCGTCCAGTATCCAAAAACACCTGGCAGTAGCCTCACTGAGTCGGATATGCTGTCATTACCAGCTCCTACCTGTGCAGCAATTTCACAGTGTATGATGGCAGGAAAGTGTCACTCACCCCCACCATCATTATCACAAAGGAACATGCGGCTACCACTCCACCCATACAGTATAAGAAGGAATTACTACTGCAAACTAAACAAGGATATGCATTTTGAGCCTCAAGAGCAGGGTCAGTCCACCCAGGCATTCTACTTGTATGTTTTATGAGAGTGAAGCTATTACATTAGCAGTATTTCTTAGTAGCTCTCAGCTTGCTAATAAAACTGACTGTTGTAGCCTTGTGTCCCCCCTCCCCAGCTAGTACAGTAATCCTAACTGTCCAATAGACAGTATACATTTAATTCACATCCCTGTGACTAAATTAACCATCAAGCAGCCCTCTCAGTGATTTCTGCCTTAGTTTGTATCACTTGGAGGCCCACCTGTTTATTTGCATCTGGTTTCTTTGCATTCCACCTGGTTTACACCCCTTGTGCTATCTCCCTCAATACTAAGTCTATATTAGAATCCTGCAGCAAAATGAAGGAAAAAAAACACACCGGATACTCAAAACAGTTCCAATTAGCGCTTTCGTTTACTAAAATGAGCAAACTTCTTCAGACAATTTTAAGACACACAAGTGCACTTAAATACAATACTTATTATGACATAATTTCCTTTAGAAAAATATAATTTCCTTTAGAAACGCATCATTTCCTGTCGAGCAGAGCCACAGAAGTGATCCCCGGGGTGAATTTCCTGTTTCCCATCCAATCATCAAGATTTTTCTTGAAGAGTGCTAATGAGGAGCTTTGTTTTATATAGATAAGTAGTTTGTTCAAGAGTATGGGAAGTCTCTGGGACAGGAATCTATCCCTCCAGCATGTTCTGTTTATTTTGGTGACAAAGTTTAGGTCCCTAGAGGGTGTAGCTCAGAGGAATTGAGATTTCTTTAAGTGGAGCATGTCCAACAGCTCTGGGTTTGACATAGCTCTGAATGTTAGGAAGAGATCGCCTCTGAGTAGGTGATATGCAGTGGCGTAAAGCTGGAGTTTTTTGAGATGGTCTGTGTGGGGCATCTGTTTGAGGCCAGTAATACACTCTGTGAGGTATTTCTGCAGCCTTTCCAGTTGTTGTAGATGTCTTGTGAGGTACATACCAAAAGGGGCATTGTACTCTATAACAGGTCTAATGAGTGATGAGTAGAGGGGGAACAATGACCTTTTTTTTTTCTAGATGAGAAACCTTTTGTGATGTGTGCCATGAAGGATTTCCTGACCACTGTGGCGATGTGATTATCAAAGGAGAGACTACTGTCCACCTGTGTCCCAAGGTCTCTTATCATACTTTCGGTGTTAAGTAGACTACCGCCTATGTGGTAGTTCATGGGTACAGAGTGTTTACCAAAGGGGATGACAATGCACTTTTTGGCATTGAGCTTGAGGCCATGGCTTTGACACCAGGCATCTGGCTCAGTGAGGCCCTTTTGTAGGATGTCCACATCGTTAAGAATTTCGATTACATCTCCTAGTTTGCAGTCATCTGTGAACTTCATTAGCCAAAGACCTTCTGCGTTAGCCTGTACTTCAAAGAAGCAGATACCAAACAGGAGAGGACCCAGGACTGAACCCTGTGGTACTCCACTTGTTACTGGTCTGAAGTCGGATTTAGAGTCTGCTACTTTCACAGTGTGGGTTCTGTCAGTGAGCCAGCTGGCAACCCATCTTGTGACATAGGGATCTATACCTAGTTTAGTGAGTTTAGCTATAATTCCAGAGTGGGGGATGGTATTGAAAGGCTTGGTGAGAGCTAGAGAACCACCCTACCCTTGTCTACAGCTTCGGTAACTGCTTCAAAGAAGTCTATCAGATTTAGGAGACATGATCTGCCTTTTACAAACCAAAATGTGGATTGCAAACAAATTTACTGAAACAGGCTGACACTGCATACTTTTCATGGACATGTAGTTATTTATTGATTGATTGGTTGAGTGATTTTCTGGAGTAGAGCCCTGATCTCAAAGGGCTATTTTCAAGCTTAGCCTAGGGTTGTATAACTAGGGGTAACAACTGCAAATTAAATTATATACTGACATCAGAAAAATCATATATATATATATATATATATATATATATATATATATATATATATATATATATATATATAAAACCTTTCAGCTTTTCCCAGTTAGGGGTCACCACAGCAGAACTCCAGTCCACTTATGATTGGCAGTAGATTTTTACATTGCCAAGGTGCCAGCCCAACACCCAACCTTCAACAAAGGCACACCCATTCACACACACACCTACCTGCATGTCTTTTAAACATCACTCAACCATAGGGAGGGCATGCAGACTCCACACAGAAGGCACTCCAGCATACTAACTGCAGCTGCACCACCGCGGCAATATATATATATATATATATATATATATATATATATATATATATATATATATATATATATAAAACCTGGGGTAAACAAATACACTTTAAATTTACATATAGTAATATGATGGTTTATACAAGCATTTACTAAAGAATTTATAGAAGCAATCAGAAAACAATCTATATAGATAATATAAATAAATGAGAGAAGTTATTCACCAACATGAAGAAAGTGGCTACTAAAATTGTTAAATGTCCTGTTTGTGATGAGTTGAGAGAGGGCAGGAGTAAAGGATAGAAATAAAGGTGAATTAAAGATGGGTGGGTAGGCATGGTGCGGGAAAATTATGAGGGTGTTAAAATTGGAAAATCATAGTTGTGGCACAAACAGTTGTAAAGAAGTGATGATGTCATAAATGTATAAACTAAGACAGTAGAGCTAATATTTACATTCTGTATGATTGCTAAGGAAAAGCTTTCATTTTTCGTGGAAATTGCTGAGTGATGGGATAAACTTTGTTGCCTAGAATGGACTCCTGAAGTCTTTGGAAGAAGTAAGGAAAATGCATGTTCTGTGCAGTTTAGGTTGATGGAACGGCATGTGTAAGTGATGAGTAGGAGACAGAGATCTGATGTTGTAAGGGGTGAACATGGTACAGGTCTCTCTCAGATCCTTGGTGAGAATAGCAGATGCTTTGATCTTTGAGTTTTAGTAAAAGTGAACCTGGTAGAAAATTAAGTACATGTAGCCTGCTGCTACATCTTCTTGGTAATATTATTAAAAGGCTGAAAAAGTACTTACTGTTAATGACCCTCTCACTTGTGTTTGGTCCATAAAATATTGGTTAACAGTAAACAAAACTTTATACAGATTTAAATTCCTATTACAGAAGTGTGTGTTACAGATATGGGTCAGCTGACCGGTGCTGATCAGTGCCCACTTCACGTACAGACCATCTAGTCAAAGGTACTTGACCAATATAGCACTTCAGCAAATAATAGACAACAAAAATAATTATTTTTTTCCAGGGGTTAAGCCCCACTCACCTGCCATGCAGTGGGATACATCTTCACCCCTTACAAAATTAAATATAACAAACTCAAAGGTTGCCACACCTCAGACAATAAGAAAAGAGAAATAGTCTAAATTTCACATAAGCTTAATTTTTGGTCAAGTGGTTTTGTTTAAAAGCTCTTCATTGATTCAAATGTCAGTGAATTGACCAACACCTGTATTTCACAGTGGACTTTGGTGTACAGGATTAAGCATTAGAAACTCCATGTACAGCACATATAATAGGTCACTGTTGTTTATCTAAAGAAAACATGAATAAGGTACATACTCAGAAACTTTTGTTTTATACCTTCTAACCTCTCTTCCCAAAAATGGATCAATATATGAAATGCCTGAGGAGGTGAGAAAGTGGAAGTTCAAAGCACTGCGGAATTAAGTTCATTGCTCTTAATTTAGCTTTATTTTATTACTACAATTCTATATGACATTGTGCCATCTACCTGAACTAAAGTGGTGTTTTTGAGAACTAAAAGTAATCATAGTGCCTGTCATTTGCACTACAGAAACAACATAAAGAGAGCAGTAAGTCTGTAATTCCTGGTCTAACACTGCTTGCATTATCTGTATTTTTATGATAACAAGACCTTTAATGTTGGCATTGCATAATCTTAATGACACAGTATCTGCATTTTATCACAACAAGACACATAACCTTGGCATTGCATAATCTTAATGCATAAAGCAGTAAATGACGTACCAAATTAAAAAAAAAATGTTTGTTATGTTTGGTAGCTTATCCAATATAATCATAAATAACCAATGTAGCTGTTCTTATGTGTGCAAGTCGAAAGATTGCAATCTTCAAAGAGTGGACTGTGAAACAATCTTACAAAATGTCACACCTCTGAATACTTAAGGCTATTACTACAAAAACAAAAAAGCACTACACCCAGGTAATGCTGAGTAGTGGAGTCAAACATTAGTTTGGGAATAATTATTTACAAGTCATAGGCTGTGATGAGTGACTGTATTTAGCCATGGTTCCGTAACTCCTTGTTCGTGCTGTTAAAACTTAAAGTATAAAAAAAAAACAACCTGCTTCAAACACTAAAAGTACTTCTGAAATAAATGTGAATCATTTTCGAACAGCACAATCAAAAGGTTATTTGTAAATGTCCACACACTTCATGTACTATATTGTATATTGCATATAATATGTTACAAATGACAGGTAAGTATTTTGGAAGAAACATGCTGTTTGTGGATTTTGTTTATGGTATCAAACTGATGACACGAGCATTTGTTAATTTATAACTGCTACACCTGTAGTAACAACCAGGGCGGCCATGGTGGTGCAGCGGTTAGCATTGTCACCTCACAGCAACAGGTTCTCCGGTTCGATCCTTGGCTGGGGTGCTTTCTGTGCGGAGTTGGCATGTCCTCCCTGTGGTCGCATGGGTTTCCTCCGGGTGCTCCGGTTTCCTCCCACACCCCAAAGACATGCCGTAGGTGGATTGGACACTAAATTGGTCCTAGGTGTGAGTGTGTGTGCCTTCTGTGGAAGGGTGGGCAGCGGGCTGGCAACTCAATACCGTAAAAACTCCACTGCCAATCATGAGCGGACAAGTGATCCACTGGGGTGACCCCTAACCGGGAAAAAGCCGAAAGAAGAAGAAGACATCTGTAGTAAGAACTATACTTAAATCAAAGGTTACTCATATAACTAAATTTCTTGTTCTCACTGCATTTTCAAATATGTCTGCGTTATTTACTGATTTTTCTGCACTTGCTTAGAATTTTAACTTGCAATTTTCCACTGCTGTAAGGGTTGCTGTTCTGCAATTGTAATACTCTAAATACATTGAATCTGCTGTTTTCAGTGCTTTTAAACATCTATGTTTGTGGTTCCCTTAACACTTGGGCTTCAACCCAGTCATTTTACATTAAGTGGGTTAAAGTCTGCACTCTTGTGGCAGAAGAGGGCTGATTTCATCTATTTGAGCTACAGATAGAAATCTTATTGTGTGCTTGCCTGATTGGCCTGTGGGTATACCTAGTTTAAAACTTGCTTTTTTCTCCTTCTATAACAGGCTCATGTTTGTTTCTCACAGTGGCAGTTAGTGGTGCCCTGTATATACAAAAATCACTAGAATTATAGAATTATTACATTATTATAGCACTCAGAACTATCACTACTCAGGGAGCAACTTGTTTGTGCACTGAGCAGCACTGCCACGTTTAGTTAGTTCTAGAGTTTATATGCTATTATGTGATTGCTCCTGTGCCTTGAACTATGTATTGTTGTGTTCCTGATGTTTATTATTTGAACCAGAGCTTTTGATGTTTTCTACTCCTGATGCTGATGCTCATTATATTATGTGTTTAGCTCTGTCATATCACTTGCTTTACCTACTGTTCACTACATACTCCCTCTCACTGTATTTTTATTTTTCTCTAGCTGTGTAAGCCTATCACACTCACCTTTTTCCATTCCTGGTGGTGCCCTATTGGACTCCAAAGACCAGCTATATCCATCTACCATTTTCCTGCCTGTTTAATTACTTACCTGGCAATTTGGACATCCTTGGACTAAAGCCACACTAACCAAGACTGTCTGTCATAAAGTAATTATTTTGTCTTGCCTCTTCATCTACTTTATGTATATAATAATCCATTATACCTCCCAAGTGTGCTAATTAGACTGCCATATCTGCCAGCGGCCATACTCCCTCCCCCCCCGTCTACTACTAATGTACTCCACTGCCTGTCTCTAGAATACTCCAGCTTCTATTACCAAAGTTCTCCACAGTCTGTCTCCATTATACTGCAGCTTCCTACCTTTATTCTAGCACCCCTCCATCCTCTCCCTACTACATTACTCTTCTTTCTTATTCTATATCCCACAGCTACGAACCCTTCACAGGATAATTACAGACTTTGTCCACTAGAGGGCAGCCTTGACTCACCTCTAACTTTACTGTATTCTTTCTCCTACCTCTTACTTTATATCTTTCTCGCTTGAAGCATTTTTCTCATTTATTCTCCTTTACTTTCCTCTTCCTCAGACCATACAGACCCTTGAACGTGTCTCCTTCCTTGGTCCTTATAAACTCTTTACCTAGCCATCCTCTCCACCTCCACTACTCCTAGACTAATTCCTTACACACCCTCGTTTCCCCTCTTCTCTTCTCTCCCCCTTACTCTTACTCACAACCTCTGCCTTCTTAAATCACTATCTCATGTTCTTACCTTCTTCCTTACTGATTGTTTTTCCTTACTGCCTTTACCCTTCTTAGGTCTGCCCCGCTCCATTCGCCCTGCGGGCTCACTCCGCTCCCCTACCCTACCGCCAATTCCCACACACCCCCACTACATCTCAACCTATACCCTCATAGCTCCTCCCACTTCCTCTCCAACTAATTTAGCCCACCCTTTCCTTTTCCTTCTTCCCTCCCCTCATATCTTCCCTCCACTACAATTCAAAATAGTCCACATTCAATACACCACACATCTCTCATCTCACTTTGTACTATTAGAACTCTCTTTAAACCAAAACGTCTCCAAAATATATACTCTTCTCCACTCAACTAATTCTCTTTATGAACCTAACCTTCATCTACTACCTCACCCAGCCTAACACCCTATCTCACACCCCACTCTTCCATACTACCTTCTCTCTCAACATACCTCACTCCTACTCAGCCATACCTATATCTCCTACACTTTATCCCATCAAAAACAATCTATGCTTTCTCTGCAAACTTATCTCAGCTTACAAAACTTCAAACCACACCCTCCCAGAAAATTGCCCGACAACTAACAATATCTATCAAAAAAAAAACAAAAGCCCCTACCACATAAAGCAGATTCTAACATCTCTTCTATTATCTGGAGATGTTCACCCTAACCCAGGCCCAAACACCTCCTACTCTACCTCTAAATCCATTCAATTAGCATCCCTTAATGCACAAAGTCTAGCTAACAAAATTCATAACCTTCAAGCCTGGCTACACCATAACAAACCAGATGTCTTAAGCATATCTGAAACCTGGCTAAAACCTCATATAAAGGACGAGGAGATAGTTCCACCTTACTACTCTATTATCAGGGCAGACAGAACCAGTAAAAAAGGGGGTGGAGTAGCCCTACTCTACTCATCCTCTCTATGCATTACTCCTTACAATAAAGCTATTCCTCAATTTAACAATGCAGAATTAATACTAGCCCAACTTCAATTAAACAAGCGCAAAAATATATGTATAGCCTCACTCTACATTCCCCCTGGAGACAATATCTCTACTCTTGAAGATATCCTCTCCTGGTTCTCAACCAATATATCTAACGAAACCATCATTATGGGAGATACCAACATCAATTGGTCCTCCAGTCAATCCCATACCCCCTCCATTAACATCAACCTATATAACTTCTCCCAACTCATCAAATCCACCACTAGGCCCTCTAAAGACTTCACTACTGGCAGCATTATAGACTGGATCATAGTCTCTCACCCCCACTACCACCCTGATAGTGAAACTCTCCCTGACTTAATAAGCGACCACCTTCCCATCTTTGCCACACGCTTTCCTTCTCCATTACAAGCTACCCATAATTACATTACTTTCAGATACCTAAAAAACTTCAACCCAGAAGCCTTCTCCAACTCCTTAAAATCATTTAACTGGACCCCCCTAAAAACTCTCCCCCTCGAAAGTGCAATCACTCACTTTAATACTACTTTCCAAAATCTTTTAGATATTCATGCTCCATTAAAAACCAAAAGAATAAAAAACAAAACTACCCCTTGGCTAACTAAAAGCACATTGACAACCATGTGATTAAGAGATAAAGCCTGGACACGCTATCAGAAGCACAAATCTCCCACTACCCATAATGAATACAAAACTCTTTGCAATACAGTAAAAAAGCTTATTTCAACAGACCGTCAAAACTACTACACTTCTCTCCAAAGTAAATACAAAACTGACCCACAAAAATTCTGGAAAGGTATACCTCCCTCCTAAAACCTGGCACAACTGAAAACCCAAACCCCAACCCAAATGTACAAGACAATGAACTCGCCACCGAATTCAACTCCTTTTTCATTGACTGTATTTCCAAACTTACCTCTTCCTTCTCGAGCAGCCACCCACCCCCTACTACCACCTGCCCTCCTCCTACACCCCCCTCTTCTCCACTCTATCACCCTACTACCTCGCAACCCCCTACATTCTCTCTGAAACCAATCCCTACTTCCACTATAAAAAAACTAGTACATAAGCTAAAACCATGCACTAATGCCCCCGATAACACCCCCTCACACTTCCTCAGCACATCTGCAGATGCCATCGCCTTCCCAATTAGTATCCTAATAACCGCTCCATCCAAGAAGGTCTTGTTCCACAAATCTGGAAAAAAGCTTTTATCATTCCCCTTCATAAAGGAGGGAATAATACTAGCATTACCAACTTCCGGCCCATTGCCGTCCTCTCTCCTATATCAAAAATTCTAGAAAAATGCATCCATTTACAACTCCTTCCCTATTTATTAGACAACAACCTACTTACTTCTACTCAACATGGCTTCCGCCTTAATCATAGTACTATGACAGCCCTCCTTTCATTCCTTGAAACTGTGAATAAAGCTAGAGACTCCGGTCTTACTGTATCTACCATCCTTCTTGATCTCTCCAAAGCATTCGACACTATCTCCCATAACCTACTGCTCACTAAATTGTCAAAGCTAAACCTATCACCTTCAGCTCTCAACTGGTTCACCAGCTATCTCTCAAACAGGCAACAAGCTGTCAAATGGAAAAAAGCCATCTCCTCTTTCCTAAATACCCCCACAGGTGTCCCACAAGGCTCCATACTAGGCCCCCTCCTCTTCAACATCTTCATAAATGATTACTATCACTCTATCCCTCATGCTAGCATCATCCAATACGCAGATGATTCTACAATCATCTGTGCAGCCTCTTCCATTCCAACCCTTCTAAAGCTCACCCAAGAAGCATTCTCCACCACAGATCAGTGGATGAAAAATAACCATCTTGCACTTAATGCAGCTAAATCAAAATTAACGATATTTACCCCCTCTAAAACAAACACATTTGATAGACAACTATTCTCCATCACCAGTCAAAATAATACCCCACTTGAACTGGTATCTGAAACCAAATGCCCAGGAGTTCAAATTGATAAACTTAAATTTGAGTCCCATCTACTAATAAACATTAAAAAAAAAACCACCAAAAACGCGGCCTGCTCTATCGACACAAGCGATTCCTCCCATCAACAACCAAACTCACTCTCTCTACTACATTTCTCTTACCCTCTCTCCTTTATGGTACCCCCCTTTTAACTAATCTACAATCATCTATTAAAACTAAACTAGCTACCTGTTGCAACAAAATAGCCAAATTTGCCACTAGTAACAAAGCTTCAACTCATCACTGCGCACCACTCCATAAACTAAATTGGCTCGAACTTCCCAACTACCTCTCATACACTCAGCTCACATATGCACACAAACTCATTTTTCAACCATCCCTCCCTTTCTTCTACCTTTAAAATTCACCAGACTCAAAGACTTCTCAGATCCACTAATCAAAACTTAATAGAAGTCTACAGACCCCTTTGCCCCTCACGACAAAACCTCCTCTCTTTTTCCATAGCTCGACTATGGAACTCCCTCCCACCCTCCATTCGAACCATCACTAGCCTTCCAACCTTTAAAAAATCCCTTCACTCCTACCTAACATCCACATGTGAATGCTCCTGCTCCCTCCCCACATAAGCTTTCTCCACTTCCTGTATTCTCTCCACTTCCTGTATTCTCTCCACTTCCTGTATTCTCATTACCTTCACCACCTGTAGTTTGCTCGTAATCTAATTCTTAATATAATCTATCATCCTGAATTCTTGTGTATCAAAAAAAAAAAAAAAGGTATAACTTCACTCTATTATTATTTTTGTTGATAATTTTACTGATTGTAAACTACACCTTGCTATGTCTTGTATGTTATGTAATGTAAATCTCTGTAACATGTATTCTTGTTGGAGCTTTTCTCCCCAGGACTCCATTGAAAATGGGTTCACTTGGCCCAATGGACAATCCTGGTTAACCAACAGCAAATAAATAAATAAATAAAAATAGATTACATTATTACAGCACTCAGAACTATCACTACTCAAGGAGCGACTTTTTGTGTGCTGAGCAACACTGCCACATTTAGTTGGCTCTAGATTAGATTATTACAGCACTCAGGACTATTGCTGCTCAAACAACTGGTTGGCGCATTGGGCAGTATCGCCGGATAGGTCAGCTGATGATTACACTAAGTAAAAACCCATCCCTTATCCAGTTGCAAACACCCCCCATTCTTTTCCTTTGCAAGGCACAATATTAAGTACCTGAAACCATGGATAGGCTCTTTCTTCCTATCTCTACATCTGTCTTGGTGGACATGGGTATCTTTAAGCAATATAGCAATTACCTTATGTACACTGACAACCACTTAATTTTGAAACAGACAAGTACAGTATATAAGAGATGTAGTTAATGTCACTGGAGACAAGAACAGACATAAAAAAATGTCAAACACGTCAGTAAAACACGCACATACACAAAACTCACCACACTTACAAAGGACCATACGCATAGATTGACATATGCAGAGGTGCTCACATGTACCTTAACTAAACTTCAAAGGGCCTTTCAGTTGCAGTCCTTAGAAACTCTTCATGCACACAAACAAGACACATTTCATTGTGTCTCAACTACCAAGTCCACAAGGAGTAATACCTCACAACCCAATATTTTGGTCATAGAAGACTCCATTGTGAGACGCATTGATGTCCCTCTCACCAGGCTGGATAAGGAGAAGGTTACAGTTAGCTGTCTGTCAGGGGCCAGGATTCACCAGATCATGCAAGCACTTGGGTCACTAAACCCTAAGTATCAGAATGACTCAGTCATAGTCCATGTGGGCATAAATGATCTGAGACATACCTTCCTGGACTATATAAAGAGAGACATAATTAAGCTCTCAGAATACGTGTCACAGGCAGGTATGAGCCTAGCATTGAGCAGCATTATACCATCTACAAGAATGATGCCACAATACCAGTAGAAAATGATAGAATTTAATAATTGGCTTAGCTACTGGTGTCATTCCAAAACAGGCCAATATTTGTCAGCCTGGGATGACATGATTGAAAGGCCACGCTGCTTTGCCAGGGATGGTATTCTCCTGTCACCACTATGCTTTTGGATATTGGCCAAGACATTATCCACCCTATAGTGCATTTTTAGGCATTGGCAAATAGACAAGCCTTCCAACATATCAAACTCTGCTCAGGATAAGCTAAATTATTACTGCTTAATGCTAGGAGTCTGCACAAGAAACTGCATTCCCTAGAAGCACTCCTCACCCTGGAGAATGCTGACATTGTGCAGTTACTGAAACATGGTTCAAAACCAAGGGAAATACCCTGGAAGTGCATGGCTATAGTGCCTTTCACACATTCCAATCAGCCACTGCACATGAAAAGGCACAAGGTGGAGGTGTATCCATCTACATAAAGGATAAGCACACCTCAAGACTGGTTAAACAATATGACAGGCTTGAGCTACTCCAAGTCAAACTAACCATATGAAAAAAATCCATTAATGTATGCTTGCTTAGCAACAAATTCCACACCATGAACCAGGAAACCCACACATCATGTCTGAATTTACTAGAATCACTTACCATTCAGCCCAGTACTATACTCATGGGTGATTTTGACTATCCCTCCACTAACTAGGAAGTGTACACAACCAATAATATGCAGGCTCAAAGATTTCTACACTTTGTCAGTGAAAATGCCCTGGAGCAGTTAGTCCGCATTCCTATTAGGGCTATATATATCCTAGATTTGGTACTCAAAAAAATATGGGAGAGTGTTGCACTCCCAAGTGTGATGTCCTCACTGGTTAGATCAGATCATAAAGCAGTATTCCTTGAAATAAATAAAAAACTAGAACCCCCCCCCCCCACCTAACGCCAAAACCTTTAAGAGCTTTTCAAAGGCAAATTGGCTCCAATGAAGTGATGACAAAGCTATTTGTCAAGCTCCCTAACCCTAGAAAACACAGAAGCCTATTGAGAGATCTACACAAAAGCCATGTATGACCATATAAACAACTACATAGAAATGGTAGTACCAGACCAACATAAGCCTAGTAGAAACTGCAAAAACAAGCCACACAGGTGGACCCCCGGTATAAAAAGGTTGTACAACAAAAGAAAGAAAATCCTGTATAGAAGTAAGAGAGAATGTGCACAGCAGAACATAAAACTCCCTCATTAGTCTAAACAAGCAAATTAGGGGGCTAGTCACATCTTCAAAAGGAAATTCAATGCAAAAATAGCCTCCATCCTAAGGATAACCATAAGACATTTTTAATTATGTCTGCAGTCTTACGGACAACACTCAACAATGTGCAGAATTAGTTGTAGATGGCATCACCTATACTCAGCCAGAAGATATAGCAAATATGCTGGCCGATAAATTCAGCTCAAAGTTTACCTCCCCATCACCTCTGGTTATCCCCCAAGAAATGCCCTCCACTACTCCTCTACCAACTATCACCAAAGAACTGGTCACCACTACACTAAAGCTAAAAACAAGGTTTTATTGGGTCCTGAAAATATTCCAGGATGCCTCTTAAATATAGAAAACCAAAGAAACCGTGTTGGGTAAAACCTTGGTGCAGAAATAAATCCAAATGAAAGGTTAAAAGTAAAAAATACACCAAGATAACACACAGCAAAATGTTTAATCACAGCAAAGTACAAAGTGGTAAGCGCTTTCACAACCGAAGTTGCTTCATCAGACACCACAGTAAAAAATGCACAGGTTTAAATAGAGATTCTAAAATGCCAATTAATCAATAAAAATCACACAATGATTAAGTAGCAGTGAAAAACAATTAAGCCTCATGCTCAAACTAAAAAAAGCATTGCTTAAAAACATTGTACAAGAAGGAATCAAATACTATACACGAGAAAGCACTTAAAAAACTTAAAAAATCATTATAAAACATGGAAAAATACTAGGCAGGAAAAAGTTAAATAGAATACTTGGAAACTAATAGTTAAATACATTAGACTAATTTTGAAAGAACTTAGCTAATCTTAATGCTTGAGATGTCTAGCCTTTAAAAAGGGACCAAGGAAGTAGTAGCATTCAAACCAGGATACTTTTCAGCATTAAGTTTCAAAATCCACTTCTGTTCATGTCCCTCTGTGATATTCTCTATGTCACCACCTCTGGGGTTTCTATGAATATGTTGTAGAACAAAGAACTTAAAGGAATGAGAACGGCCATTGGACATAACATGATTGGCTAGAGCATTTGATGGTTTATTATTACTAATATCTCTTAGGTGGTCTAGAATATGATCTTTAAGCATTCTATTTGTTTTTCCTACATAAAAAGCAGGACATTGTACACAAAAACAATAATAGACCACATCTGTAGATCTGCAATCAGTGTATTGATTAGTGTACAAAGAAAATTTCCTAGTAGGATGTACATATTTATTTTTGCTATATATAAATTGACAAGCACTGCAATTCCTGCATGGAAAAGTACAATGCCGATTGGATCTAATAATAGTTCTAGATAATTCACCATGACATAGATGTTGTTTAAGGGATTTATTATTTCTAAAACTAAAAATAGGAGAATGTCCGACCTTGTCTACCAGTCCAGGCACTTCTTGTAGCAAATACCAATGCTTTTTGACTACATCTAAGTATTGATTGATGTTACTGGAAAACTGAAACAAGAAAACCAAGAAAAAGCTCTAAACCAATAAATACCAAAATACCAAAGCAGAGGAGAAAAGCGAACCAGTCCAACAGTAACTCACTGACAGTTTTATTCAAAATGAAAAGACGAAAAACATGTAAAATCAAGCGCTTTCACCTGGATAAATACCAGGCTTTTTCAAGATGAGGAAAACTGAAACACCACTCTAAAATCATTACTAGTTCTGTTAGTATATCTTGTATTGTCAACAGCATCACCAGCATTAAAATAAGGTTTACATCTAGTGCTTCTCAGCTTCCAGGCATTAGAGATAGTCTGTTCAATGTCTGCAAGCGAGTATCCCCTATGTAAAAATTCTGTTATATCTTGAAACACAACATATCAGACCAACTAAGATGTCTGTTGGATCTCTTTTTAACCACAGCCTCCAAACTGGCGTTGTCCCTGCAGTGTGGAGGACAGTAACAGTCATCCCTCTACATAAAGAGAGACCATCAACACATCCAGGAATTTACAGACCAATAAGTTTGACTAGTCTTATATGCAAGGCCATGGAAAGAATAATCATGGACCTGATAAATAATGATATAGGAAAACTCCAAACACTGGACTAGACCCATTTCTGCATTGTCAAGGGGCAGGTCATGCCTACTCAGTCTGGTAGACTTCTTAGAGAAAGTCATTAGGACCATGAATGAGGATAAAACAGTGCATAGTGTCTACCTTGACGTGGATAAGACATTGACACAATTCCCTACTCAGGTATTATAGAAAAACTCATAAAACTAGACATAAATTCTTACATCACCAGAGAGATAGCCAAATAGCTCACGAACAGAACACATGTTATTAGAGTGGGTGAATCCAGATCTAGCAAGGGGCCAGTTACTAGTGGTGTGTCACAGGGCTCAGTGCTGGGACCTCTCCTATTTGGAATATACTTCTCTGAAGTAAAGGCTAATGTAAAAGGACTTTGGCTGACTAAATTTGCTGATGATTGTAAGTTAGTGGCAATCACTGAATCCCCCAATGATGTAGATATCCTCCACAAGGGTCTGACTAAGACAAATGATTAGTGCCAGAACCATGGCCTAAAACTAAATGCAAAAAAAATGCATAATCATATCCTTTGGAAAGTGAAATACTTATGCAAATTAAAACATTAATAGCACACCCCTAAGAGTGGATTCAGAGGTGAGAGATTTAGGTACAAAGTTAGATAATAGCCTGAACTTTGGCTGCCATGTGTGTACAGTGGTGAGGAAGTCCTTCTATGTGACACAACTTATAAGTAAAGGTATGGCATCCAGATCCAAGGAAGTTACATTCCCACAGTACTCAGCCCTTACCAAACCAATAATTGAGTAAAATGCACCTTTTGGTAATTAATTCACCAGGCACTTGCAACAGCTGAAGCAGCCTCAGAGGTCCCTTACAAAAAATACAGAGTGTGAACAACATGTCCTATGCAGATAGACTAAAAGTCATATCCCTCTACTCTGTCTCCTATCTACTATTAAGGGGTGATCTATGCTTGACATACAAGGCACCCATAAATCCAACCCTGATGTAACGGTTACACATTTGCAAGACAAGCTGCATGAGGGTCACCAGAATAAGGGATCCAAATGTGATCTGTGACACGAACAAAACATACTGGACAGACAGATATGTGTCTCAGAAATTACTCCTTCTCTGGAACAGGCTTCCTATTCACATAAAGCAGACCTTTCCAAGACCCTCTTCAAATGCAGTTTGTATTAATGGGTGAGGAATCATAAATTCACTTCAGGGGTGGTGCCCATGTCCCTTATGTACAGGGGTAATCTGGAAAATATTTAAAGGCATAGGCACAAACCTAAGCCATCCTCTATCCCTAAGGGATTGAAAATCTGGTAAATTGTGGCTAATAATGGCTAGGCTTGTAAGGGCTTATAAGCTGTAATATCCTATGAATCTATGAACCTAACATCTGCATCAGCTATTGTAAACACATCTTTTGCTGCATAATCCCCAGTTAGTTGACATGATTCTTTCGCTCTTCTACCAAAAACAAGGCATGAAGTTTGCCTTAGCTGCAGGAATGGTGAAGATATGATTTATAAGTAATATCCCTAATCCAGAGGACATTGCTTTGTGCACCACAGGCACAAATGAGCAGTGCATTAAGAAGCAGCTCAGTCTAGGATTCCTTTCAGTCTGCAGTCAGACACAGAAGTGTGGAGAAGGTGCACTACTGTCATGCAGATAGTACAGGGGAGGAACAGAGCAGAGATATTTAGGTGCAGAACATGTGCAAGTAGTGTGCTCTGCTGATCAACAGAGAGCAGTATGTACCCAGGTAACAACATGTGCATTCTGCACACCCATAGAATGTTAATGATTCTAGCTACTCAGGCAACAACAGCATCCTAAGGCACACAGTATGTGCAGATCATAACCCTACTGGTTCATAAGGGTACTGGCTATTTGGGCACAGTACATGTACACCCTGGGCTTCAAAGAGTTTGTGACCAGACACACAAAACAGTAGACATTACTGAGTCAAGAGGCAGTGGCATTGTCTTATACACAGTGCAGGTAGGATGGTTGTCCACACATACAATAGGGCACTAGGATTAGGGCAGTGGATAACAGCACTCTTATCTGCATGGCATAGAAATACTGTATGCCACTGCAAGACTATGTGTACTAAGTCACATGCCTACAGCACTGATCTCCTTGGTGCACCACAAACACAACTGAACAATGCATTAAGAAGCAGCTCAGCCTATGGTTCATTTCAGTCTGTAGTGCCATGAGATACAGAAGTAGGGAAAGGGTGTACTATCGCCACTCAGATTGTGCAAGGGAAGAACAGAACACAGAGACATAGAGCGCACAACACATGCTCACAGCAGGCCATAGTGCACCAGGGTACACACCTGCTAGTGTAAGGTGCACAACATAGATTCACTGTGGACCTACAACAAGGCAGGAGTACCAGAGCACAGATATGCAGCAACAGAACAGGCACAACTTGGGTTCACCAGGTACGTAACAGGGCAGGGTACAACAGGGCACATTCCTACAGCAGTAGAGGGAGCACAGTATGGACTCACTGTCTTCCTACAGTAGTGGTGGTAGTACCAAGGTACACAGTTGTAGCAGTATAGGGTGCACAAAATGGGCTCACTGCATGTGTATCTTATCAGAGCTGCAGGACTGGAAGTGGCTTGTGCATGACATACAAGTAAGAGAAAGAATACAATGTGGCACTGTCCCATGGCATGGAGTTGAATGTGCCCTTGTGGGCAGTGTGTAGGAGTCCATACCTTTCAAGAAGCATGCCACTAGGGGCTAATGTAGCATACAGGAAGGGCAACATGCCACTAGGGGCTAATGTAGCATACAGGAAGGGCAACATGCCACTAGGGGCTAATGTAGCATACAGGAAGGGCAACATGCCACTAGGGGCTAATGTAGCATACAGGAAGGGCAACATGCCACTAGGGGCTAATGTAGCATACAGGAAGGGCAACATGCCACTAGGGGCTAATGTAGCATACAGGAAGGGCAACATGCCACTAGGGGCTAATGTAGCATACAGGAAGGGCAACATGCCACTAGGGGCTAATGTAGCATACAGGAAGGGCAACATGCCACTAGGGGCTAATGTAGCATACAGGAAAGGCAACATGCCACTAGGGGCTAATGTAGCATACAGGAAGGGCAACATGCCACTAGGGGCTAATGTAACATACAGGAAGGGCAACATGCCACTAGGGGCTAATGTAGCATACAGGAAGGGCAACATGCCACTAGGGGCTAATGTAGCATACAGGAAGGGCAACATGCCACTAGGGGCTAATGTAGCATACAGGAAGGGCAACATGCCACTAGGGGCTAATGTAGCATACAGGAAGGGCAACATGCCACTAGGGGCTAATGTAGCATACAGGAAGGGCAACATGCCACTAGGGGCTAATGTAGCATACAGGAAGGGCAACATGCCACTAGGGGCTAATGTAGCATACAGGAAGAGCAACATGCCACTAGGGGCTAATGTAGCATACAGGAAAGGCAACATGCCACTAGGGGCTAATGTAGCATACAGGAAGGGCAACATGCCACTAGGGGCTAATGTAGCATACAGGAAGGGCAACATGCCACTAGGGGCTAATGTAACATACAGGAAGGGCAACATGCCACTAGGGGCTAATGTAGCATACAGGAAAGGCAACATGCCACTAGGGGCTAATGTAACATACAGGAAGGGCAACATGCCACTAGGGGCTAATGTAGCATACAGGAAAGGCAACATGCCACTAGGGGCTAATGTAACATACAGGAAGGGCAACATGCCACTAGGGGCTAATGTAGCATACAGGAAGGGCAACATGCCACTAGGTTCTAATGTAGCATACAGGAAAGGCAACATGCCACTAGGGGCTAATGTAACATACAGGAAGGGCAACATGCCACTAGGGGCTAATGTAGCATACAGGAAGGGCAACATGCCACTAGGGGCTAATGTAACATACAGGAAGGGCAACATGCCACTAGGGGCTAATGTAGCATACAGGAAAGGCAACATGCCACTAGGGGCTAATGTAACATACAGGAAAGGCAACATGCCACTAGGGGCTAATGTAACATACAGGAAGGGCAACATGCCACTAGGGGCTAATGTAACATACAGGAAGGGCAACATGCCACTAGGGGCTAATGTAGCATACAGGAAGGGCAACATGCCACTAGGGGCTAATGTAGCATACAGGAAGGGCAACATGCCACTAGGGGCTAATGTAGCATACAGGAAGGGCAACATGCCACTAGGGGCTAATGTAGCATACAGGAAGGGCAACATGCCACTAGGGCTAATGTAGCATACAGGAAGGGCAACATGCCACTAGGGGCTAATGTAGCATACAGGAAGGGCAACATGCCACTAGGGGCTAATGTAGCATACAGGAAAGGCAACATGCCACTAGGGGCTAATGTAACATACAGGAAGGGCAACATGCCACTAGGGGCTAATGTAGCATACAGGAAGGGCAACATGCCACTAGGGGCTAATGTAACATACAGGAAGGGCAACATGCCACTAGGGGCTAATGTAGCATACAGGAAAGGCAACATGCCACTAGGGGCTAATGTAACATACAGGAAAGGCAACATGCCACTAGGGGCTAATGTAACATACAGGAAGGGCAACATGCCACTAGGGGCTAATGTAGCATACAGGAAGGGCAACATGCCACTAGGGGCTAATGTAGCATACAGGAAGGGCAACATGCCACTAGGGGCTAATGTAACATACAGGAAGGGAAAGCATGATCTGCATATCCATATAAAAGCACCCATACACATACGGGAGTGTTTGCATGTCTGTAAGCATGTGCGGACGTGTGTGTGTGGCATGTGTGTGTGTGTGTGTGTGTGTGTGTGTGTGTGTGTGTGGCATGTACGTGTGTGTGAGTGTGTGGCATGTACGTGTGTGTGTGTGTGTGTGTGGTATGTGTGTGTGTGTGTGTGTGTGTGTGTGTGTGGTATGTGAGTGTGTGTGTGTGTGTGTGGTATGTGAGTGTGTGCATGCATGCATGTGTACAGGCACATTAAGACTACATTGGACCTCAAACTGTTTCAGTATGTGGTTCTCCCCAGTCTTGTTTTATAGGGCTATACATAAACACAAAAATCAACAAACTTCAACAGACAGTATTGGTATGCTTTTCCTTTATATTATTTATTAACATTTGTTGACTGGGAATGTCCGACTGGACGCAGGTCCATTTTCAGCGGAGGCCCGGGGAGAAAACTCCACAAATTAAAATATTACAGACATAGTTACAGATTAAGAATCCTAGCAATTAAAATATTACAAACATAGTTACAGATGAAGAACATAGTACATTCAGTAGATAATTAGCATTTGTTCTATCCACAAAGTCATAGCAGATATTAACAATTGTTACAATAAGAAGTTACTGCCATATAATAAGTAGATAGGCATGGAAGTATCAAAGCTTGCTGTAATCAAAGTTAGTTTGTGGGGTGGAAGAGAATTAGAGTGTAGATGGAGTGGGAGAAGTTAGAGGGGAGAGTTATGAGGGCATAGCCAGCATGTTTTTAGGGCGCTTTAAGTAAAGCTTTGAAGTGGGTGCATGATGGTAGAGAGGTTATTGTGGGGGGAAGGTGTTCCATAATTTAGCTATAGCACTGGAGAATAGTGCTTCTCCAGCAGTGTTATTGGCTCTAGTAACCTGTAATTGATTTTTGTTGCTGGATCGTAGTGGTCTGGTGGTGAGATAGGGTTGGAGTAGATACTGGCGGGATGGGACCTTTAGAGGATGGTTAACCAGTTTGTGGGTAAGTGAGTTGATACCATTGAAGGAGGTGAGGGAGTTCTAGCCAGCCTAGTTCAGTAAGTGAGAGACAGTGGTGACTGTGGTAGGATGCCCCGGTAGCGAATTTGGCAATTTTGTTGTAGCGGGTCTCGAGTTTATTTAGGTCACATTGCCTTAGGTTGGTATATATTAGAGAGGCATTAAGTAGGGGGGAGATAAGGTGCAAATTTGCAACTGAAATCCTAGCTACTTTGGTGAGGAGTTGCTTAGTTCTGTATAAGGCTCCTAGTTTTTGGTGGACTTGTTTATAGTCATGGATATGTGAATGTCAAATTTGAGATTGTTGTCTATTTCAACTCCTAGTAATTTGATGTGATCTGTTGGGTGGATAGTGGTGTTGTCGTTTGCTGTGATGTTAAAGTGAGAGTTGTTTTGAGTATGTTTGGTGGGTTCGAAGATGAGGAGTTTAGTTTTGTTTGGGTTGAGTATTAACTGGGCATCGGATAGCCAAGTTTCAACAGAGGAAAAGGCATGTCGTGTGACCTTTTGCAGTTCGGGTAGGGACTGGGTGGAGCAGATGATGGTTGAGTCATCTGCATATTGTATGAGTGTGCCATGTGTGGTGGCAGAGGCTACATTATTGGTGAAAATAGAGAAGAGTAGGGGTCCAAGGATGGATCCTTGGGGAACACCAATAGAGACGGGTAGTTGGGGAGATATGTCATTTTGCCATACAACAGATTGCTGGCGGTCAGACAGGTAACGTTGAAACCAGTTGGTGATTGATTGAGAAAAGGATAGGTTATTGAGTACAGAGAGGAGTTGTTTGTGTGGGACCATGTCAAATGCTTTAGATAGGTCTAGGAAAGTAGCAGAGGAGAGATGGCCATTGTTTTATGGTGAAGGATAGTGTTAGTAAAAGAGAGTAAGGCAGTGGTGGTGCTATGGTTTGGTCAGAAACCATGTTGAGTATTAGAAAGGAGGTTGTTAGTAAGGAGGCAGTCTGAGATTAGAGAGTGAATGCATCTCTCTAGTATTTTAGAGAGTGGAGATAGAATCGCTATGGGGCTGTAGTTGATTAGATCTGTGGAGGGGCCGCCTTTGTGAAGGGGAATGATGTGTGATATTTTCCATAGTGTAGGGATGTAGCATTCTGACAGAGTTCGGTTAATCAAGATGAATATTGGGTAGGCTAGGGCATCAGCTGCAATTTGTAGGAATTCACTTGGGAGGTTGTCTACTGCTAATTTTGTGGGTTTAAGTTTAGTTAAGAGTTTTCTTATGTTGGAGGTAGGAATGGGAGAAAATGAGAAGAGTGTGGGGGGATTACTGGGCGAAGGTGTGGGGTGTAGGGGAGGGGGTTGTGTTGTCTGGGGGATTACTGGGTGAGGGGGTGGGGTGTAGGGGAGGGAGTTGTGTTGTCTGGGGGGATTACTGGGTGAAGGTGTGGGGAGTAGGGGAGGGGGGTTGTGTTGTCTACCTAGTGATAGTATGGTTTGTGTGAATTGTGTGTTGAATGAGGAGTGAGGAATGTTAGGTGTAGGGGTATTGATTTTACCTGGGTGGAGGATGGAGTTTATGGAGGTCCAGAATTGTTTGGGGTTGTGTTGGGAGGAGTTGAGGGCAGACTGGTAGTATTGGATTTTGTCCTCCTTTATTAGCTTTTTGACTCTATTGCGTAGTTCTAGGAATTTCTGTCTAGCTGAGCGGGTTTTGGTTTTGCGCCAGTGTTCCCAGGCTTTATCTCAGTTTTTCATTTCTGACCTAGTGGCTTTCTGCAGCCATGGGAAGGGTTGGGCTTTGGTTCTGGTAAGTCTTATGGGGGGCATGGTTATTTAGGATGCTTAGGAAGGTAGTATTGAAAAATTGGACTGCGTCATCTAGGCTGAGGTAATTTAGAGGGTGGCAGTTACATTCTGATGAGATGAATGTGATTGGGTTAAAGTGTAGTATTTTACGTATTTGACAGTAGATGACCAGTTTAACTTGGTATAGGTGTTTTTTGAGTAGGAATGTTGGGGAATGATCACTGAGGCTATTTGATAGGCAGCCTGCTATATGGGACTGGGGAACCTTGCTGACTAGTATCCAATCCAGGGTACTGTGCTTGTTGGAGTTTTTATTTATTCTGGTTGGTGACAGGACTAGTTGGGTGAAGCCATGAAGGTTTAGATGCTGGGTTGGATGGTTGTCACAACAGGATTGCCAAGCAATATTGAAGTCACCTAAAATTATGGTCTCTTGAGGGAGATGGTGGGTAGTCCAGCTTATGAGGTTTTCTAGTGGAGGGATATTTTGGCCAGGTGGGAAGTAGCATCCTATTATGTTGATGGTTTTATTTTGGTTTATTTTCAGGTTGGTATATATTATTTCTTCATTAGCAATTTGAGGAGCTGATGAGTTTAGAATCTGGATGTTTAGATGCTGTTTAAATGTTATAGCTATACCACCTCCTTTCTTGTTTTGTCGGTCTAGTCTTAGTATGTTGTAACCATTAGGGAGAATTTGCTCACTGGTAATGTGAGATTTTAGCCAGGTTTCTATCAGGATGATTATATCTGGGGAGTATAAGTCTATGGTGGCATGGAGTTTGCAGACTTTCTTGGCTATACTTCTGATATTTAGGCTTAGCAGAAGGAGGTCATTTAGTTTTCTACTGGCTGAGATTTGTGAGATGTGGTTGTTAGTCTGATTATTAGAAGTGGGGCTGGAGATGGAGGGGCCAGTGTTGGGGTTGATGTCTCCACTGAGGGCAAGTTTTTATATGCATGAGGTTATTAGTTTTATCAGTTTGTGAAAGAGTTTGCATTTTAGGGAAACTTTATGATTGGGTGCAGTCGGTAACAGATGTGGTGGGAGGGTTATTTTGTTAACTTGTAGGGATGCATTTAGTTTTAGTATTTTAGTTGATATAATATGTGGGGAATGCATAGGGATGGTTCTTGGGTTGGTGGGAGAGGAGCAGAGTGAGGGTGAGTCATGAGTGATGGAGTGAATAGTTGTACAGTGGAAGTGGTTGACTGGGGGTATAATGGAGTTTTGGTAAGATGTAAGATATGCAAGGAGAGGGTATGCAAAGATTATAAGTATGGTATGCTTAATCATGTTATCAAAAGAGGAGGGGTAGTAGTGGGAAGATGGTGGATTTAGAGTTGGGAGTAGTGTTGTGGTTGGTGGTAAAAATGATGGGAGGGGTTTGTTCTAATAAAGGTAGGACCACTGGGGTGTGTGGGAATTGGGGGCAGGGTGGGGGAGCAAAGCGGGCAGAGACCTGTTAGCTGCTCTTAGGAGGGGTTGTGGGCTGGAAAACAATCAGATAACAGTGAATACAGGCCTTTATATAACTTCTGTGCTATGCATTCCTAGTGGGGGAGGAGGGTAGGGACTAATTTCAGGAGGAGTTCTGTGGGGGTGATTGACAGGTCTCTCAACCAGATTCTGGAAGATGGGCAATTCAAACAAAAACAAACAATCAGCTGACTCAAACTGTAGGTAAATGATATGGAGAGAGTACCAAGAGACTAGATGAACTGCAGTTAAGTAAATGGCAGTACAGTTCAAGGGGGGAACTAAACTAGCACAAGTTAATTATTTCTGGTGTTACTAATTCTGGGGTAGTGCAGTTTAGTTTGGGAGTGGATAGCTATTGCCATACGAAAATAGTCTAATATTGACTGGTCACAGATGAAACTGGGGAAAAAAAGCACAGTTGGATGTAAAAGCCATAGATAAAAATTTAAAATGTTGCCTTGCTACTCAGAGAGAGATAAAGAACCCAGCAGTGTGTCATCAACTAGAGTCTGAAATGGGGTCTTACAGGATATGAGTTAGGAAAACTGAGCTAGCTAGATAGGCCTCTGCAAGTGTGCAGTGTGTCCTACTCAAAATCAAATGTATAATGCATCAAATAACACTGTAGCTTCTAAAGAAATATAGGAAAATCTCTTTAGAAGCTACATTGTCATTTGATGTATTATACATTTGATTTTGAGTAGGAATTTTGAGGATTTTGAGTAGGAATTAGCTACTTTGTCTTTAAATTGTAATTGATTTTTGATTTGATAGCTTCTGAATGGCTGGTTTGAATCTTGAACTTCAGAAATGTTATATAAGGATCTATGTTAGTTGTTACTCTTGGTCTGATGAAGCAATATTGAACTATTGTGAAAGCGCTTACCGTATTGTTGTCAAGTATTGGAATAAATTCGACTGGTGTTTTATCTAACTGCATCCTTTATTTGATTGTGTTTCCTTCATTTGGGATTGTTTTGCATATCTACAAGGTGACGCTCGCTTTGAGGTATTTGGTGTTTACATGTGCGGTATGGCAGAAGGAAACACAAATAAAGATGGTGTAACCACAGGGAATCAAATGGAGAACATAAAGAATGACCATCATCTTTTTAACTTCTTGAAAGAAGTACGTAATCTTTTACTAACTGAAGATATAGCAGCGTTCCAGCAGGTATCGGCTTTACATAGCAATAATGACATTTCTATACACAATTTAAAACGTGCAATAGAAAATAACATTTATAAACATAAGCATTTGCAATGCTAGAGACTTCATCTAGAGGCATGTATAAATTTGAACATAGTGCCTAGAGGGCTTTGAGTACTAAATATGCCCTCATATGGCACTACATATCCGGTACTGTTGGCCAAATGGCAACAGATAAACCTGGATACTAGCAAAGCTTATTTACAGCTATTAGTTGACTTTTTTCATCCACGTGAGATGGATTTAATCAAACAAATTTCTAATCAACAATGTGAATTAGCTGAATTGGCTGGAGAAGAAAGCACTGAGTTATTTGTTCATGATTTAATAGACAGAATAGGTGTATATGAGCAAAGGTTGCTCACCCAAAAGAAACAGAAAATAGCGAGAGACTTATATGATTTTTTCAATCAACATGTATTTACTTGGCACATTCTAGAGAGGGGACAGGACCACGTAATATTGTTCAGAACATGAACAGTACATCACACATTACTCAACAGCCTGCACTAACAACTCAATCTAATGCTAACACCACTGTGAGGGCAATAGGATCAGGAGACCTGAATAATACAGAGCATTTGAGTTCATCATCTACTGTTATTAATACACCTGAGCAGGGACCCTCTATTTATTCTACACCTTCTATGGCTGATGTAACGGAATCCAATTCTGAAGTACTGAGTAATGACCAGAATATGGACTCTAATATTAATGGCGGGACAGTTGTCCATCGGAAAATTCTAAACCAACAGAATCAACAGGTTTTTCCGAACTTACCATTACCCTTTAAGAATCAGCGGAAGCACTGAGAGGGCCAGGATACAATACATGCGAACAGCAAGCGCAAGGAACCTCCAACCTCTGCGAGCCCCCAAACATTGAAAAAGATGTGGAGTTATCAGGACAATTGATCTGGAATATTTCCAGGTATGTACTGAGTGATGCTGAAACTTCACTCTTGAACAAAGGGTTGGGGCTTATCCCTACTACCTCAGCTGATATTAGTGAACTTTTGATAGAACTCCGTTTATTTTGCAGAAATGTGGCTTTAAAATCTTTATTTAAGATGCCAGAATATCCTATTGGTTCTTGCTATAGAAAACCTAGTCTTTATGTTCCTCAGCTTCCACATAATGTTGAAATTTTTATCAAAGCATGTAAGAATGATATTTATGAGGCTGCTTACTATCATGTTAGTAATACTAAAAGTAATTTGACATCATGTGAATGACAAGCAATTGATAACTTACATAATAACAATGATATAGTAATTCAACCATCTGACAAAGGTGGTCCTATTGTGATATTAGACTATGAATATTATTGTGAAACTATGCTTGAAATGTTGTCTGATATTACTACCTTCAAGAAAGTTGATTTTAGTATTGTTGAGACTCTAAGAAATAGGATAACAAATGACTTGATGGAATGTTTGTCTACAGGATTAATAGATAAACCTCTATTTGAATTTTTTATGGTAACTAAACCTTTAATATCTCAAATAAAGGGGTTACCGAAAATTCATAAAAATGCATTTAAACCACAATTACGCCCCATAGTTGCAGGAGCAGACTGGTTAACAGAGCCAATATCAGTGTACTTAGATGGGGAATTTAAGGACTACCTTAATGAATGTCCTATAATATTAAAAAATACTGAACATTTGCTAAGAGATTTGTACAAGGACTACAATGAAAATTCCAAAGCAGAATTTTTAGTAACTTTTGATGTTACCTCCTTATTTACCTGCATTCCAAACAACAAAGGAATTAATATGGTATGGAACTTTATGATGAGATTAGGAAAGTTAACACCAACACGCGTTGATTTCTTATGGATGTTACTGGAGATAGTATTAGACTATAATGTCTTTATCTTCCAGAATACATGCTATTGGCAAACAGCTGGTGTCGCTATGGGCACATCATAGAGTGGGAACATCAATTCATATTAAATAAGCAGAACCCACATATAGGGTTTTATCAATGGTTTGTCGATCACCTTTTCCTTATTTGGGAGGGTGATGAAAATGCATTGATAGAATTCCATAATTACTTGAATAGTACTAGCCCTTTTTTGAAATTTACTATGAAGCATTCAACTAAGTCAATGGAATTTTTAGACATTTCAGTAATAAAAATGGGCAACTTTTTATCCACAAAACTCTATAGGAAAGCATGCTATTGTTGAACATATTTACACAGAAATAACACGCATCCGAGAGTCACCTTCCAAAGAATAATGAGGGGTCAAGCTTATAGAATATCTCGGCTATCATGTGAAGAGCAGGATTTCACATCAAGTATGATATAATTAGCTACGGAGTTTGAGAACCGAGGTTATGACAAAGACGAGATTACTCGAACTCACAGAGACGTGATTAATGAGAGGATGGATCGCGCCCACCCGTATTACAGTGATGGGCCCACAAATAGAAAAGTGAAATCTACATTGGATCAGGTACCACTGATCCTCACATATACTCAGAATATTTTCAACATACAACAAATTGCTAAACGGAATTTGTCCATTCTTCTTACAGATCCTGAAACTGCAGCCATAGTGGGGCGTCAGCCTAAATTTATATATAAGAATAAAAAGAATCTGAAACAATTATTATGTAATGGAAATACTAACACAATATCTCTCCCACTGAATAATTTGAATGGGACATGTAAATGTGGGAAATGTGCCCACTGCCAAAATATAGATAAATCCAGATTTTTTAGACACCCTGAGACAAGAAAACTCTGGGAATTAAGAACTCAAGCTGACTGCAATACAAAAAATGTAATATATTGTACACATTGCATATGCTGCTTTAAATTCTATATAGGTAAAACAAATAGACGTCTTAGAGAATGCATTAGGGACCATATATACTGTACTAATAAGGGTTTAAAATATAGTGCTTTAGCCAAACATACTTTAAAAGAAGGATTACAACATACATTTTTATTTCAAGTGTTGCAAGTAGTGGATGAAAATGTAAGAATGGGAGATATAGTTAACAAAACAGAAACTTTAGAACTGCAGTGGATCCTACGTTTGGGCTCTCATAGGGGACACCGTCTGAATGACCGTGTCCCATTGAAACCTGTTCTGAAGTCTAGAAGGGTTAATAAGCATAAGAAAGGCTTATAACATTTAAATGTAGCCATATTATGTAGTTACATGTTAAACTCCGTAAATTACATATGCATTTGTTTTGAAGTCTAGATGAATAATATCATGGGATGTATTTGCATTTACAAATTAGGTATTGAATTTATATATGTATATATATATATATATTTTTTTTTTTTTTTTTTTTAGTAAATATAAGTATTTTGACATATATATTCCTTACAATTTTAGATATATTTTTATATGGTTTGTTTTAATTCATTTATTATATATTTATTATATATTATCAGTTTCTGTTTGTACAAAATATGAAATATAGGAAAATCTCTTTAGAAGCTACAATGTCATTTGATGTATTATACTTTTGATTTTGAGAAGGAATTAGCTACTTTGTCTTTAAATTGTAATTGATTTTTGATTTGTTAGCTTCTGAATGGCTGGTTTGAATCTTGAACTTCAGAAATGTTATATAAGGATCTATGTTAATTGTTACTCTTGGTCTGATGAAGCAATATTGAACAATTGTGAAAGCACTTACCGTATTGTTCTCAAGTAATGAAATAAATTCGACTGGTGTTTTATCTAACTGCAGCCTTTATTTGATTGTGTTTCCTTCAATTGGGATTTTTCTGCATATCTACAAGGTGATGATCACTTTTGAGTATTTGGTGTTTACATGTCATGGTACATGTTTTGTGTGTCAACTAGCAACATGGCAGCCATTCATTATATAACCATGCACACACACACACACACACACACACACACACACACACACACACACACACACACACACCTCTCTCTGTATGTCTATATCTATATTTATATCTATATATATATCTAATCTATATATATATATATATATATATATATATATATACTGATATACAGAAAAAACATCTTATATATATATATATATATATATATATATATATATATATATATATACATATATACCTGCTTAAACATAGCTGCGTAAACTGCAACAATCAATAAGTTTTACGATAGAATTTTAATGTACTCTTTATAGCTATAATAACAATCTAATTAATGCTATTGTTTGATATACCTGTGTATAAGTAACTTTTGACTATGTACATTGTTTGCTATAATAATCTAATTAATGCTATTGTTTGATATACCTGTGTATAAGTAACTTTTGACTATGTACATTATTTGCTATAATAACAGTCTAATTAATGCTATCGATTGATATACCTGTTTAGAAGTAACGTTTGACTATGTACATTATTTGCTATAATAACAATCTAATTAATGCTATTGTTTGATATACCTGTGTAGAAGTAACGTATGACTGTGTACATTATTTGCTATAATAGCAATCTAATTAATGCTATTGTTTGATATACCTGTGTAGAAGTAACATTTAACTGTGTACATTATTTGCTGTAATAGCAATCTAATTAATGCTATTGTTTGATATACCTGTGTAGAAGTAACATTTAACTGTGTACATTATTTGCTATAATAACAATCTAATTAATGCTATTGTTTGATATACCTGTGTAGAAGTAACTTTTGACTGTGTACATTATTTGCTATAATAACAATCTAATTAATGCTATTGTTTGATGTACCTGTGTAGAAGTAATGTTTGACTATGTACATTATTTGCTATAATAACAATCTAATTAATGCAATCGATTGATATACCTGTGTAGAAGTAACGTTTGACTATGTACATTATTTGCTATAATAACAATCTAATTAATGCTATTGTTAGATATACCTATGTAGAAGTAACGTTTGACTATGTACATTATTTGGTATAATAATCTAATTAATGCTATTCTTTGATATACCTGTGTAGAAGTAACGTTTGACTGTGTACATTATTTGCTATAATAGCAATCTAATTAATGTTATTCTTTGATATACCTGTGTAGAAGTAACTTTTGACTGTGTACATCATTTGCTAAAATAGCAATCTAATTAATGCTATTGTTTGATATACCTGTGTAGAAGTAACATTTAACTGTGTACATTATTTGCTATAATAACAATCTAATTAATGCTATTGATTGATATACCTGTGTAGAAGTAACGTTTGACTGCGTACATTATTTTCTATAATAACAATCTAATTAATGCTATTCTTTGATATACCTGTGTAGAAGTAACATTCGACTGTGTACATTATTTGCTATAATAACAATCTAATTAATGCTATTGTTTGATACACCTGTGTAGAAGTAACGTTTGACTGTGTACCATTATTTGCTATAATAGCAATCTAATTAATGCTATTCTTTGATATACCTGTGTAGAAGTAACATTTGACTGTGTACATTATTTGCTATAATAATCTAATTAATGCTATTGTTTGATATACCTGTGTAGAAGTAACATTTGACTATGTACATTATTTGCTATAATAACAATCTAATTAATTGCATTGTTTGATATACCTGTGTAGAAGTAACATTTGACTGTGTACATTATTTGCTATAATAGCAATCCAATTAATGCCATTGTTTGATATACCTGTGTAGAAGTAACGATTGACTGTCTACATTATTTGCTATAATAACAATCTAATTAATGCTTTTGTTTGATATACCTGTGTAGAAGTAACATTTGACTCTGTACATTATTTGCTATAATAACAATCTAATTAATTGCATTGTTTGATATACCTGTGTAGAAGTAACGTTTGACTGTGTACATTATTTGCTATAACAACAATCTAATTAATGCCATTGTTTGATATACCTCTGTAGAAGTAACGTTTGACTGTCTACATTATTTGCTATAATAACAATCTAATTAATGCTTTTGCTTGATATACCTGTGTAGAAGTAACGTCTGACTGTGTACATTATTTGCTATAATAACAAGCTAATTAAAGCTATTGTTTGATATACCTGTGTAGAAGTAATGTTTGACTGTGTACATTATTTGCTATAATAGCAATCTAATTAATGCTATTGTTTGATATACCTGTGTAGAAGTACCATTTGACTGTGTACATTATTTCCTATAATAACAATCTAATTAATGCTATTGTTTGATATACCTGTGTAGAAGTAACGTTTGACTGTGTACATTATTTCCTATAATAAAAATCTAATTAATGCTATTGTTTCATATACCTGTATAGAAGTAACGTTTAACTGTGCACATTATTTGCTATAATAACAATCTAATTAATTGCATTGTTTGATATACCTGTGTAGAAGTAACGTTTGACTGTGTACATTATTTGCTATAATAACAATCTAATGAATGCTATTGTTTGATATACCTGTGTAGAAGTAACGTTTGACTGTGTACATTATTTGCTATAATAACAATCTAATTAATGCTATTGTTTGATATACCTGTGTAGAAGTAACGTTTGACTGTGTACATTATTTCCTATAATAACAATCTAATTAATGCTATTGTTTGATATACCTGTGTAGAAGTAACGTTTGACTGTGTACATTATTTCCTATAATAAAAATCTAATTAATGCTTTTGTTTCATATACCTGTGTAGAAGTAACGTTTGACTGTTTACATTATTTGCTATAATAACAATCTAATTAATTGCATTGTTTGATATACCTGTGTAGAAGTAACGTTTGACTGTGTACATTATTTGCTATAATAATAATCTAATTAATGCCATTGTTTGATAAACCTGTGTAGAAGTAACATTTGACTGTGTACATTATTTGCTATAATAACAATCTAATTAATTGCATTGTTTGATATACCTGTGTAGAAGTAACGTTTGACTGTGTACATTATTTGCTATAATAACAATCTAATTAATGCCATTGTTTGATATACCTGTGTAGAAGTAACGTTTGACTGTCTACATTATTTGCTATAATAACAATCTAATTAATGCTTTTGTTTGATATACCTGTGTAGAAGTAACATTTGACTGTGTACATTATTTGCTATAATAGCAATCTAATTAATGCTATTATTTGATATACCTGTGTAGAAGTAACGTTTGACTGTGCACATAATTTGCTATAATAGCAATCTAATTAATGCTATTGTTTGATATACCTGTGTAAAAGTAACGTTAGACTGTGTACATTATTTGCTATAATAGCAATCTAATTAATGCTATTGTTTGATATACCTGTGTAGAAGTAACGTTTGACTGTGTACATTATTTGCTATAATAACAATCTAATTAATGCTATTGTTTGATATACCTGTGTAGAATTAATGTTGGACTGTGTACATTATTTGCTACAATAACAATCTAATTAATGCTATTGTTTGTTATACCTGTGTAGAAGTAACGTTTGACTGTGTACATTATTTGCTCTAATAATCTAATTAATGCTATTGTTTGACATACCTGTGTAGAAGTAACGTTTGACTATGTACATTATTTGCTATAATAACAATCTAATTAATTGCATTGTTTGATATACCTGTGTAGAAGTAACATTTGACTGTGTACATTATTTGCTATAATAACAATCTAATTAATGCCATTGTTTGATATACCTGTGTAGAAGTAACGATTGACTGTCTACATTATTTGCTATAATAACAATCTAATTAATGCTTTTGTTTGATATACCTGTGTAGAAGTAACGTTTGACTCTGTACATTATTTGCTATAATAACAATCTAATTAATGCTTTTGCTTGATATACCTGTGTAGAAGTAACGTTTGACTGTGTACATTATTTGCTATAATAACAAGCTAATTAAAGCTATTGTTTGATATACCTGTGTAGAAGTAACGTTTGACTGTGTACATTATTTGCTATAATAACAATCTAATTAATGCTATTGTTTGATATACCTGTGTAGAAGTAACGTTTGACTGTCTACATTATTTGCTATAATAACAATCTAATTAATGCTTTTGTTTGATATACCTGTGTAGAAGTAACGTTTGACTGTGTACATTATTTGCTATAATAACAATCTAATTAATGCTTTTGTTTGATATACCTGTGTAGAAGTAACGTTTGACTGTGTACATTATTTGCTATAATAACAATCTAATTAATTGCATTCTTTGATATACCTGTGTAGAAGTAACGTTTGACTGTGCACATTATTTGCTATAATAACAATCTAATTAATGCCATTGTTTGATATACCTGTGTAGAAGTAATGTTTGACTGTCTACATTATTTGTTATAATAACAATCTAATTAACGCTTTTGTTTGATATACCTGTGTAGAAGTAACATTTGACTGTGTACACTATTTGCTATAATAGCAATCTAATGAATGCTATTGTTTGATATACCTGTGTAGAAGTAACGTTTGACTGTGCACATAATTTGCTATAATAGCAATCTAATTAATGCTATTGTTTGATATACCTGTGTAGAAGTAACGTTAGACTGTGTACATTATTTGCTATAATAGCAATCTAATTAATGCTATTGTTTGATATACCTGTGTAGAAGTAACGTTTGACTGTGTACATTATTTGCTATAATAGCAATCTAATTAATGCTATTGTTTGATCTACCTGTGTAGAAGTAACGTTTGACTGTGTTCATTATTTGCTATAATAGCAATCTAATTAATGCTATTGTTTGATATAACTGTGTAGAAGTAACGTTTGACTGTGTACATTATTTGCTATAATAGCAATCTTATTAATGCTTTTGTTTGATATACCTGTGTAGAAGTAACGTTTGACTGTGTACATTATTTGCTATAATAACAATCTAATTAATTGCATTCTTTGATATACCTGTGTAGAAGTAACGTTTGACTGTGTACATTATTTGCTATAATAACAATCTAATTAATGCCATTGTTTGATATACCTGTGTAGAAGTAATGTTTGACTGTCTACATTATTTGTTATAATAACAATCTAATTAACGCTTTTGTTTGATATACCTGTGTAGAAGTAACATTTGACTGTGTACACTATTTGCTATAATAGCAATCTAATGAATGCTATTATTTGATATACCTGTGTAGAAGTAACGTTTGACTGTGCACATAATTTGCTATAATAGCAATCTAATTAATGCTATTGTTTGATATACCTGTGTAGAAGTAACGTTAGACTGTGTACATTATTTGCTATAATAGCAATCTAATTAATGCTATTGTTTGATATACCTGTGTAGAAGTAACGTTTGACTGTGTACATTATTTGCTATAATAGCAATCTAATTAATGCTATTGTTTGATCTACCTGTGTAGAAGTAACGTTTGACTGTGTTCATTATTTGCTATAATAGCAATCTAATTAATGCTATTGTTTGATATAACTGTGTAGAAGTAACGTTTGACTGTGTACATTATTTGCTATAATAGCAATCTAATAGATGCTATTGTTTGATATACCTGTGTAGAAGTAACGTTTAACTGTGTACATTATTTGCTATAATAACAATCTAATTAATGCTATTGTTTGATGTACCTGTGTAGAAGTAACGTTTGGCTATACATTATTTGTTATAATAACAATCTAATTAATGCTATTCTTTGATATACCAGTGTAGAAGTAACGTTTGACTATACATTATTTGCTATAATAACAATCTAATTAATGCTATTGTTTGATATACCTGTGTAGAAGCAATGTTTGACTATGTACATTATTTGCTATAATAACAATCTAATTAATGCTATTGTTTAATATACCTGTGAATAAGTAACATTTGACTGTTTACATTATTTGGTATCATAACAATCTAATTAATGCTATTGTTTGATATACCTGTGTAGAAGTAACGTTTGACTATGTACATTATTTGGTATAATAATCTAATTAATGCTATTGTTTGATATACCTGTATAGAAGTGACGTTTGACTGTGTACATTATTTGCTATAATAACGATCTAATTAATGCTATTGTTTCATATACCTGTGTAGAAGTAACGTCTGACTTTGTACATTATTTGCTATAATAACAATCTAATTAATGCTATTTTTTGATATACCTGTGTAGAAGTAACGTTTGACGCTGTAAATTATTTGCTATAATAACAATCTAATTAATTGCATTGTTTGATATACCTGTGTAGAAGTAACGTTTGACTGTGTAAATTATTTGCTATAATAACAATCTAATTAATGCCATTGTTTGATATACCTGTTTAGAAGTAACGTTTGACTGTCTACATTATTTGCTATAATAACAATCTAATTAATGCTTTTGTTTGATATACCTGTGTAGAAGTAACGTTTGACTGTGTACATTATTTGCTATAATAACTATCTAATTAATGCTATTGTTTGATATACCTGTGTAGAAGTAATGTTTGACTATACATTATTTGCTATAATAACAATCTATTTAATGCTATTGTTTGATATACCTGTGTAGAAGTAACGTTTGACTATGTACATTATTTGATATAATAACAATCTAATTAATGCTATTGTTTGATATACCTGTGTAGAAGTAACGTTTGACTATGTACATTATTTGCTATAATAGCAATCTAATTAATGCTATTGTTTGATATACCTGTGTAATAGTGACGTTTGACTATGTACATTATTTGCTGTATTAACAGTCTAATGAATGCTAATGTTTGACATACCTGTGTAGAAGTAACGTTTGACTATGTACATTATTTGCTATAATATCAATCTAATTAATGCTATTGTTTGACATACCTGTGTAGAAGTAACGTTTGACTATGTACATTATTTGCTATAATAACAATCTAAGTAATGCTATTGTTTGACATACCTGTGTGGAAGTAACTTTTGACTATGTACATTATTTGCTATAATAACAATCTAAGTAATGCTATTGTTTGATATACCTGTGTAGAAGTAACGTTTGGCTATGTACATTATTTTTCTTGTTTCTTGTCATACTTACATGTAAACTACTTGTTACTTCTCTGTACTGTATTTGTTGGAGCTTTTCTCCACAGGTCTTGGCTAAAATGGGGCCTTTGTTCCTGGTCAGACTTTCCCAGTCAACAAAAGTTAAATAAATTAATGAAAGAAAGCTGCCATTGGATTAAGTTTCCAGAACAATGGACAGTAAATACTATAGACAAAAGAACTAGGTAAAAATATAAGTATAGGACTTACAGAATAAATCAAAAAAGGTACATGTAATATTTACTATTCCACCTTGGATTTTGATTATTAATCAGTATTTCTTGTCTTAAGATTTTCTGTTAGCTATACCATTAATCTAATCAATGGTGCATGCATTGACTTTTGAAATTACAGGGCAGTTAACAAATAATATAATACTTCAGGTAATGCCTGCTACCAACCATATCTTATCAGATGTCTACCAAGCCACAAGTCCTTAATGGTGCTCATTTCACTTCCCTGTGTTTCAGTATCAGAATAATTTAACAGGATGATCTTTGGAGAACATCCTTATGTTTACATTTATAGCAAGGGACGTTGCCATAATGGTTAAGTTGTGTACCTTATAGACACAAGGTGCAGGGTTTGACTCTTACATGGAGCAACTGGCTAGGCTTCAAATAGCCCATGGGCCAATTAACCTAGTACTAATTATGAATCCATAAGATTTTAGAGAACACCCTTGTCTGTGTTTTATTGCTACCAATGGGAGCAGTGATCTGTGAACATTATGGCCTGTTACCCAGTGATGCTTTTGACCTGGCCAACACAGCTTGATCATGCAGCAGGTCAGTCCTTGTTCTCCAGCCAACTGATAAACATAAGCAGCAAGTAGTAGCAGGGTTCCCTGCTGAGTGCTGCATGACATCAGTTAGTAGCAGCTGTGGTTTCTCTTTAATGTTGCATCAGAAAGTGTTGGATGTGATGTTGGAGAGGCACATTTGAAATTAAATTTCAAAACAAAAATGTATAACTTTTTATAGATGTCTGGTATATTGTCTTCCCAGGACAAGTAATTCATTCTTTCACTGTAACATCTGTGAAATTCATTAGCATGCTGGTGCTAGATAATGCAGCAACTTGGAGCAGGGGCCACATCTCTTCAGAGCGTGCACATCTTACTGCATTCATTAGCATGCTAGTGCTAGGTAACACAGCAACGTGGCGCATGGGCATGTCTCTTCAAAATGTGTACACCTTACTGAACTCATTAGCATGCCAGTGCTAGGTGACACAGCAGCTTGGAGCAGGGGCCACGTCTCTTCAAAGCATGTACATCTTACTGCATTCATTAGCATGCCAGTGCTAGGTGACACAGCAGCTTGGAGCAGGGGCCACATCTCTTCACAGCATGTACATCGTACAGCTCATGCTTCAATATATGCCAGTGTAATGAGCGAGCTGTGGGGATGCAAGGGCAGATTGGTATCCTGCAACCATATAAGAATTAATATCTGCACCAGTACACAGGTGCCTGCAAATGTCTGAGAATTAATACCTGCACCAGCACACAGGTGCCTGCAACCACCTGAGAATTAATACCTGCACCAGCACACAGATGCCTGCAACCACCTGAGAATTAATACCTGCACCAGCACACAGGTGCCTGCAACCACCTGAGAATTAATACCTGCACCAGCACACAGGTGCCTGCAACCATCTGAGAATTAATACCTGCACCAGCACACAGGTGCCTGCAACCACCTGAGAATGAATACCTGCACCAGCACACAGGTGCCTGCAACCACCTGAGAATTAATACCTGAAGCAGCACACAGGTGCTGCAACCACTTGAGAATTAATACCTGCACCAGCACACAGGTACCTACAACCACCTGAGATTTAATACCTACACCAGCACACAGGTGCCTGCAACCACCTGAGAATTAATACCTGAAGCAGCACACAGGTGCCTGCAACCACTTGAGAATTAATACCTGCACCAGCACACAGGTGCCTGCAATCACCTGAGAATTAATACCTGCACCAGCACACAGGTGCCTGCAACCATCTGAGAATTAATACCTGCACCAGCACACAGGTAGTGATGGGATTTTTTAATATATTGTGTTTTTACTGATGGAATGATGAACCTGGTAAAAAAGATTTCTGCTCAACCCAAAGGACTGCTGTGCTCAGACTAAACAGAAGCATGGGGATGAAGAGCTTCCTCTTAAAACATCAGCTAGCAGAGGTATAGTCAGATGCATGATTTTCCAGAGCAGCCGAAAGATATAAAAATAAAATATTTTTAGCACTGATTTATTTTGTTGACTTTCCCACAGAGCTTAGTATTCCAATGTTTTGATGTTCTAAGAACAAAAGTAACTTTGTAACAAGTAACTGAGGGTACTTAGAACATGTATTTGCTCTACAAGCTGGCACACACTAGCACATACATGACAGAAGTCTGAATGAAAAGCAGTTCACTAGCTCTGAAACAAATTGGTTACATAACAGCAGTCGCCATGCAAACCACATAATGGTAACTGGAGTCTTGCTTGCAGTTCCAGGAGCAGCTCATAGATGGCAGTGTCCTGCAGATATCAGCCAGCATCAATGTTTTTGTTCAAACAGTAAACTCAATAGAGCTGTTTTAAGATGTACCCCCAATAAATGCAGCAATGAGAGGAAAATGGGAGGCAGATCAAAAATATAAGACAGGTAGATGTATCAGAGGCTAACAATGGAGCAGTTGTATTGGAGGCTGACATCAATAAGGTAGCTGCATCAGAGGCTGAAATCAATGAGGCATCTGTATCCGAGGCTGATATCAATGAAGCAGCTGTATCCGAAGCTGATATCAATGAGGCAGATGTATTAGAGGCTGATATCAATGAGGAAGCTGTATCAGAGACTGATATTGATGTGATAGCTGAATTAGAGGCTGATATCAATGAGGTAGCTATATCAGAGGCTGGTATCAATGAGACAGTTGTATTAAAGCCTGATATCAATGAGACAGCTGTATCAGAGGCTGATATTGATGTGATAGCTGTATTAGAGGCTGATATCAATGAGGTAGCTGTATCAGACATTGGAATCAATGGATGTTGTTGAGCCAGTGATGCACAGGCAACAGAACCAGAAATAAAAAAAATGTTCATAGTTCATCTACCAGAGAGAAACAGGCTGCAGTATTAGAATCAAAATTCAGCTGGGAGAGATGAAGAAATGAAGGACAAGGAACAGAACATGGATATCTCTTTTTTTTAATTTCTTTAAGTCTTTTGGGTTTCTAATACCATGATGGGAATGAGCGCCATTCCTAAGTCAAAGTATGATTAAAGTTCATAAAGTTAGTATTGTTTCAGTCTTTGATACTAGCCAGCTATTCACAGTATCCACAATGTGCCCAGTAATGACTCCTGAAATTCGTATGGCATTACATGTATCGGTAACATATCTAAGCATGATTGTAAATTCTTTTTTATAAGACCCATTACTCCTACTACCGTTGGAATTGTTTGGGTATCCTTCTTCCACATTTCCATTGTTTCTGCCTGCAAATCCTGGTATTTTATGACTTTGTATATTCTCTGTACATAAGACACTGGAATTGCTGGGTGTAGGAATCTCAATTATCAATGCTACTTTTGTCTTCCTTTCATGGACTACTATATCTGGTTTTCTCACCTCTGTTTTTGAACTGTTGGTAATGGGTGATCCCATGTAATATAAACATCATTGTTTTCTATAATGCATTGTGGCTCATGTTTCCAGTGTTTTTCAGCTGCTTCAGTATTATAATACTTGCACAATTCCCAATGCAACAGTCTTACCACATTAGTATGTCTATCAGTATACAGTCCTTCTGCCATTAGTATATGACAAACAAAATATAACCAACACTAAGATGAACTGCTACTGGAGAACAAAAATAATCCAAAGAACAAAAAACTCCAGAGCTGGAAATGCTGTCAGATTTCAACAGTGTATTTGTAAAACACATTAGAAGTTTGTTAATATGAGTGGATTTTAAGATTGCAAGCAGATGAGAAACCTGGTATAAATGCAGCTGTTAGTTTTAAACAAATGCATTTGCACAAATAATAGATTTTAATTAATTACATATTTTATGTGTATTATTTTATATACATATTGGGCCAGATTAAATAAAGCCTACACTGTGTGCCCTATGAATATGTGTCTCAGGTAGGTATGTCCCTAGCCTTGAGCAGCATTCTGCCCTCACCTGGGATGATACCACAATATAAACAAAAAAATGATTGACTTCAACAATTGGCTTAGTTTCTGGTGTCATTCCAAAGGGATGCAGTTCCTGTCAGCCTGGGATGACATGGTTGATAGACTACGCTGCTTTACCAGAGATATCTTCACCTGTCACCTCTAGGCTCTCAGTTACTGGCTAAGACACTTGCCTCCCCCATAGTCCCTTTCTTAGACAAGGTCTCAAGAACAACATTTCTGACATGAAAATATCACTCAAAATAAATGAAAGATTACGCTGCTAAACGTTAGGAGTTTAAATCAGAAACACAAATAAATGAAAGGTTACGCTGCTAAACTCTAGCAGTTTAAATCAGAAACACAAATAAATGAAAGGTTACGCTGCTAAATGCTAGGAGTTTAAATCAGAAACACAAATAAATGAAAGGTTACGCTGCTAAATGCTAGGAGTTTAAATCAGAAATACGAATAAATTAAAGGTTATGCTGCTAAATGCTAGGTGTTTAAATCAGAAACACGAATAAATGAAAGGTTACGCTGCTAAATGCTAGGAGTCTAAATCAGAAACACAAATAAATGAAAGGTTACGCTGCTAAATGCTAGAAGTCTAAATCAGAAACACAAATAAATGAAAGGTTACACTGCTAAATGCTAGGAGTTTAAATCAGAAACACAAATAAATGAAAGGTTACGCTGCTAAACACTAGGAGTCTAAATCAGAAACACAACTAAATGAAAGGTTACGCTGCTAAATGCTAGGAGTTTAAATCAGAAACACAAATAAATTAAAGGTTACGCTGCTAAACGCTAGGAGTTTAAATCAGAAACACAAATAAATTAAAGGTTACGCTGCTAAATGCAAGGAGTTTAAATCAGAAGCACAAATAAATTAAAGGTTACGCTGCTAAACACTAGGAGTTTAAATCAAAAACACAAATAAATGAAAGGTTACGCTGCTAAATGCTAGGAGTTTAAATCAGAAACACAAATAAATGAAAGGTTATGCTGCTAAATGCTAGGAGTTTAAATCAGAAACACAACTAAATGAAAGGTTACGCTGCTAAATGCTAGGAGTATAAATCAGAAACACAAATAAATGAAAGGTTACGCTGCTAAACGCTAAGAGTTTAAATCAGAAACACAAATAAATGAAAGGTTACGCTGCTAAACGCTAGGAGTTTAAATCAGAAACACAAATAAATGAAAGGTTACACTGCTAAATGCTAGGAGTCTAAATCAGAAACCCAAATAAATGAAAGGTTACGCTGCTAAATGCTAGGAGTTTAAATTAGAAACACAAATAAATGAAAGGTTACTCTGCTAAATGCTAGGAGTTTAAATCAGAAACACAAATAAATTAAAGGTTACGCTGCTAAATGCTAGAGGTTTAAATCAGAAACACAAATAAATGAAAGGTTACGCTGCTAAATGCTAGGAGTTTAAATCAGAAACACAAATAAATGAAAGGTTACGCTGCTAAATGCTAGGAGTTTAAATCAGAAGCACAAATAAATGAAAGGTTACGCTGCTAAATGCTAGGAGTTTAAATCAGAAACACAAATAAATGAAAGGTTACGCTGCTAAATGCTAGGAGTTTAAATCAGAAACACAAATAAATGAAAGGTTACGCTGCTAAATGCTAGGAGTTTAAATAAGAAACACAAATAAATGAAAGGTTACGCTGCTAAATGCTAGAAATTTAAATCAGAAACACAAATAAATGAAAGGTTACACTGCTAAATGCTAGGAGTTTAAATCAGAAACACAAATAAATGAAAGGTTACGCTGCTAAATGCTAGGAATCTAAATCAGAAACACAAATAAATGAAAGGTTACGCTGCTAAATGCTAGGAGTTTAAATCAGAAACACAAATAAATGAAATGTTACGCTGCTAAATGCTAGGAGTTTAAATCAGAAATACGAATAAATTAAAGGTTATGCTGCTAAATGCTAGGTGTTTAAATCAGAAACACGAATAAATGAAAGGTTACGCTGCTAAACGCTAGGAGTCTAAATCAGAAACACAAATAAATGAAAGGTTATGCTGCTAAATGCTAGAAGTCTAAATCAGAAACACAAATAAATGAAAGGTTACGCTGCTAAATGCTAGGAGTTTAAATCAGAAACACAAATAAATGAAAGGTTACGCTGCTAAACACTAGGAGTCTAAATCAGAAACACAACTAAATGAAAGGTTACGCTGCTAAACGCTAGGAGTTTAAATCAGAAAAACAAATAAATTAAAGGTTACGCTGCTAAATGCTAGGAGTTTAAATCAGAAACACAAATAAATGATAGGTTACACTGCTAAATGCAAGGAGCTTAAATCAGAAGCACAAATAAATTAAAGGTTACGCTGCTAAACGCTAGGAGTTTAAATCAAAAACACAAATAAATGAAAGGTTACGCTGCTAAATGCTAGGAGTTTAAATCAGAAACACAAATAAATGAAAGGTTATGCTGCTAAATGCTAGGAGTTTAAATCAGAAACACAACTAAATGAAAGGTTACGCTGCTAAATGCTAGGAGTTTAAATCAGAAACACAAATAAATGAAAGGTTACACTGCTAAACGCTAGGAGTTTAAATCAGAAACACAAATAAATGAAAGGTTACGCTGCTAAACGCTAGGAGTTTAAATCAGAAACACAAATAAATGAAAGGTTACACTGCTAAATGCTAGGAGTCTAAATCAGAAACACAAATAAATGAAAGGTTACGCTGCTAAATGCTAGGTGTTTAAATCAGAAACACAAATAAATTAAAGGTTACTCTGCTAAATGCTAGGAGTTTAAATAAGAAACACAAATAAATTAAAGGTTACGCTGCTAAATGCTAGAGGTTTAAATCAGAAACACAAATAAATGAAAGGTTACGCTGCTAAATGCTAATAGTTTAAATCAGAAACACAAATAAATGAAAGGTTACGCTGCTAAATGCTAGGAGTTTAAATCAGAAACACAAATAAATGAAAGGTTACACTGCTAAATGCTAGGTGTTTAAATCAGAAACACAAATAAATGAAAGGTTACGCTGCTAAATGCTAGGAGTTTAAATCAGAAACACAAATAAATGAAAGGTTACGCTGCTAAATGCTAGGAGTTTAAATCAGAAACACAAATAAATGAAAGGTTATGCTGCTAAATGCTAGGAGTTTAAATCCGAAATACAAATAAATGAAAGGTTACGCTGCTAAATGCTAGGAGTTTAAATCAGAAACACAAATAAATTAAAGGTTACGCTGCTAAATGCTAGGAGTTTAAATCAGAAACACAAATAAATGAAAGGTTACTCTGCTAAATGCTAGGAGTTTAAATCAGAAACACAAATAAATGAGAGGTCATGCTGCTAAATGCTAGGAGTTTAAATCAGAAACACAAATAAATGAAAGGTTATTCTGTTAAATGCTAGGAGTTTAAATCAGAAACTGCACTCACGGGAAGCACTCCTATCCCTGAACGATGCTGACATCTCTGCAGTCACAAAAACTTGGTTCACTGCCGCAGAGAGTACCTGGCCTTGCAAGGCTACAATGCCTTCCACACTTTCAGACCACAAAATGAACATGTGAGAACCAAAGAAGGAGTCTCTATCTTCATCAAAGATAAATACACCTCTAGACTGGTTAGACAGGAAACTCCATGGAGTTACTCCAAGTTCAACTAACTGTGGGTAAGACCCCCCTTCAAGTCATTGTTAGCTATAGGTCCCCTTCAATGAACCAAAATACCCACACTGTTTATTTGGACTTACTTGAGTTAATCAAATTACAACCAAATACTCTAGCCATGGGTGATTATAACTATCGCTCCATTGAGTGGGAAACTTAAGTACTAACATGCTTGCAAAAAGGATCTCGGACTTTGTTAACACTAATGCCCTGGAACAAATAGTATGCAACACCACAGGGGACTCAAATATTCTCAACCTGGTTCTCACCAACATGGGTGACCATTGCACCACCCCAAGTATAGGACCCTCACTGGTTAAATCTGATCACAAATCAGTCAGATTTGAAGTAGCTATAACACCTGAACCCCTCTTAGGTGAAATAAGACGAAAAATTTTCACCAAAGCTAATTATACACTCCTATGGAATGGCATAAATAATTTCCAAGCTCCTGTTCCTACAGATGGCATTGACAACTATACTAAGGTATACACAAATATACAAACACTTAAACAAATGAATTGACACTGCTATGCCTGATAGGATCAAAACAAGATCCTCAAGAAAAAACAAGCCTCCCTGGTGGACATCTAGCATTAATAAGTTATACAAGAAGAAGAAGAAGTTACTGTTGAAGAATAAAAAAGAGAGGTCCCAGCACTAGAAGAACACCCTCCTCTACTTGAACAAACAAGCAAGACAACTTGTAAAATCCTCTAAGGGCAACTTCGAAAAAAAATTATCAAGCATAGCTAAGGATAACAATAAGGCATTTTTCAGCTATATCCTTAACCTAAAAGGTAGGACCCAGAAGTGTGCCGAACTAACTGTGGATGGCATCACACATGCTGATCCTGTAAAAATAACTAACCTATTGGCTGACAGGTTTGGCAAAATTTTTCTCCTCACCCCAGCCCCTCCAAACATTCCATAAAGCATTTAATCTACATCTCTTCCACCTAGCAACTCCAAAGAGCAAGTTATTAATGCTCTCTCAGGCCAAAACACAGCATCTATGGGGCAGGATCACATCCCAGGTTGCATTTTAAATGGTCTAAAACATGAGTTAGCAACTCCATTAGGTATTCTCCTCAACCACAACCTGAGTACTGGTTTTGTCCCTGTTGAATGGAAAACAACAACTGCCATCCCCCTTCATAAAAGGGGTACACCAACAGACCCTGGAAACTACAGACCCATAAGCTTAACCAGTCTTATCTGTAAGGCCATGAAACAAATCATCATGGACCTTATAAATAAGGATATAGGTGATCTCTCAACCCTTGATCCGACACAGTTTGGTTTTGTCAAAGGCAGGTCACGTGTGTTAAACCTGGTGGACTTCTTTGAAAGTGTCACCAGAGCCACAGACACAGGCAAATCTGTGCATACAACCTGCCTTGACTTAACCAAGGCCATTGACACAATCCCACATTCGGGCATCATTGATAAACTCTCCCAGTTGAATATCAACCCTTATGTTGTCAGGAGGGTTGCTAACTGGCTCACTGACAGATCACACTCAGTCAATGTTGGGTATTTTACCTCAACCAGCAGACCTGTCATCAGTGGGGTTCCAAAGGGGTCAGTGCTGAGCCCCTAATTGTTTGTAATATTCTTCTCAGAAGTTCAGGCCCAAAAAGAGGTGCTGTGGCTGACTCAGTTTGCTGACGACTGCAAATTAGGTGCAATCACTGAATCCCCAAACAATGTCAATATACTTCAAGAGGGATTTGCACAAACCAATGATTGCTGTTAAAGCCATGGACTCAAACTCAGTGCACAAAAATGCATGATTATCCCCTTCGGTAAAAAAGATATCCCTGCAGACTATCATATAAATAATGATACCCTATGTAGCAACTTAGTAGTGTGAGACTTGGGAATATAAGTTGACTGTAGCCTAAACTTTGACCACCATGTGTCTGCTGTGGTAAGGAAGGCATTCTATATCCAATTCTTCATTAACAAAGGCATTGCTTCAAGCGTGAAAGAGGTCCTAACACCAATGTACTCGACCCTCATCAGGCCAATAATTGAGTACAATGCTCCCTTTGGTATGTACCTTACCAGGCACCTGCAGCAACTTGAGAGACCTCAGAGATTTCTAACCAAGAAAATTCAGTGTCGCAGCACCTGTCATACATTTACAGACTGACATCACTGTCACTGTAATCTGTAGCATACAGACTACTTAGAGGAGACTTGTGCTTGGCCTATAGAACAATCTTGAATCCAATCCTAATGTAAATGCTGCACATCCACGAGATGAATGGGACAAGAGTCACCAGCTCCAGGGATCTTAACCTGGCCTGCGACATAAATAGGACCTGCTGGAGAGACAGATATGTATCTCAGAGGTTGCCACTCCTCTGGAATAGGCCACCAGTTCACATCAAATAAAGCCCCTCTATGACCCTGTTTAAGCGTAGCCTGGATGACTGGATGGGAAACCATAAAATCCTGCTGGGGATTTCACCTATGACCCTCCTAGCTATGGGCAGTCATTGCTAACTAAGATCTTGTGTTTAGGCAAGATCCTTTATATTGGGTTTTGTTAGTATTATATTGGGCGCACATGGCTAGGCTTATAAAGACCTTGTGGTCAATAGCCCAATGACCACCTATGAACCTATAATATTGAAAGCCTGTGCCACCACATTGTTGTGGGTAGTTGTACATATTTAAAATCCTTAGACTCACCATCAGTACAAAGCTCTTATGGCTCAGGAGACCCAAGTTCAGGTGTCTGAGGTGCTGACAAAAGAAAATGGGCATATCCGTCCTGAGGCTGGATAACACTCTTACATGCACATTTGTGTCATATTGGATGAAAGCCATGGAAATACATGGAGTGTCCACTGTAGGGACAGGACTACGGCTGTAGGTGCAGGATAATGGCTGAGGTCACCTGGAGGAGTGGCTGAAACATAATAGCACTTATTGCATATCAGTTCCTGGAATAGAATGACAGTGTGCCATGGGGGGGGGGGTACCCCCACTGGCAGTGATATAATGCTGCCCCAGGCTCCTCAGTCTTCTCACTGGCCCCCAACATGGATTTTTGTTATCCATGGGGAGGTTAAAATGCAGCCTGATGGGGGAAGTAATGATCTTGGAGCAGCTAATGGCCATCTGTGGTGGGGGGAGGGCAAAAAATATAGACCTTCCTCTTCACAATTTCATCCCTGCATATGCACTGTGTAATAAAGGATTCAGAACAGAGAAGTAAGGACAGGTTAAAGAACTAACAGCAGACATCAGTGCTCCACGCCCAGTCCAGATAGTGAAGGACAGCTACATAACCAGAGCCTAATATCAAGAGCTGGATTACTGGTTGTAATCATGGCACTACTACATAACCAGAGCCTAATATCAACAGCTGGATTACTGGTTGTAATCATGGCACCAATGGTAAAGATGAAGATATCTGAAATCAGTCAGGCCTGAGAAAATCCACAGGAGAACAGCCCAAAGGAATTATTATATCTGCTTCTCCCAGCATGCAAATGTGGTGGTTGTGAACCACAGTTATACAGTCAGAAAACTTCTGATGCAACAGCTGTGGCAGCCTTTCAAAAGTATGCAACGATGAAAAAATCATGTATAATCACACCGTGCTGTCAGGCACAAAGATAACACGCGTCACGTACCTACTAGTGACAAGCATGTCCCAGAGTCTGGTTGAGGATGATAAAACTGCCATACCGTATATGCTGCATCTCACATTCTCACATAGTTCCTCACTACATTGTTTCATGTAAAAGCAAATTCATGCATTTCTCAAGTGGCAGAGCATGCAGAAAGAATGCAATAGCTGCATAAAGTGATGAAAACAACATAATAAAATCTTTATATTTAGATTTCCCATGATCAGAATGAGCTTGTAGTTAATGAGCTCCCTCATTCATCCTTTCTTTTTGCAACCAAGTGTTCTCAGATGGAAGATTTAGAGAATTTCTTAATGCATGGGGCATTTCACTGATAAACAAAATCCTGAGGCCAAAATCCATAAACTGAACACATCTAGATCATAAATAAATCACAATATCCCAAACTGAGTGGTACTAAGACTAGCAGACCACATATAGTGACACACAAAGCTATTTACAATATTGGCAACATCACTAGTAGAATCCTTTAACCCAATGTTTATGCACGGAAATAAACCTCCATGTGATTCCCAGGTGGCTTCCACAATCTTATTACATAATTATTCTCAACACAAAGTTTCACGACCTTGGACATTAATACAGATGAACAAAAGTACTGTACTAATCTCCAAAGTGATGCAGCCTCATTGTGAAAACTACAAAGTTGCTGGGTAAAGGTGAGTGCATGTAGGTAATCATTAAATATCCATTATTCCTCTCTTCCCTCAATGTTTTTCTTTCTTTCCCTTCCTTAGTCAACCTATCTTCAAATTCTCCCAAACTAGCTGTCAGTTTCCTTTGTGTACAAGACAGATATAGTAAATACTTTTGTTTATTTTAAACGTTCAGATATGCATTCTGTGTACTGTTCTGGTGCATTTATTGATATAGCAAATACTTTTGTTTATTTTAAACGTTCAGATATGCATTCTGTGTACTGTTCTGGTACATTTATTGATATAGCAAATACTTTTGTTTATTTTAAACGTTCAGATATGCATTCTGTGTACTGTTCTGGTGCATTTATTGATATAGCAAATACTTTTGTTTATTTTAAACGTTCAGATATGCATTCTGTGTACTGTTCTGGTACATTTATTGATATAGCAAATACTTTTGTTTATTTTAAACGTTCAGATATGCATTCTGTGTACTGTTCTGGTGCATTTATTGATATAGCAAATACTTTTGTTTATTTTAAACGTTCAGATATGCATTCTGTGTACTGTTCTGGTGCATTTATTGATATAGTAAATACTTTTGTTTATTTTAAACGTTCAGATATGCATTCCGTGTACTGTTCTGGTGCATTTATTGATATAGCAAATACTTTTGTTTATTTTAAACGTTCAGATATGCATTCTGTGTACTGTTCTGGTGCATTTATTGATGTAGTAAATACTTTTGTTTATTTTAAACATTCACATATGCATTCTGTGTACTGTATTGGTGCATTTATTGATATAGTAAATACTTTTGTTTATTTTAAACGTTCAGATATACATTCTGTGTACTGTTCTGGTGCATTTATTGATATAGTAAATACTTTTGTTCATTTTAAACGTTCAGATATGCATTCTGTGTACTGTTCTGGTACTATTCTGGTGCATTTATTGATACTTTTCTTCTACACGTCTTTAAACCTGTAGAATTCATACCTAATTATTATGTAATTTGAAATTTTTTTAACCTTCAGCTTCAGTTCTTGAGGCTACTTTTACAAATTCTCTTGATACATTTGTTGCTATTTGCAGATTCCTTTGTAACTATTCTTATGTTTCATTGTACATAGTGGGCTGACCAGCAAAAAGTCCACTCGGATCATGCTCTACCCCTAAGTAATTAAATATAGGCAGACACATACACAGACAGACAGACATATATCTACTGAATGGCAGAGGAAAAGATACTAAAATATGCATACCTCTCAGTCTTTTAGCCCAAGAAATCTAGACAAAGCTAAAAATAATGGGGGATAAAGGCCCAAAATAGGGATAGATTTTACATATTCTTCTTCTAAATTTATAAAGTTGCTAGAATAAAATGTGCTGTTACCATGCATTTTCTGATCAGTCTGAGGTGTGAAACTCAAATGGCTGTCATTATTTAGTGACTTCCATCCTCAATGACTTGTTAGGAATCACAAATTTTATGAGGAGCAAGCCAAATAAGTGAGGTGAAAATCTGCACAGTTGAGAGGTAGGAGCTGGCAAACTGGGTTCATTTAGCGAACTGAGTGTTAGAGATGAAGGTGCAGGGAACTTAAAATTACAAGAGAACATGTCTTCTACCTTGGAAAAGGGGAGATGATGGGGTCCACAGCACACAGAGACCTCTCAGGCTGCAAGGGGTGCTGACAGGTGTACAGTAGACTTTGTGTATACATTAATGTCATTCCATGGTATATACAGAAGGAAGAGGAAGAAACTAGTATGTTAAAATGAAGTCCTCTTTCCCCAGAATATGATAACTTCAGTGCTTCCTCATCCCTGTGAAAGTAATAAACAGGGGGAATGAATGAGGAAGATGATTAACAATCAGTGAGTCCTCAATACCTGATGTCAGCTGGAATGAACCAAAAATGTCATAAATAAATAGGCTTTTCAATTTATGCCAGTAGCTGATCAATATATAAATCAATAGGCTTCTCCATTTATGCCAGTAGCTTATCAATAAATAAATCGATAGGCTTTTTCATTCATGCCTGCAACTCATCAATAAATAAATCAATAGGCTTTTCCATTCATGCCAATAGCTCATCAATAAATAAATTAATAGTCTTTTCCATTTATGCCAGTAGCTCAATAAATAAATCAATAAGCTTTTTCATTAATGCCAGTAGTTCATCAATAAATACATCAATAGGCTTTCTATTTATGCTTGTAGCTCATCAATAAATAAATCAATAGGCTTTTCCATTCATGTCTGCAGCTCATCAATAAACAAATCAGTATGATTTTAGATTCATGCCAATAGCTCATCAATAAATAAATCAATAGCCTTTTTCATTCATGCCAGTAGCTCATCAATAAATAAATCAATAGGCTTTTTCATTCATGCCAGTAGCTCATCAATAAATACATCAATAGGCTTCTCCAGTCATGCCTACAGCTCATCAATAAATAAATCAATAGACTTCTCCATTTGTGCCAATAGCTCATCAATAAATAAATCAATAGGCTTTTCCATTCATGTCTGCAACTCATCAATAAATAAATCAATATGCTTTTCCATTTGTGCCAATAGCTCATCAATAAAATCAGTAGGCTTCTTCATTCATGCCAGTAGCTCATCAATAAATAAATCAATAGGCTTTCCATTTATGCCAGTAGCTGTTGTACTGTTGCACATCAGACATACAGTGTACATAGATACTGTCTCGGCTGGTGTGCTGTAGCACATCAGACATACAGTGTACATAGATACTGTCTTGGCTGTTGTGCTGTTGCACATCAGACATACAGTGTACATAGATACTGTCTTGACTGGTGTGCTGTTGCACATCAGACATACAGTGTACATAGATACTGTCTTGACTGGTGTGCTGTTGCACATCAGACATACAGTGTACATAGATACTGTCTCGGCTGGTGTGCTGTTGCACATCAAACATACAGTGTACATAGATGCTGTCTCAGCTGTCATACTGTTGCACATCAAACATACAGTGTACATAGATACTGTCTTGGCTGTTGTACTGTTGCACATCAGACATACAGTGTACATAGATACTGTCTCAGCTGTTGTACTGTTGCACATCAGACATACAGTGTACATAGATACTGTCTCAGCTGTTGTGCTTTTGCACATCAGACATACAATGTACATAGATACTGTCTCAGCTGTTGTGCTGTTGCACATCAGACATACAGTGTACATAGATACTGTCTTGGCTGGTGTGCTGTAGCACATCAGACATACAGTCTACATAGATACTGTCTCGGCTGTTGTGCTGTGGCACATCAGACATACAGTGTACATAGATACTGTCTCGGCTGTTGTGCTGTAGCACATCAGACATACAGTGTACATAGATACTGTTTCGGCTGGTGTGCTGTTGTACATCAGACATACAGTGTACATAGATACTGTCTCAGCTGTTGTACTGTTGCACATCAGGCATACAATGTACATAGATACTGTCTCGGCTGTTGTACATCAGACATACAGTGTACATAGATACTGTCTCGGCTGTTGTGCTGTTGCATATCAGACATACAGTGTACATAGATACTGTCTCGGCTGTTGTGCTGTTGTACATCAGACATACAGTGTACATAGATACTGTCTCGGCTGTTGTGCTGTTGCACATCAGACATACAGTGTACATAGATACTGTCTCGGCTGTTGTGCTGTTGCACATCAGACATACAGTGTACATAGATACTGTCTCGGCTGTTGTACTGTTGCACATCAGACATACAGTGTACATAGATACTGTCTCGGCTGTTGTGCTGTTGCACATCAGACATACAGTGTACATAGATACTGTCTTGGCTGTTGTGCTGTTGCACATCAGACATACAGTGTACATAGATACTGTCTCGGCTGTTGTGCTGTTGCACATCAGACATACAGTGTACATAGATACTGTCTCGGCTGTTGTGCTGTTGCACATCAGACATACAGTGTACATAGATACTGTCTCGGCTGTTGCACATCAGACATACAGTGTACATAGATACTGTCTCGGCTGTTGTGCTGTTGCACATCAGACATACAGTGTACATAGATACTGTCTCGGCTGGTATGCTGTTGCACATCAGACATACAGTGTACATAGATACTGTCTCGGCTGGTGTGCTGTTGTATATCAGACATGAAATGTAGATAAATACTGTCTCTGCTGACACAAGCTGCTGCATTTTCAGACATGCAGTGTATGTAGATGTTGTCTCAGCAGGTGCATCCACACCATCAATGCCAATGTACAGGGGTCTATACCACTTTATTGAATCATTAATGAGCGAATACCTATTTGTCAAACCTTTTTTCATCAAAGCCACTAGTCATCGAAAGACACATTTTTCCTAGGCAAACAAACTGTTGGCCACCATCTGAAATTTGCCCATTTCCCCACTGTAGTGCGATCTCAGAGTTGGTATATTTAGTTAGGGGGGTGTGGGGGCATAACTCCCACCTGGGTAGGTTTTAAATTTTATGATTTTTTTTCACAGTCATTTGGTTGGCCTACCATTGGTTTGCCCTAGTTAAAATTTCGATTAAAATGACGTTTGATGATTAGTGGATTTGATAAAAAAAGGTTCAACGAATAGGTGTTCGCCCATTAGTAATTCGACAAAGTGACATAGGCCCCAATTTATAATGTGCTATTTTCACACAATCTCAGCTAACAATCATTGTGCACCTTAAAGTAATCTTCCAATCTTTAGTGGTGGATGTTCCTGGTGCAAACAATATTTTTCAATTTCAGTGCCTCTCAAAGCCTATAATTTATACATAATGAGCCCTGATAATTTTGGCCCTCAGATTTAGTCCTGCCCCTCCTATATTTATTGAGTTTGTACATAAAGTTGGGCCTATTTAAAGATCTAGACATTATTAAATCAGTACATAAAGCCTGTATAAAGATTTCTTATCATCGTCCTTATGGCAACTAGTAAGCGAAGGCTTTTCATTATAAAATATAGACCACTTATCTTTAGCTTCTTAAGTAAATACTAGGCGATAAGTCTGCAGACCATTATAAGCCTGGCCAATAACTATTATTCAAAAGTTTGCAGGTTCTCCTCCAGTCTCAAGGAGGACAACACAAAATAGAAAAGGGGAGAATTGTTTGGCTGTCCATCCAGTTATCTAGGTTTACCTCGAAGGTGGCAAAGGTGTTGCTCTGCTTGACATGTGGAGTTAGTTAGAGAGGTGCAGGATACATTGAGATATGAATCTGTCATGCCACCGTAAATCATGTATCTGTTGATTGAGTTAGTTCCTTTAAATGGATTTTTGGGGAACATTTCTTCTGTACAGGAATAGGAAGGCAAAGAGGACTGGATCTTTCTTAACTTGAACAACTTGATACAAAGTCCCATGGAAAAGTCTGCAAGAAAGTGAGTACAGAGAAAGGGCTAACAGTCTGTCTTATTAACTAAGATTTTTGAAGCCGCTGATCTTTTTACTTCCTAATGAAGGTTTTTTTAAAATAAGTGAAATGTTTAGACAAACGCACATTTTAAGGGCCATCATATCCAATTATGGGTCGAATGAGATATGAGTAAGAAGGAATTTTGACTTCTTTGGATCTAGTGGAAGTGCCTTTTAAAATTAGATGAGCCGGATAGAAGGCTTTCCCAATTGATGTGGAGACATGAAGGTCAAAATGTAAGGAATTATCAAAAAGAGTGCCTAGATCCCTTATAATGATGTCTGACAGGAAGGGTGTGATACCCATATGGTATGTGGAAATGTTTTGTTTGCCAAAATGAACTATTGCACAACCCTTTATTGTAGTTTAGGAGGTCAGTGCTGTGATTTCTAATGTTCAGAGGCTGAGGGGTATTGCCACTATCCAAGATATCCAAGCCTTTCTGCTGTAACCCTTACAGCAATTTCCCACTTGTAGAATCTGCTACTTGAGCAGCAACCTCTGCGCTGATGCACCACACTGAAGTCAGGGGGCAACAGACTGAAGTCAGGGGGCAGCAACCTCTGTGCCGATGCACCGGACTGAAGTCAGGGGGCAGCAACCTCTGTGCCCATGCACCGGACTGAAGTCAGAGGACAGCAGCCTCACGTCTCTGCACCTGACTGAAATCAGGGGATGAAGATAGAGGCCCAGGAACCACACAAACCAAAGTCCAAACCACAAAGCCAATTTAGTAACAGCAAAAACAGACCAAATGCAGTCAAGCACTTTCGTCTTTAGCAAAGACTTCTTCAGAACTGCTTGGCATGGTTATCTCCAACCTTAAATAATCCTAATACATCATGTGATCGACATGTGATCAAACATCCACGACTCAACTTAATACGCATTAGTTATAAAACTTCAACAAAAAGTGTTGTGAATAGTTAAAATTGCATAAAAAATAAGCAATGAACCTACGTGAAACAATGAAACTAGAAATAAAAATGAAAATAACATTGAAATTAGGAATAGTAAAAAAATCAGTGTCACAGCGACAAATGTATGTAACATGGCAACATCTGTGCTGATACATCTGACAAAAATTATAAAGATCCTTGCATTATTAAGGTAGAAAATCAAGGTTTTACTGGGGATGTGATTTATGTAAATTTTAGGAAAACATTTGACACACTACCACATAAAAGGTCAAGCAAGTTGGAGATGTTCTGAAAAAGTTGCAAAGAAATGCTTTAGCTTTCGTAACAAACTACAGCAGGTTGTGCTGAACTGGATGAACTGTCTCTACCTCGTGGAAAAGGAGAGCTACTTTTGCAACCCCAGATGTTTTAACATTCAAACTGACATATCTATGTCAGCAGCATTGCAGAAAGGATAAAGGGAAGGGTGTGTCCATCTGCAAATTTAAGTTCTGCAAGAAGATAAATATGGCTACCAGTGTGGAGAGGAGGAAAACCACTTAGAAAAACTGCAGAAAAGGTGTAGCATATGACAGTTTGGATTAAATACAAAATAAAACATTTTGAAAAAAAAATCCAGGGATAAATTACACCTTGGGTGTTGAATTACTTTCAAGAATGAAAGTGGGACAAGACCTTCGAGTAATTATGTTGTGTTATTTATTTATTGTAGTTTACTGACCACGTGGTTGACTCACTGAGACAAAACTATTTTAGGTAGGTCTCAGTGAATGAATCCATAATAGGAACACAGCAGTGCCATACATTCTTACATAGATCAAATCAATAAATGTACAGTGAATATTCTTCAGACATACTATTGTGATAGGGGAGGAAATAACCTTTGGTTTTGAGAGAATTTCAAATGATAACAACAGTAATTACAAAATATTTAGCTGGTTGGGTGCAGCTAATTAAAAGAAGGTTGACCAATGAGTGTGAAGATATTAAAGTGCACATTAATAAAAGGCGACTGGGGGAACACTTGTTTTATTGCATTTTGCACTGGAAATCAAGCCATGCACCAACCAGGTTAATCTTCTGCAATCCTCATCAGAACAAAGGTAAAACTGGCCCTCCTTACTGTAGGGTAGTACAGCAGGAACTTCATAGTGTTCTGTTTGTCTATATTTCAGGTACAAAGGTTGGTAGTTGGGACGTTACCAAGATGCATCCCTGGCAGGGCTGGATTTGAGTGTGAGAATCAGGAAAAGTCACCTTTGTTGCAAGGCACAGAAACATTAGTGTACATTGGGGTAATGAGGGGACTATAGAATTGCAATGCTTTGATTCATCATTCCTATCAGAGTGATTCTTCAGTGCATGTGAAGCTAAGTCACAACTGTGCAGGATGAAACATGTTATGGATGCACCTTTGGAAACAAACATTTATTTGAAAGACAAACAACAGAATGGCAAGCCAGAAGAAACTGCTTAATTTGTTTTAAAATTCTTGCCACCATTTGGAAGTAAAAATGTGAAAAATGAGTACAAAGGTAGTACTAACAAGGCTGCAGACCCCCTGGGGTGACCTTGATGAGTTGTGGCACAAGGTTATTTTCTTTATTTACCAAAAGAAGCTGAAACTTCAACTCAGGTACTGTGACTAGTTTGGGATGTACTCTTCTCTGAAAGGGCACAATAAGATCAAAGCTGTTCAGAGGTGAGACAGCGAGATGCTGTGAGATTTGAATAAAAGGTATGTGAATGAAATGTGAAGACCTTAACCTGTATGCCTAGGAGAAGAGAAGAGAAGAGAGACTGAGAAGTACTTAAAAAGAAATCCCAGAAAGAGAGTCTTATAGAAGCTATTGCAGATGCAAAAGAATAAAGAAAACCAACAGAACATAGCATGAAACAGAGAATGATTTTATAGGGACATGGACAACATTGTTTTACATAGATGGATGATTCAGCAGTGGATGGAAAGCTTAAAGTAGAATGAGACAGACATAAGACTGCCAATGACAGAAAGATAAATACAAATTAAAATTACAATGGTGGTTTATATTACAGTGAACTGAATAACCCATTGCATTTACAGCATGCAGCACAGTGCGCTAGAGTTTTACTGCATCTAGACGTGATATATTTAATGGGGATTCACTTTGAATCATCGAATGTTCAGGACATCGATGATCTGAACATCGAGACCAGAACATCAATGTTCAGAACATCAAAGGTTCAAAATGAACCATAAAAATACCAAAAAACTCACAAAAACTATGTTATGCAGGGGAGCTTTGCCCCCCTGCACCCCCCATGTGGGGGGCTGTGCCACCCACACCCCCCCTACTTTAATATTCTAACTCCAAGCTCACACTACAGTGGGGTAATGGAAATCTCCCATTTACCGCTATACGCGGTAGCGCTAAACGGGAGATTTCCTGTACCCTACCTGCAACACCAACACTCAGATGGCACACGCACACAACATGCAGGGCACCTTGCTGCCCTGCATACACACCCAGCATTCTACAATCTCACTTACCTGGCACTTCCACTTTAAACCTTTGATGTTCTGAACATCGATGTTCTGGTCTCGATGATCAGAACATCGATGTTCTGAACATTTGATGATTTAAAGTGGTGCCATTTAATGGTGATTTTTTATTGTTTTTTCATCATGTGCATGTATTTTATTTAAAGTGGAGCCATTTAATTGTGATTTTTTTATTGTTTTTTCATTATGTGCATGTATTTTATTTAAAGTGGAGCCATTTAATGGTGATTTTTTATTGTTTTTTCATTATGTGCGTGTATTTTATTTAAAGTGGAGCCATTTAATGGTGATTTTTTATTGTTTTTTCATTATGTGCATGTATTTTTAAATCAAAACAGGAGTTAAAAGAAAAATTGCATTGTAGGTGTGACATAGAAAAAGAGCCTTAGCGCACCTATGCAGTTCATATCTACTGTCAGATTCTATGTTTCCATGTTTTATAAGCAAGGCCATTCAGAATGTCCCATATAATACACATCCTTTAAGCCAAAATATACAGCTGGATTTTGCACAGGATAATTTTAAAGATCCTAATGTTTTAGGAAGGTGAACATGGAATCTGACATTCTGAGATTTTGCAGCAGTATCATATACCAAAGAAAGACATTTTAGGAAGAAAATGTTGTATAAAAATATTTGCTAAATCATACGGTTCCCCTACAGAAAGTCAGTGTACCATAATGTCAGCTTTCAAAACAGTGAGACCAGAACATCAACCACTCTCATGAATAAAAGTATAGAGCATTGAAGTGCATATTAAGTACATCTCACATCAAAAAAGTTGGAAGGCCTGCTCTACCACAGTGAAAGGCATTTCCTATGTTTGAGATCTACAGTCCCTGGGGTACGGGAATATGCATTTCCCTGTGGATTGCGTGATGTTGGAGTTAACATTATTTTTGCAGGGTGACCTTATATAAACTATTTTGATAGGTTTCTTTTCTCTGTTGTACAGCAAAGATAATGTCTTGCCAGTTATTCATGAGTTGGACCAATGGTTGCAGACTGAAATTATTTTTTTTTGTTGATGCAGACACCAGTTGTGGGACATTACTAGTGCAGCTCAAAAAATAGAAAAACTTTTATTGTGATGTCAATCATTGCAACTTGACAACTGCTTTTTATGAGGATGCTTGAAGGTGAGGCATGTTCCAAAGGGGCTAAGGGTATTGAAGTACCCCAATAGTTTAATTAAAGACTCTGTGTTGTGTAAAGATTTGATGGATTTGTTTCACCAATTCGGCTTTGGCCTTATATGTTTAATTATTAAAGACAACCACAGACAGCTGAAAATGGTAAATCAGAACCTTGTGTCTTGAAATAAATCTATAACACAGGATTTGTTTTTTGAGGCTTACAAGGAGATATATATTAATCTGTTTAAAAGGGTAGATGTGTACATGAAAAGTATTAAACTTTTGGAAGAACAAGAAGTTGAACAGGAATAAAATTAAATCTGAATAAGGAGTGGCTTATACCTTGCCCAAGCCAATCAAATGATGCATTTTACCTGTTAATGATGGTTATGAACAGAAAGTGTCCACAGAATTGCCCCAAGCAGTGACAGTAGATGGGAAGGAGACGGGAACAATGGCCACTTTAACTCATTTTCTGTCGATATGGGTTCTGCTAGGAATATTCCCAACAATGTTAGTGAGAAAATATCGCCCCTTGGAAAGATAGTCTCAAAAGCATACCAAGAATCATGAAGGAAAGAGAGGGGCAGAGGTTATGGCCAAGCCCAATGGAAGAGATAATTGAAAGGGACCCTTTTTTGCAAGTGTTGTTATTTTAACAGACATCAATTTTAATAATGTTAACTACACAGGATTACCTATTACATATCTGCATCATCATCTGTTTCACAAAGTTTTTTTTTTTATATTTTATTCCTTCTCCTAAGTTCCATTTAGTGAATACCTTGTTGGACTTAAAATTGTTTGTCCACAAACTAATTTGAAATTAATATTTAAACATAGTGAAAGTGAATATCAGCATGACAAATTTTGCAGCAGGAGTATTTATAACCCCAGTCAATCAACTGTGTGAAAAGATCCTAAGGAATTTACACCATGATAACAAATCTAAAACCGATTTTAATTTGTCTTCAAGAGTTTAGCAAACGACCCGTTTATATGTGTTATGAAACGAAATAAGGGTAGTGGGGTACTTTTAATGTTGTCTGCTGAATATGGAGGGAAAATGTTTGAACTTTTAAACAATGGGCAAATGTATCAGTGCACTTCAGTGAATAAGATTAATTTAAGTTTATCTTTGGTTAGAGGATTGTTATTAGAACAATGTAATGATTTGACTCTTTCTGATTATTGTAAAATGGATAGACTAAGGTGACCTGCAATCTTTGGAATTCCTAAAGTACACACAGATCATTTAAACCCCTGCCCCCCCCCCCCAATGAGATCGATTTTGACAGTGCATAGATCGAAGATTGAACCTTTAGAGAAATGTTTTGTTTGGAAATTAAAAGGTAATATTTATTGACATCATCAACACTTTTGGAAGTTACTGTCAGATTGGTAACTCAAGTGAAGCAATTTTTGTAATAATTGATATTAAGAAGTATTTTCTGTTATCCCTTATTAAATACACTTAGCTTGGTTTGGAAAACGCATTGAGGGCAATTTACATTTTTCTAATTCTGATTTAAGCATCTGGAAAGAAGCATTGTTTTTGGCTTTTGACATCATCTTTGTGGTGTTAGTATCACCAGGTTAAAGAAGTAGCCATGGGCGCCTCGTGTGTCCCAGTATATGCAAACTTGATGTTTATACACTGGGAAGTGATGTTTTAGCTACATCTCTGCATGCCCAACAGTAGGACATTTATCTCAAGGTACCTTAGTGATATCTGTAGCTTGTGGAAAGGGTCATTAACTATGTTTGTAGAGTTTTGGACATTTCTTAAGAGTATCACCATCTTAGAATTTACTCACAAGTGGTCCAACGTGAGTATAGGTTTTCTTGATGTTACAATATTTTAAAATGCAGAAAGAGGGTGTTACTTTTCAACCATTTTTAGAAAGGACTCCTTTTTAAACAGTTACCTTCACTATCAAAGTTGTCAGCCACATAAACAAAAGGTGAGTATATTGAAGGGATAAATAGTTCTGGTATCTAGATTTGTACCTGACAGCATCACATTTAAACAAGAAATAGACTATTTGGTAAGGCTACTTAAAGAAAGATGGTATCTGATACAGATTCTGAATGATAAAAAAGATGAAATTCTGTGAGGTAGAGCTGACAGGTTTGTCCCCATTTCAAAGGGCGTTTATGTAGCTAAGTTGTGTGAAACTACAAATAATAGTCTGTATTCTGAAGCTGCTCTGATTTTAACTTATTCCAGAGATGTGGTCTACATAAAAAGTTATTCACTGTCATTGGAATAGCCTCACACATTTTGAAAATACTTGAGAAGTGGTGGAGAGTCATCCACATTACATTTTTGAAGACATTTTAATTTAAAGAACAAGTCAGTGTATTTTTAAGAATTTAGGATGATGTATACATTTAGGTAATTGTAGACAGCATACATTTATTAATATAGACAATGAAGGAGAATTTTTTTTTAGAAATTTACAAAACAACCAACCTCTCCAAAACTAACTGTGGGAGCAAAGTGGTTGTTTATCTGGCAATATGTTTTCCCTGTGGGGCATTTAACATAGGGTAAATGGAGCGTACTCTCAGGATAAACATATACAAACACTATTATTGTATTAGAAGGGAGAACCTGAAAAATGCCCTTACTAAGCATGTTAAATGTAATGAAAGATTTACTAAGTTTTTATTTACCATGTTAGAAAAATTGAGGTAGGCCAGACGGCAGGTAACTGGGAAAACAAATTGGAATGTAAGGATCTTTGGTGGCAGGTGAGGCTGGAAGTTTATTCTCCAAGTGGCCTGAGCCACTATAAATAGTAATAATTTACTAAACAGGAGCGTACAAAGAATTGAGTTCAAATATGATTTTTGTGGGTCTTTTTAATATATTTATTGTAAAATTTTGAATATAAAATTTATGCTGTAACTTTAAGATTGCATTAACACTTTAGACATGTGACTAGGTTTGTGTATCAAAATTACTGTTTTGCTCTAAGGTTTCAGATACTGAAGAAGTCTGGTACATTAAAGATGAAAGCACTTAAGCTAATCTGTTTTAATAAAGGGATTTCTAAAGACAGAGAGCGTGCTGTATTATTTTCTACTGTAAGACATATTCAATATTATTTGTCTCAATGTTCTGGCTGTTTGCTCATGTGAGCAGTCAACATTCTGATCTCACTGTTTTGAAAGTAAATATTATGGTACATCGACTTTCTGATACAGACCCATGTATATGTATATATAGACACACACATACTGTACATACATATAGGAAGGCTTTTCTTGAGTGATGCAAATATTGAACTCTGTTTTATTGACTGTAGGTTAAGTGGATGTGAGGAGTAATGACAAACCATTTGCTTTTTGCAAAAGTATCAGAATTGGGGTTTAGTGTATGTGTATAGGAGTGTTTGAGGAATGGGATAGGTAGTTTTTTAATAGAGTAAAATTGCAAATAATAACTTAATAGCTATTTATAGGTGGTCTGATGTTGGTGAACCTCTGAAAAAGAGAGGCAGGTATTAAAGGTGCAGTAACCTTGGCAAGGGAGATGCAGGCAGAGTTTTAAAACATGCTTTCTACAAAAAAGAGTGTCTTTTGGAGTCACACTTGCCTGTAAACTGACAAACCAAAGTATGTATATTATGAGAATGTGTATACTTAAGCTGTCCTTATGTACATTATGAGAATGTGTATACTTAAGCTGTCATTTCCAGCATCTTGTAACCAAACTACTGTGATCACGCTTAGTGGAATCAAGCAGATGTAGTAGATGCCATGATAACTCTATTGGCTATCAGACAACAAATCAGTTAAAGTTTGACTTAATGTCTGCTGCATACATTGCAAAGATTTACAGAGATGTAGGAACATTACATTTAAATATGAGTCACATAGTCAGAGTATAAACTTGACATTACAGAAAAGAACTAAAAAAAAAAACCTCTAGCACATTAACACAACTAATTAAATTTCCATTATCAGAAGAACGTGTTGCAGGTAAACTGTTAGGTAATAAAGATGTCTGGAGCGCATTGTTCGGTCCAAATGACAACAGTTTACGAGAAATTTTTTTATTTGGCACAGCTAATGGCCAAAGCAATATAATCAAGGTCTAAAATGATAATTGCTCTCTTATACTCAAAGCAAATAGGAACTGAACTGAAGCCCAAAGGTACTGTGAGGCACCCCCTTTGCAATTTGTAATGTTATTATGGGCCATTACTGCCAGCTTTTGTCCCTCGTCTAACCTGACTATTACACTATATAACAACAAAGAAAACAACAAGGAAGATTAGCTTAGCTCTTGTTTAAACCCTTGTCCCAAGTTAAATAACATCTAGTGGCTTCTGAAAATATTAATAAGACAGAATAAAAACACAGACGAATTTTGACAAGTATCTCTTTAGTGATAATCTTCAAAGTAAAAGAAGCACCAAAGATAATACAGGAGCATTTATACCCTTGATAAGATAAGTTCTTCAAATGCTATTTGAAAACAGTTTTACACACTGCTTATGTTTTAAGTCTGAGAACCATACGTGAACAGGTATAACATGGCTGTTGTATGTAGGGTGATTTATTTTGATTGGTACATTTTGGAAAGTTAGGATATTTGTTTGTTTGACATGTAACGATTGAAACACTTACAAACCCAGAAAGGAACAATGTTAATCTGCAACAAACTAAGCAATTGGAGTCAATATGATGGTGATGGGCTGCTGGTGGGAAGAAACAGCTCTGTGGGTTGACTTGCAGAGGCTGGCAAGAATTGTAATTAACAGCAAGTTCAAAGAGTTGATTGCAGGATTTACCAGTGGCCAGCGGGGCTGAAATTTAAAGAGTTATGGTAAACTTTTAAGTAAGAGTGTCCTTCAGTTAAGAAAGGAGCTAATGATTACAATGCTGAATAAAGTCTATTATTTGTCTTGTGTTTTTTATTATTGTATCACAATTTTGATTGTATTTCTTTCTTTCAATTTTAACTGTTCTGAGTGCCATACCTCTGGTTTCTGGTCTATTTGGTCCTTGTTTACTTGTGAAATGTGGTGTTGCATTCACTTTCTAGTTTTTTGCACGTTAATTTTACTTAAATTGTGAGTTTGCTTATGCCTGAAGGGAGTTTCCTAATGTATCCCACTCAGCCAAACATCCCAGATAGCCATTATCAATTACCCTGAATCAAACTACCCTTTCTGTTTGGCAAGCTTCCCCCAAGAAACCAGAATATTAGAAAGCTGATATGCTGATGCGAGTATAACCCCATGCTTTTTCTTTCCATTTCAGGGAATCACTCAGTACACTAAACGTTACATACTTGCAGAGGAGCTACAAATATCTCAGTAGTTTGTTTTGCAGTACTGTACTTTTTAAAGTATATTAAACATTTTGGCTACTGAAAATGTATCCTTTTGTAGTTTTCATTCCATTTTCATTAGAGTGCTTATTTTTTTTTGTTCTGATTGTACTTGTATATTTCCATGGATCTTGTTGTGAAAGCATCTTGTTAAGACTTGTAAAGTATAATAATGAAGACCTCCTACTGGCTGAATGTTTTTGAAGCATACCTTTTAGCACAAAAAATCTAGGCAAAGCCAGAAATAATAGTGGAGGATCAAAGACCAGAAATCAGGAACAGATTTTAAATGTTGCTCTTATAAACTTAGAAAGTTGCTAGAATAACAAGTTTTGCATTAGCATGCAAGTTTTGAAGGAAATGGAGTCTAAACCTGAAATGTCTGTCTTTATTTAGTGACTTCATTTCATGGTAATATGCCAAAAGACACAAATTGTATAAGGAAAATATTAAAACTATCAGACAAAAATCTGGACATTCTGCAAAATCTGAATAGCTGAGAGGGATGTTTATAGCAGTGTCTTCACTGGCCACAGGAATACAATGTCCTTGTTGGTTGACTGCACTCACACACACTGGCATTTGGATTAGCCCAATTTTCCCTTCCTTGACTCATCAATCTCACTGGCTGATGAAGTTGCTATTGGTAGCACTTACTTGCATGGACCCTCTCCCTATGGTGGATTCAGTCCTCATAGCAAACCTTTGACTGTGGGACCTCATTGCAGTGGTTGTATTCTTTATAGATGAACTTACACTTGAGGGGGTTTGAATTCTAGGCAAAACTTCCATGGGGATAATAGAAGTTGGAAATGTTAGATTTTTAATTTCCCTCCCAGAGAAACTTCTTTAGATCCTTGTTGTATGCTAAAATATTGTAGAGTACCCTTGGGAAGTGGTGCATATCTTATTATTGGTTCAAGTGGAGACTACCTTACTACCGACAGTCTCTCCACTTGGTGTTGCTTTACCATCCCACTGCAGACAATTTGTGCTTGAAAGGCCACCCCCCCCCTCTATTTTCTCTACATAAACCACTGGCCAAAAAGCCAACCCTATTTAAATAACTGTTGGCATCCCCTCCATATTATTTAGCATCACAGCAGAACTAACCAAGCAAATGTACTAACTGTATTCAACCAAAGATTTTGTGGACAGGTCCCTACAAATAGAAATAACATTACTCACTTCCATAATTTTTGAACTTATACTCTGTTACAGCCAACATCCCACATTGTTTTCAGGGGTGCCCAATACTTTGCTCCCTTAAGGACTTGGTACCAAAAGCTATTTTTCATTTGCAGCTCCCGAACATAGGATCGTCACCTAAAAAATTACCTTCATTTTGGCACCAGGCAATTTTATTTCCATCAGCCCCCTTGTTCTATGATCCTAATAATGCAATATGTTTGAAATTATTTGAATTATTTGAGTATGTTCAAATATTTTCCACTTCCCATTTCGCCAATGTGGATATTAGTTTGACAGAGGAAGCCCTATCACTTTATCAGAAGGCAGGAAGCAACATATATATAAAGATTTTACTTATAGACTAGCAGCACCAGCCATGGCTGTGGGAACCACCCTCCATCCTACATCTGAAAAAATAACTCCACTTTCGATGAGAGGAACTCCTTAATCTACAGCCTCTCAAAACTTTTAATTTCCAGCCATGTCTGTTCCATTGGAATGGCAACTCTGATTAACTCTGATTTATTTTACTGGAGAGCAACACTGACAATTTCTGTGGTAGTGGGTGTTTTAACCTTTCAATTTTTAACAAGCAGTAGCCTTAATTAAAAAAAAAAACATGGTGGTCAGGATAGGTCACCTGGCTTAAATGGCCACTTTATACCTGTATATGGTTTTGCATTTGAAGATCATTAGTTTGTAAAACAGTTTTGCAATGCCATATATAGAAATCACATCTTCAGAAGAATGAAAGCAATTATCCTTAATTTATCTTTGCTATGTTTCTGTTAGTCTATAAAGTAACAATGAACACATACTGGGAACAGTGCCACCATATTTAGTTTTGTATTTTTTCATTGTTTTAATCGGTGTTCCCATCAGCATCTCGAACGCTGACAATATCGACTCTGATATTGTCGCCTCGAGAATGCTGAAAGTGCAGGACGTCGAAAGGGTAAACGGAAATCTCTGTAAGGGGAGATTTCCATTTAATTTAATGTAGTGTGGTCTCGGAGTTTGTGTATTTAAGTAGCGGGGGTGGCTCCCCTGCCTACACCCTTTAGGTTTTTTGTTTTGTTTTGGGGTTTTTTTGTATCGGCATTCGAAAACTGAATAGTTCGATCAAGTCAGTTTGACATTTAGTAATTCGAACTATTCAATTTTCAAAATGCTAATATAGACCCTTTTAATCGTATTGATACATTGTAGGAAATGAGTCATATAGTTCACTGAACTGCAATTGTTTAACAGTAATTTAATGAACTTTTAAATGAAATGTTGCTGAAATGGACAGTTTGAGATTATTGCAACTTCTAAATGACATTTTTGTCTTTGGAATTCATCACACTCAGAAACTGATACATAAAGCTGCAAAATAAATAATACAATTTGCTAGTAAAGTACTTTTGTCTTTAATTCTATTCTTTGATGTATGATTGAAGGACTCATACTTTAACAGACTGCCTATAATCTATAGCCAAACTGTATTTTGTTATAGATAACTAATAACAAAATAGACTCTGCTTAGCTTGCAGTTTCAGGCATACTGTCACATTGTGTCTGATAATGGTAAATTCATGTTCCAGTTTAAAACATTTACATTCCCAGCATAAATGTGACCTAAGCCATCACTGTTCTCCAGTGTTCCTATTTGATAATGGGGGATGAACCAGTGGAAGAAGAAAAAAATAGACCAACATAATTGCCCCTCATTCACAAAACGGCACTTCTCCATGTCTATGCTTGACAGACATGTTATGGTAATAAATAAGCTAATTAGGCAGTCATGCAGTAATGTATACATTATAATAACAGGTACATACCTTTGTTATGTTTACAATTAAAATATTCTCTTTCCTGAGTTGGAGCACATTTTTGTCTGCAGTTCTTTCTGACAGCTTGCTACAAAACAACTACTTTGAAAGCTAGCCACATCTACACTTAATTATCAACTATATCTCCGATAAGAATAACACAACCATTTCAAAGAATCTGTGCATCGGAAAGCATTCAGCAGAAATGTATGATTCTAACTCACTGACTGACCACTTGAAGTAGAGATTATCTTTGTTTTGAAGTTATTAACTCTGTCTTTTATCAGAGCTTCTCACACAGGCTGAATTCTGTTGTTTTCACAATCCATACTTAATTAAATCTGGTGTGCTTTGTATGGCTTATTCACATGTCACTTTTGTCTTTTGGAGAAAATTTTTTACTGTCAGATTTATGCCAGATCAATAAACTGAATCACAGTCATTTATTCCAAGAACAGTCTTGGCACACAGACAAGGAATTTTCCATTTGAAACCAACAGACAAATAGCCTTTTATTCAATCCTGGCACAGAACTGAGATTGAGTAATACTGTATCCTGCATCGGGGATCATGTTTGCCACTAAAGTGCCACTATTATACCACAAAGAGATGTTGCTATATTAAGATTCACCACTACAAGCAAGGATACTCTTATGGGCAGTTTTGCCATAAAAATTCTGTGGCATTTAATATTCATACATGCTGCAGTTTTTCTATATTAGTCCAACAAATTATACATCATTACTTGAGAACACATTAAGTAAGGAAATGTGCCACTTTCGCTTACATATGTTAGTGTTTATACTTTTTAAAGTTTTATTTGCTATGCATAGATGCAAGAAATATATACAAATATTTCAGGCACAGGCAGTAATGCCCTTCTAGCCTGCCAATATACCAAAATAGTAATTCCCATAATAAGTGTCCATGTTGTTTTTAAAAATATCTACAATACTGCTTGCTTTAATATAATTTGTATAATTTGCTAGTCTATTTTATGCAACGTCTCTCTCAAAGAATCATTTAGTACACCTTCCATTCATATAGAATCTTCTAGAGAGGTTACCTGATGATTCCCTACTACTCTTTGATAACCCCAAACATTCCCAGAGGGAGTTGTCTCTAAATACCCTATATACCCGAATAAGATCTCCTCTTAAATATCTGCATGAGACATTGAGCAAGTTCAGATATTGTAATCTTTCATAACAACTTAAAATTCCCCATGCATGGATGTCCTTAGTGTATTCCCGCTGTGTCCTTTCCAGTTCACTCTTGCTTCTTTTCTTATAAGGTTTCGTTACTGTAATTCCATCCTCTAGTTTGGCTCTAATGTAAGTTATAGATCTGATTTCCTGGATTTTATACATATTTTACACAAACTGTAGTTTTATAGCTACCATTAACCAATTGGTTGATATGATTAGAAAACTCAAACATGGATTTAACCATATGCCCAGGACTTTAAATGAATCTTCAGTTTCAATAACTTGTGCGTGGTATTACATATTCACCCTTCAGTATGTATCCCCCAAATCTCATCTGCTTAGTTTTTGATGTATTTATCAGCATAGTATTCTCCTGTGCCCATATAGTCAATTTAATCAAGTTCTTTTGTAAACATACCCTATCTGTAACAGATGTAGTCAGTTTTCTAATTTTCAGGTTATCTGAATACAGACTGTCAAACACCTCAAATGAAAAAGATAGATCTGAAAGATAAAACCTAAACAAGTATGGGGCTAGAACAGAGGCCTCTGAGACACCCTGACTGTAACCTACAATTTCACCTGTCCAGTTGCTGTATGATACTTGCCATGTCCACCCATGCAGCTATCCATCTTATCCAGATTACATCAATACCTATTTGTTTTAAATTTATTTATAAGCGTTTCATTTATTGCCCTAAAAGATTGAAGTTAAGTTTATATAAATTATATTACAACACAAATTTTCATTTATAGCTATTATTATATTGTTATAGAACATCATGTTACAGATGGTAAGAGATCTATTTTCAACATATGAATGCTTATATATGGTTTCAAGTCCCACCCTTGACAATATAGGTTCATAGGTTCATAGGTTGGTATTAGGCTATCAGCCCTAGGGCCTATACAAGCCTAGCCATATCAATTCCCTGACTATTTCTTCCCAGAATATTTACTTCCCTGGTCCCCTGTCTAGCAGGGTGACTGACATGATCCCCGGGGTGAATTTCCTATCGCCCATCCAATCGTCAAGGTTCCTTTTGAAGAGGGCCAAAGTGGCACTCAGCTTGACATGTATGAGCAGTCTATTTCAGAGTATGGGGAGTCTCTGGGTCAGGAAATTATCCCTCTACCATGTTTTGTTCATTGTGATGACCAAATTTAGATCCCTGGAGTGTGTAGCTCTGAGGGATTGGGATTTCTTTATGTGTAGCATGTCCAACAGCTCAGGGTTTGACATGGCCTTGTATGTTAAGCAGAGATCACCTCTGCGTAGGCGATATGTGACAGAGTATAGCTGGAGTTTTTTTACACGGTCAACATAGGGCATCTGCTTTAGGCCTGTGATTCTTTTAGTGAGGTATTTTTGTGGCCTTTCCAGTTGTTGCAGATGTCTTGTGAGGTACATACCAAATGGGGCATTGTACTCTATAACAGGTCTAATGAGTGATGAGTACAGTGGGAAAATGACCTCCTTTTTTCAGGAGGAAAAACCCTTAGTGATGAGGTGTGCCACATAGAAGGATTTCCTGACTGTTGTGGCTATGTGGTTATCAAAAGTGAGACCACTGTCCACCTGTGTCCCTAAGTCCTTTATTACACTTTCGGTGTTTAGTGTACTGTCACTTATGTGGTAATTCATGGGTACATGGTTTTTCCCAAAGGGGATAACTATACATTTCTGGGCATTGAGCTTGAGCCCATGGCTCTGGCACCAAGCATCTGTTTCTGTAAGGCTCTTTTGTAGAATATCCACATCATTTGGTGATTCAATAATGGCTCCCAGTTTGCCATCATCTGTGAAATTTGTTAGCCAGAGTCCCTTAGTGCTGGCCTGTACTTCAGAGAAGTAGATGCCAAACAAGAGCGGTCGCAGGACTGAACCCTGAGATACTCTTCAAAGTGTCACTTGTCTGGAGCTGGATTTTGAGTCGGCTACTTTTACAGGGTGGGTTCTGTCAGTAAGCCAGTTGGCAACCCATCGAGTGATGTAGGGATTAATGCCCAGCTTAGTAAGTTTATCTATGATTCCAGAGTGGGAGATGGTGTCAAAAGCCTTGGTGAGGTCCAGATAGGCTGTGTAGACCACCTTACCCATGTCCACGGCTCTAGATACTGATTCGAAGAAGTCAATCAGGTTGAGGAGACAAGATCGGCCCTTTACAAAACCAAACTGGGTGGGGTCCAGTGTTTGAAGGTTGCCAATAAGTTCTATGATAATGCATTCCATGGCTTTGCAGATCAGGCTTGTCAGACTGATGGGACGATAGTTCCCGGGAACCAAGGTGGATCCCCCTTTGTGGAGTGGGATAACTGTAGCTGTGCGCCCCTCATTGGGCACTAAGCCTGAAGTGAGGCTATGATTAAACATGACACTTAGGTGAGGTGCCAGTTCATTTTGTAGTTCATGTAGCACACAGCCCAGGATGTCGTCTGGTCCCATGGATGCTGTATTCATTGCTTTGGAGAGTGCATTTTTTACCTGTGTGGCTGTGAGTACCAGAATTTGGCAATCTTTTGGTATTGAGATGGGCTCTTTAAGGGGTGAGAGGGGGGTGAAGTTGGCACTGAATCGATCTGCCAGGATATTAGCAATATCCTTGGGATCAGTATATTTAATACCATTCTGTTGTAGCTCAGAGCAGATCTGAGCATTGCCATTTAGATTCTTGATATAACTATAGAATGGCTTGTGGTTGTCCTAAGAATCTTTGGGAATTTTATTTTCGTAGCTAGCTTTGGAGGATTTTCTGAGGGATCTTAGCTTCTTACTGAGGCTGGTAAGGGAGTTTTTTGCATCCTGGGATTTTTCTCTTTTCTGCAACAGTTTCTTCCTTCTGTTGTATAGTTTGTTTATGGCAGGGGACCACCAGACTGAGTTCCCTTTTTTGGAGGAGACCATCTTGGTTCTGTTTGGAATGGCATGATTCGTGCATGAGCAGATGTGCTCGTACAGTGCCTTAGTGTAGGATTCAGTGGTCAAATTTCCAGTTCCCATCTGCATGGGTGTCATGTCGTTTGTCACTTCTGACTTCAGTAGCATGAAGCTGGCTTTGGAGAAGTTTTTTATGGAGGTTTCCCTACTGGGAGGTGGGGGTGGGATGTGGACGTCAAGGGTGATTAGCTTATGGTTAGACCTGACCAACGAGGGGATGACCACTGGTGTGGAGCATCAATTTCCCATGTTGGTAATGACCAGGTCTAGGATATTTCAGTCCCTGGTGGGACTATGGATTAGTTGGTCGAGGGCGTTGTTATCCAAAATAACTTACTCCATTATTTTTCCACAACAAGAAAGAAAACATATGGGCCTGTAATGCGCTGGGTTTGTCCTATTCCCCTTTCACTTAAAGACAGATTTAACAAGTGCATGTCTCCAGTCTTGAGGAATCTTCTATAGTTAAATTACCTAGTCAATAACAAATTTAACCATACTGTAAATTCATGCAGAAGTGTTCTGAAGTCATTGTTATGAATTGCATCTCCTTCTTGTGTTTTGTTTGGGTGCAGTTTGCACACTTCTTGTGACGCTATCTGGCTGTTACTTAGAAATATGGGGTTTAAGTGATGCCCTTTTATATGTTCATAGATAAGAACTAGGCTAGTTGCTCTTGAGGGCCATAATGCTATCTGGTTTCCCTTTTTGTGCTCAAATGAACCTCTCCTACTTGGTTAGAGATTGGCTTTACCCATCCCATGGTTGATAATTATATATTACCCCTAATTAGAATAACTGGGATCATACCATAGATAGTTTTGGCAGACCCATGCATGGGATAAAGCATTTAGGAGCAGCCTTTCCCCATCAGCAGTAAAGAGACAGTCCTGAGGTAATTTTTCTGTATCCCATCCACAGATCTAAGATGTGCTTAAGTATAGACAGGGGTGAACTCTGTTTTATGTGGATGGAGAGTCTGCTCCAGAGCAGTGGTATCCTCTGTGAGATATACTTGTCCCTCAAAATGGTTCTGTCGATATTGTAAAACAGGTTTATATCCCCAGACTGAGTAGTTCTGATCCCATTAGACTTGCTGATGTGCAGTAAATCCATCAGTACTAAGTCAGAGGATGCCTTGTTTGCCAGACACAGGTCATCTAGGATACAGAGTATAGTGACAAGGCTTTCAATCTGCCCATGTAGGGCATGTGGTTTAGGCCTGGTATCCTTTTAGTAAGGTATCTTTGTGGGTATTCTTGTTGTTGCATGTGGCTGGACAGATTCAACTCATTTTATATTCAATGAGTGGTCAAATGAGGCTGAGTAAAGAGGGGAAATGACATGACAAATTAGGACATGGTCAGTATAAGTTCCCAAATCTCAAACAGCTGGGTCAGCTCTTAGGGGTGTATTGTCAATGTGGTAGTTCCCTGGGGTGGATGACTTTCCAAAAGATACACTGATGCAATTTTTGGCATTTAGTTTCATTCTATGATTTTGGCATCAGTTATTTATTTGGGGCAAACCTTCCTGCAGGATGACTAAGTCATTTGGGGATTCATTGACTGCTTCTAACCTGCAGTCCTCTGCAACTTAGTCAGCTAGAGCCCTTTAGTATTGGCTTTACTTCAGAAATGTTGATGGCAAACAGGAAAGGTCTCAGTACAGAACCCTGGGGTATGCTTTGTGGAGGTAACATCCCCTATTTTTATTTCCTAGATCCTATCTGTGAGACGTGAGACAGTTGGCGATTCAGTGGTTGACTTAGGGGCTTATTCCCAGTTTATTTAGCTTTTCCACTATGCCTGAGTCGGAAATTGTGCCAAAAACTTCAGGTACAATTATCACTGGGCAAGACAGCAATGCAAGTCATAGCCTGCTACAGAACCCCAACCATGTCCCTCGACTCTCACTCCAACTTCCTAAGCACCTTGGAATCTATCAAGGTCCAGCCCAATTTTCTCATACTGGGTGACTTTAACTACCTTTCCATCAACTGGGAAGACTATTCTAGTACCAATGTACAGGCCCAACACTTCCTGGAATTCATCACTTCCAATGACTTGGACCAGCTCATTCTGACCCCCACTAGTGGAAGCAACATCCTTGACCGGGTTATCACCAGCATGGAAGAGCATTGCTCCACACCTATAGTAAACTCCTCCCTGGTTAAATCCAACCACAAACAGATCACCATGGAAATCTCCATCTCACCCACAGACCCCCGCAAAGGTGACCACCCTGAAAAACTTCTCCAAACCTGACTTTGGGCTCCTAAAAACAGAAGTGGCTAACTTCTCGGCACCCATACCAATGAAAAATAGCTGCATGACTGCTGAATCATACACCAATGCACTGTGCAAGCACATACACAAATGCATGGAACTTGCCATACCAAATAGAACCAAGATGCTCCCCTCTAAAAAAAGGAAGCCAGTCTGGTGGTCTCCAGTCATCAATAAACTCTACAATAGAAGGAAGAAGCTGTTGCCAAAAAAAATAAACCCATAAGACTGGAAAAACTCCCTAGCCAGACTCAACAAAAATCTGAGATCCCTTATCAAATCCTCTAAAGCCAGCTATGAATGCAGAATTGACACCAAGAACAACCACAAAACCTTCTATAGCTATATCAAGAACCTCCAAGGCAATACTCAGATTTTCTCCAAATTATTGCACAATGGTACCTCCTATACTGACCCTACAGATATAGCCCACAAACTAGCTGACAAATTCAGTGCCACCTTTACCCCCCCCCCACAAAGGCCCTATCACAATACCAGAAGAAAGCCTAGTACCCACCGTTTCTCCAGCAAAGGTAAAAGCTGCATTGTCCAAAGCCAAGAATACAGTGTTTATGGGAACAGATAATATCCCTGGCTGCGTCCTACATGAACTACAACATGAACTGGCACCACACCTGTGTGCCCTGTTCAATCCCAGCCTTACCTCAGGCTTTGTCCCTAATGAATGGAGCATTGCTACAGTCATCCCTCTCCACAAAGGGGGAGCAATTACAGACCCTGGGAACTACCACCCCATTAGCCTGATGATTCTGGTATGTAAAGCTATGGAGTGCACCATCATGGACCCGCTCAACAAAGATATAGGCAATCTCCAAACTCTTGACCCCACACAGTTTGGCTTTGTCAAAGGGAGATCTTGCCTGCTGAACCTGGTTGACTTTTTCGAGGCGGTCACCAGGGCTGTGGATGAGTGTAAGGCAGTGCATACAGTCTACCTCAATCAGACCAAGGCCTTTGATGCCATTCTGCACTCTGGTATCATTGATAAACTCATCAAACTAGCCATCAATCCTTATATAACTAGGTGGGTTGCAAACTGGCTTACAAACAGGACCCACAGAGTGAAAGTTGCAGACTCCAAGTCAGATAGTCGACCAGTCACGAGTGGAGTCCCACAGGGCTCGGTCCTGGCCCCTCTCCTGTTTGGCATCTACTTCTCAGAAGTCCAGGCCAACACAAAAGGACTCTGGCTGACCAAGTTCACTGATGACTGCAAACTAGGAATCATTATCAACTCCCCAAGTGATGCAGACATCCTGCAAAAGGGCCTCTCTGAGACCAATGACTGCTGTCGTAACCATGGCCCTAAGTTTAACGTCAAAAAATGCGTTATCATTCCCTTTGGAAAAAACTCAGCCCCCTCGAATTACCACATTGATGGGAGCCCATTAACACTGAAGGGGCCATAAGAGATCTGGGCACCCAGGTCAACAGCAACCTCACCTTCAACCACCATATGCCCACTGTGGTCAGAAAGTCCTTCCATGTGGCACATATTATAACCAAAGTTTTCGCATCCAGAAAGAAAGAGGTCATCATCCCTCTCTGCTCATCCCTCATTAGACCAATCATTGACTATAACAGCCCATTTGGCATGTACCTGACCAGACACCTACAACAGCTGGATGGCCACAAAAGTACCTCACAAAAAGGATCCTAGGCCTTAAACGCATGTCCTACATGGACATACTCAAGAAACTTCAGCTGTTCTCAGTCTCTTATTATCTACGTAGAGGTGATCTCTGCTTGACTCACAAAGCCATGTCTGACCCAGCCCTACTTGAAATGCCACACCTAAAGAAATCCCAGTCCCCCCATGTCACACGCTCCAGAGATCACATCCTGATAGGTACATGTCTTTTTGATGTGTCATTTTGAGATACAGATAACTTATTGTGATATGGGTATGCAAACTGTAAATGTTATTGGAATGCATTAAGGTTCCATGACGTTTACACCTTAGTGTACATGTCATGGTATCTTTTCCTGATTCAGCAACTGCCCTAACATGTTGTAGCATGATCTTCTTTCTCTACCACGAAGATAAGCAATAACATGAAGGGTTGTTCCCATGGCCATGCTGAATGCTAATAAGGCATTCAGGGAAGAGAGGCATACGCTAATTAGCCATGTGCTTTCTTCCCTGAACTACCTCAAGGAAAACATCTACATGGCCCAGCAATTCAAGAAATTGCTCAGCCATATACATCAGCATGGTCATCCCCATCACATCATGGTATTGAACATGTCCTTTTGGCCAGAGATCGGGGGTAGAGGGATGCACTAGACCACCAGGGATTACTATTAAAGTGTTGTACTGACACCAGTGGCAGTACTGGGATCAGGGGGTAGGAGAATGCACTAAACACCAGGGATAACATATACTGAAGTGCCATAAACAGCACCAAGATGACAACTGGGTTAAGGGAGGGGATACCACTAGACACCAGAGATAAATCCAGGATTAAAGTGCTTTAGCAGCACCAACAGCAGTACAGACACCTAAGAGCTACACTTGTTGTTGTGTCTTTCGGCTTTTCCCGGTTAGGGGTCGCCACAGCGGAACTCCCGTCCGCTAATGAATGGCAGTAGATTTTTACATGCCGAGTTGCCAGCCCTGACGCACAACCTTCAACGAAGGTATGCCCACTCACACATGTCTCCACACAGAAGACGCTCTAGCTGAGAATCGAACAGGACAATGTCTTACTGTAAGGCGACAACGCTACCGCAGCACCACCACCGCAGTTATCTAAGAGCTACACTACCGGACCTAATAGGTATAGGCTGTAATGGTGCTTCATCTATTATGGGATCTGGGGGAACCAAAGGAGGGCAGAAAGGTTAGGGGCAGGTACCAGGAAGGATGGTGTGTGTATACCTGTTTGTGTGTTCATGCTTTTTTTGCACTTGTCTGTGTCAGAGAGAGAGATAGAGAGAGAGACAGAATGATTTTGGGGGGGTGACACTGTCTACACAAGCTGCAGCTTGCTACCACATCAATGATCTGCACATCACTGTAGCAAATGTAATTCAGAGACATGCAGATTAGCCAGTATAATGAGATCTTACCCCACTATAGCTAACGTATCTCTGAATTGCAAATTATTTATTTATTTAACATTTCTTGACCAAGAAAGTCTGACTAGGACAGAGCCTATTTTCAGCAGTGGCCCCAGGAGAAATACTCCAGACTCATGTCTTCAGAATGTGGGAGGAAACTGGAGCACCCAGAGGGAAACCACGCAAACACAGAGAGGAGATGCAAACTCCACACAGAAGGCACCCCAGCCAAGAATCAAACCGGAGAACCTCTTACTGTGAGGTAACAACATTAACCACTGCACCACTGTGCCGCCAATTATGGGCAAATGAGTAGGCCATGTGAAAATACTTTTCCTAGTGCTAGGCCTTTTAATGAAACCCTGGGTAAGTGTACACTGGTAAGGAAAACATGCTGCAGATGCTTCTGACAACTACAATAAACTTAGTCTTTTTTGAAATACACACAGTCACATAAGACAATGTTTTATGAATTAAATGTTGCAGCTAGACATGCATTGTCTCTGTTCACTCAACACTGAAATGTGTGGAATTTTGTATGGATTTATATTTCCACCCTTACCCCCTCTGTCTTCTCAACTTCCACATTAATACACTGACTCTGACATTCCTGATGTTGTGGGTACTGTTATGTATATCTGCTGGTACTTGGGCACATTTTAGTTTCCACAGTAAATCTGTAAATGTCCATCTGCTGATATAGTTTTCATACTATTTCCTCACACAGAGTGCTGCTGGTGAGCATCTAGCGTGTAATAAGGTATGCCTTAGTAAACAACTTGCAAGAAAAGGTGGTCTGGATTTAGTTTTCCAGATGACACTATGGTATCGGCACTCTTTCTGTGATAAAAATGAGCACACAGGTTTCACATTGTTCTGTAATCATTCAGATATGACACTGTCTATTTTTTTTTTGTAAGGAATTCCTTTGAAAGAATTGTTTCAATTTTGTCAGGTGACTGTACAACAGAAGAGAGTGATCTGAAAGTATCTGCATCAGTTTTTATAGTAACTGACATTTATTCATACTTTGGTAAACCATCAACAAATATGGATATGCTTAACAACTAGTGTTACGCATGTCTATAAGAACATGGCATGTGGTCAGATCCCGGCTTACCAAATCAGTTTGTTCAAACAAACTAAACCAGTTCAGAGTTTGTTGAATTTAGCAGGCACATGTAAGTACTTTTTAGGAGGCTGGGGTTTGTGATTTTTCTCTTCTCAGAGGTTTTGTGACATCAGAGTTCTAATAATTAATTGGATGAGGTATGATGATGGTACACACCCCCACTACCACATGGAACGATGAAGAGGAGACTGCCCCCTGCTGAAGCAGATTGTAGTTATAGGTAGCTGGTTTTAATTGGCTGAGGTATGATGATGGTACACACCCCCACCACCAGATGTGGTGATGAAGAGGTGACTGCCCCTGCTGAAGCAGTTTGTAGTTATATGTAACTATATAGCTGGCACATTCAAACTCATATTTGATCATTTTATTTTGATGAAATGTGATCCTGTGATTAAGATGTCAGTAAGATGCCATGAGCTTGGCTTTGTTAGGTCATTTCTGGTTATGTGGATTGTCTTCTATAGTCATGAGTCTATGATTTTGTGACTGTACCCTTGAATGGACGATAAATTTGAGGCTAACATAAAAGCAGTGTTTTTGACAGATAAGTGGTCTGAGGTAAGTCTATTAGGTGCAGAACATAACCATATCTAACTTAGAATGTCAAATTTGCCAAGCCCCAGCACCATTGCCCATTCTTATTTTCCACTCTTCCAGATGGCATACATTCTAACCATGATCCCATACCAGAGTTAATGTCCTCATCTGTTCGGAGTTCTCCATCTGACTCTATGTGGGCAGTTGCTAAAGGCAAAAATATATGCCAGTATTAGAAGATTGTATTGTCTACGCACAGCTGAATGCTAATGTTTGTAATCGAATATATAGTGTCTCCACTAAATATACTTTCTTTAATTTTGGTACTAGCAACATCAGTTGCAGATTGCAGCAAGTCTGACCTTGCGTGGGCGCTTTTTTGCTGATTTATTAACTACAACTGTGATGGTGTACAATAACAGAGGAAGCATCCACATTGCACTATAATTTATTCAGGGGATGATAGGACATGTAAAACTAGTGAAGATGTTACCATCACCATGAAAAAAATTATTATACACTCCAAACCTCTACTCCATTTTGGGGCTGGTAGGTAAGCAGTGCAAATGTTCCATTGTTTAGTATGACAAAAAAACCTAGACAGCCAGAGCCCTGAACCTTTTCTCCTGGCTGCAGATTGACACCAACAATAAATCATCCCTATTGGAGGGTGTTATTATCAACATGAATGAGCAGGAGTCAGCAGGATCCAAGCAGATGCATGCATGTGACATTTAGCATAAGTCAGCAGAATCCAAGCAGATGCATGCATGTAACATTTAGCATGAATCAGCAGGATCCAAGCAGATGCATGCATGTAACATTTAGCATGAGTCAGCAGGATCTAAGCAGATTCATGCATGTGACATTTATTGAGTCAGCAGGATCCAAGCAGATGCATGCCTGTGATGTTTAGCATGAGTCAGCAGGATCCAAGCAGATGCATGCCTGTGATGTTTAGCATGAGTCAGCAGGATCCAAGCAGATGCATGCATGCGAAGCTTTTACAAGCAAGCACTATTTTTACCCTATCTAAACTGTTAATAACAGATGCAAGCACATTCAGAGGAAGTACTTCCTTACACATGCACATTAAACAGACACAACAAAAAGTCAACAACTGAACCATATATATATTTTTAACATTTAAAATACTGGTTTAATGGTCGGGTCTCAATTTTACCTGATTGCAGTCATTCACCATGTATTGGCTACAGTAAATGTGAATGATTCAAATCACCTGGGAGAGAAGCAAGTTCAGTTGTTTAGATGAGCACTTCATTTTCCCTGACCTCTGTTGTGGTAACCACCAGTGGGTGTTTGGCTTGTTCCACTTCCTTATACTATTCTAAGGCAACTTCTGTTTAGGCTATGTTACCTTCTGCTAGAGCCATAAGATTGTCATTGAAAACTGCTTCCATTTCTAAACTCTGTTATTTAAGCTATTTTCCTTTGGATACTGATTACATGTGTGTGTGTGTGTGTGTGTGTGTGTGTGTGTGTGTGTGTGTGTGTGTGAGCGTGTGTGCACGTGTGTGTGTGTGCGCGCGCGTGTGTGTGTAAATTGTTTATTTGCATGTATCAGTCTTTCTCTCTCTGTCTGTATTATTGCTCTGTTTTTCTGTCTTGATAGCCACTTAATGATTTTAAAATGGTCCTGAGAATAGCTCACTTATCCACTTAACAAATGAATAAATAAATAAAGCGATTGAATAAAAATAGAGCAGATATAGCATTGCAACTATATAAAAAAAATGAAATTTGAGATGATAAAATAGCTCTTAACTAACATAGAATATGTGGTTTTAGCACTGTAGGTATTCTGAATACATGCCGTAATGAAAGTCACCTGCAATCAAGTATGCACAGTTTTACACCAAATGACTGCCAGTTTGCCTTCTGACTAACAGCTCTCCCTTCCTTGAGAGTGGTCATACAGACAGCCATCCTGGGGGACTCTATGCCCTTCCTTGATGATCTTTGCATATGATGAGTGCACTGATGTAAATCACTCACCCCCACCCTCACCTCCCCTTCCTTGCTCTTCCAGTCCCTGAGTTAATAGTCAAACTCATAGGTTGATAGGTTCATAAGAGGTTACTAGGCTAATGGCTTTAGGGCCTTTACAAGCCTAGCCATGTTATATCCATGTTCCCTAACTGACCTTGGTTAGATTCATAGGTTCATAGGTGTTTACTAGACTAACAATCACAAGGTCCTTTTTAAGCCTAGCCATGCATCCCAAATCTCTGACAAGATCTGATACCCTTGATAAGCGTAAGCATAGACCTAGGAGATGAACCATTTACATGTTACCTATGTCTATTAGAGACATAGGTGCCAAAGCAGGGATGAATTTCCGGTTTCCCATCCAATTGTCCAAGTTGCACTTGAATTGGGTTAGGGAGGAACTCTGATTCAAATGGATGGGGAGCCTGTTCCATATATGGGGTAGTTTCTGAGATGAATACCTATCTCTCCAGTAGGTCCTATTTATATCACAGGCAAGATTTAAGTCTTTAAAACGGGTAATTTTGGTGCTGTTTGTTTTATGGATATGCAGGAGGTCCATCAGAGTGGGGTCTGACAATGCCCTGTATGCCAAGCATAGAGCTCCCCTCAGAAGCCTGTAGGAGACAGAATACAGGGATAGGGCCTTAAGGTGGTCTGTATAGGACATTTTACTTATATGCTGTATTCTTTTAGTGAGGAACCTCTGTGGCTGTTCCAGTTGTTGGATATGCCTGGTAGATACCAAAGAGGGCATTGTACTCAATGATAGGTCTGATGAACGCTGAATACAGTGGAACAATGACTTGCTTGGACTTAGATGCCATACCTTTGTTTATAATTTGCGCAACATAGAATGATTTCCTCACCACTGTAGACACATGATGGTCAAAGGTTAGATTACTATTTATGTGTGTCCCTAAGTCCCTGACTACTGGGTCAACTCCTCTAAGTGGTGTGTTATCAGTATGATAGTTACCAGGAATGGATGGCTTCCCAAAGGATACTATTATGCATTTCTGGGCATTTATTTTAAGTCCATGGCTCTGACACCAGTCGTTTGTCTGTGTCAACCCCTCCTGGAAAATATTTGTGCCAGTGTGAGATTCAATGACAGCTCCTTCAAATTTAGTCAGCCAGAGACCACTGACACTGGCCTTGCCTTCTGAGAAATAAATGCTAAAAAAGAGCTATCTAAAGACCGATCCATGAGGAACTCCACTTGTTACTGGTCTGTTTGTAGAGGTGGTCTCCCTTCCTGTGTCCTGTCTGTGAGCCAGCTGGCTATCCACCAGGTGACATACGAGTTTGTACCTTACCTCTTGAGTTTGTCAGCAATGCTCAAGTGGGGTATTGTGTCAAATGCCTTAGCCAGGTCAAGGTAGGCAGTGTGAACAATTTTGCCCTCATCCATTGCTTTGGTGACCTTCTCAAAGACATCCACCAGGTTGAGTAGACATGATCTGTCCTTGGCAAAACCAGACTGGGTTGGATCCAGCGCCTGGAGGTTTACTATATCTCTCTATTGATCATCTCCATGATAATTCTTTCCATGGCTTTACATATAATACTAGTGAGACTTATGGATCTGTAGTTTCCAGGGTCTGTAGATGGCCCACCTTTGTGCAGAGTGATGACTGTTGCCTTTCTCCATTCATGAGGCATAAAGCCTATTTGGAGGCTACAGTTAAATAGTAATTCCAGAGGCCCTGATATGTCATGTTTCATGCTATTTAGAAGGCATCTTGGGATATTGTCTGGGCCCATTGATGCAGTGTTCTTGGTCTTAGAGAGAGCATCAAGGACCTGTTCCCTAGTGATAGTAGGGGGAGTTATATTTGATGATATTTCCTGAGGGAAGGTGGGGGGAGGGGTAAAGTTGGAATTTAATTTATTAGCCAGGAGGTTTGCTATATCTTCTGGCTCAGTATAGGTGGCTCCATTTACAATGCGCTCTGCGTGCCATTGTGTCTTGCCTTTGAGGTTGCGGACCTTGCTAAGGAATGGTTGTTATTCCCAGAGTGAGTCTGTGATCAGCACTGACTGCCCCTGGTGCCACCCCTGGGGTGAATTTACAGTCTCCCATCCAGTTGTCCAAGTTGCACTTGAATAGGTCATTCAGGAGCTCTGCATAACGTGAATTGGAGGTTTATTCCAGAGGAGCGGCAATCTCTGGGAGATACATCTGTCTCTCTAGCATGTTCTGTTAATGTCACAGGCTAGATTGAGATCCGTGGAATGAGTGACTCTTGTCTCATATGATTTGTGGATGTGCAGCATTCCCATTAGGGCAGGGTCAGAGACTGCTCTGTAGGCCAGGCACAAGTTGCCTCTCAGCAGCCTGTAGGGTACAGAGTGCAGTGACAGGGCTTTCAGTCTTTCCATATAGGTCATGTTTTGGAAGCCCTGAATTTTCTTGGTGGGAAACCTTTGAGGTCTCTCTAGCTGCTGCAGGTGTCTGGTGAGATGCATGCAAAAGGGAGCATTGTACCCTATTAGTGGTCTGATGAGGGTTGAGTACAGCGGAGTTATAACATCCTTAGTCTTTGTTTGTTTGCATATGTTTACTGGGAAAGTCCAACTGGGTAATATCCATTGTCAATGGAGTCCCAGGGAAAAAGCTCCATTTGTTTACATTGAATTATATTAAGTTCCAGTCAAACACAAAGTAATTACATTTCTATTTACATTTATACACAAACAGTAGTTACATTTATACATTCTAAGATTTTGCAGTGGTGGAAGTTATTAAAGAGAAAGCACATGTGCAACTTACTGGATTGTACAGGCAACAGTTATGTACAAAAACGGTTTTGTCATTTTAGTAAGAGGTTGACAATACTATGTTTAAGGAGAATATTTGGATAGTATTGTACAGTGAAATAGTTTTAACCCTGTGATGAACATGTTCAGGACCAGGACAGATTAAGATGTTGTTTAAACAGTGGTTTAAAACTACCAGGTTTGTTGGAGAGTTTTATTTGTGTGGAAATACTATTCCAGAGTTTAGCAACATACTGGGAGTAGAATGAGTCTCCTGTAGCATTATTTGACTTATTTGTAAGTAATACAAATTTGTTACTAGAATGGAGGTGCCTTGCTGGACAGTAGGGTAGTAGCAAGTTTTGCAGTGCAGGGTATTTTTGTGGATGATGAATGAGTTTGTGTGCTGTAGTCAGTTGTGAATGTTAGGTAATTGTGCAGTTCAAGCCAGTTTAATTGCTTTAAGCTATGACAATGGTGGGTTCTATGAGGGAGACCAGTGGCAAATTTAGCTACTTTATTGTAAGAGGAGACAATTTTCTTTTTTTTTTGAGTATTGTTTAAGTTCGTTATGATAGGAGCAGCATATAAGGAAGTCGGCATTAAGAAGGTGGTGGCTAGATTTTTCTTGCAGTATCTGTAAGTAATCCATTGATCCTATAAAGGGAGCCTAGTTTCTGCTGTGTAGATTTAACGATGTGCAGTATATGGTGGTCATATTTGAGACTGTCATCTATTATGAAGCCTAAAAGTTTGCTGTGAGTTATAGTTTCACTGACAGTATTATTTGCTGACTTTATGGCGAATCACTGATTTTGATTTTGGCAACGTTTTCAGGTAAAAATCATTAGCTTAGTTTTCTTGAGGTTAAGTAGGAGGTTTGATTCTTTGAGCCAGGTTTCTACAGTGGGAAAAGATTTTTGGGTAATGTCTCAGAGCTTATTTACAGTTGAGGTCGTACATATTAATGTTATGTTATCTGCATGCTGAACTAAACTAGCATGGTGAGTGGAGGTGTGGAGATGATTAATAAATATATTAAATAGAAGAGGACCCAGGATAGAGCCCTGAGGGACACCTGTAGTAACTGGTTGAAAGGATGAGTAGATTTGTTGCCATTTAATGGCTTGTTGCCTTCCAGATAGGTAACTAAGGAACCACAACGAGGAGTGTTATGAAAGTCCTATTGAGGATAATCGAGCATTTCTTACATTTCTTATGACTTATGATTTCTTAGTCTTGGATGTGATGCTCTAACTTATAACATGTGCAGCTTAAAAGGCTTAACTTACCAATGTGGACACATGGTAATCGAAGTTTAGATTGCTATCAACCTGTGTTCCCAAATCTCACAACACTGGGTTTGAGCTGGGAGGGGTGCTGTCAATATTGTAATTTGCAGGGACTACCTCTTTGCCAAACAGGATAATAATGCACTTTTTTGCATTTAGTTTTAGTCTACGGCTTTGGCACTCATCATTTGTCTGTGTTAGCCCCTTTTGTAATATGTTAGCATCATTTAGGGATTAATGATTGCACCCAGTTTGCAGTCATCAGTGGCCATCTACTTTTGCCTGGACTTTAAAGAAATAGATTCCAAACAGTAAAGGGCCCAGCACAGATCCATGTGGTATGCCACTGGTAATTGGTTTATTGGTAGAGGTGGAATCCACAACTTTGGCAGTATGTGTTCTGTCGGTGATTCAGTTGTTGAGGTCATAATTAGCCCACCCAGAGGCAACACATACTCTGTTGTTTCCCCAGTTTCAACCGGGGAAAATAAACTGCTCAAATGTGTCCCAAGCAAATACCCTTCCCTCCCAGGATGGGCATAGCCAGCCTCATTGCCTATGCCATCAAGCAGCCAAGCCACTAACCAAATCTGAGTCACCTGCACTGCAGTCAGGGCTTTACTTCTCTTTGCCACCTACATAAGCAGCTTCTTTATGTTTATAGTAGGTCATAAACAATGCAGTGTAATTTTTCAGGCACACACACACACACACACACGCACACGCACACGCACACACACACACACACACACACACACACTGGATCTGTCTCTTTATCTGTGTCTGAAGTCTGTCACTCATGTGGTCAGGATAAACAGATGAACATTCGTGGCTTCAGTTCAAGCAGCTTTATTACACACAAACACATCAGAAACGAGGCTTTGTAAACTAAACTTAAATAAACTTATAAACAGACTGACTACCACACTAATACATGTTAACACTCTGGCTGTTTTATCAAAATGGCACTGCTGCCTGCACGTGCTCTGTATTTACATGCACATGCTACATCTAGAAATGCTTCTTAAAGGTACATACACACACTCTGATCTACATCCTCCCTCTTTGAGAAATGATCCATATATGAAATGACAGTATTCAATGACGTGCAATCTACAGAAATAATGTTTTGACATGCAATTATACAGAACTAATTATCTGACATGCAATTATACAAAATCAGACACATGTAAAACAATTATGTCCAGGTTGCTGTGTATTTTACACCAGGTGTAGAAATAAGACCTGACTGTGTAACATAAAAGTCAGAATTGGATCTAGCAATGGGGACTGTCTTCAAGGAATGTTCAACTTTGGGGACATCTGGCACATCATCAGGAATGGGAATGGATACAGAGACATGTTCTTTGGTATGAACATTTTTAGGGTTACACTAAGATCTAGAATCTGTATCACAAGTACAATGCTGCTATATCGTTTCTGATACAGAAGATGTCTGCAGTTTCTCCTGTACTCTGTACCCTCAGACTCCACTAAGTAGGATCTCGGCTCGGTACATATACTTCTCACTTGACCAGTTTGATCAAAGCCTTTCGCCATTTGCATCCTCACTGTCTCTCCTTCTTTTAACGGACAAAGAAATCTGCTTGTTTTATCATAGCTGAACTTCTGAAAAGTTGGGCTTTGATCACTCTGTTGTTTTTAGCATTAGGCACCAACAAACTAGAACTGATAGGCTGTTCTGGTTTGCCTAGATAGAAGTCTCTGAGCAGGTGAGCCAAGTAGATTGTCATGGGGTATATTTCTGAGACTGAGTAAATTCAAGAAGACATCGGTATTGTCATGTTTTGACCTCTCCAGTAATTGCTTTGCACTCCGTACTGCATGTTCAGCAAGGCCGTTTGACTGTGGATATTCAGGTTTGCTAGCAACATGGATAAAGTCCCACTCTTTAGCAAATCTCTGAAACCATTGACTGGTAAATTGAGAACTGTTGTCAGAAATTTGTTAACTTGGTTGATATTAGCTTTGTAATAATTGTATATGGAGCTTTTCTCCCCGGGCCTCCATTGAAAATGGGCTCATTCTGGCCCAGTGGACTTTCCCAGTTAACAAACTGCAAATAAATAAATAAATAAACAAATAAAAATAAATAAAAATTAAATAAATAACTTTGTGTGGACTACCATGGACTGAGAAATGAAGGTTCATCTTAGTAATAACAGCACTGGACGTTAGGTTAGGTAGCAAATCGATCTCAAACCATTTCAAATAAGAGTCTACCAACACTAAGTAATGTTGACTGTTCCACTCAAATATATTAGTTGCTACTGTTGACTAAGGTAATTCAGGAATTTGGATTAGTTGAAGTGGCTCTTTTTGCAAATGCGGCTTAGTACTGTTGCACACTGAACAGGGAAAAAGCACTTTATCAATATCTTTCGCTAGAGAAGTCCAAAATACTAGCCCTGTTGCCCTTCTTTTGGTAGAGTTGGAACCTCAGTGGCCACGATGTGAAATCTGAATGTATTCCTGTTGCAAGGAGGTAGGAACAACAACTTTTGGACCTTTGAAAATGATACCATCTTCCATTAGCATCTCATCTCTGTATGGAAATTAAGGTTGTACTTCTGGCGGTACACAGGATTGCTTTGACAGCAATCCTACATTGATCAAGTGGTTGAGCTTTTACAAAATTGGATCAATCTTTGTATGATCTCTTAGCTCATCAAGTCTCATGGTAGAAAAATTACATACTTCCATGACATCAAGGTCAAAATTCTCCACATCAAGTTGTTCCGTGGTATTTCTGGGCGATCTGGATAAGGTATCAGTCAGATAAAGAAGTTTACCTTTTGTACAGACCATTTTGAAGTTATACTTTTGCAATCTGAGCATCATTCTTTATAGTCTTGCTAGAGTGGAATGCATAGACTTCTTTAAAATAGTGACTAGAGGTTGATGGTCAGTTTCTATCTAGATAGCTCGGCCATAAATATAATCATGGAACTTCGAACATGCAAACACAATTGCCAAAAGTTCCTTCTCAATTTGAGCATTCTACATCTGTTTGGGTAAGAGTTCTAGATGCGTAGGCAACAGGTCTGCCCTCTTGAAGAAAAACTGCACCGAGACTGATCTTTGAACCATCACAGGAAATAACTGCTGGTTTGTGGAAATCATAGTATCTTAATGTAGGAGGGTTAGCAATTTGCTGTTTGAGGTTATCAAATACTCTCTGGTGGGTTCTAACCATGACCATGCAATATTTTTGTGTGTCAGCTCTCTTAAAGGTGTTGTTAACTCACTAACATCAGGGATAAATTTGCCCAAATAGTTAACTCTACCAAGAAAACACTGTAAGGTTTGGACATTGTCTGGAGCTGGCATCTCAAGAATGGCTGCTTGCTTGGAAGGATCTCGTCATAAGCCTGTACTGGTAAATAAATTACCTATGTAAGTAACTTCTGGTAGTCTGAATTTGCACTTCAGAGGATTGAGCTATAAATTCAATTCATGCACTCTGTCCAGAACTTTCCTGAGGTTTCTGTCATGCTCTGCTTCACCATTACCTCCAACCAATAAATCATCAACTATTATTGCACGCGGGTAGCCTGAAAAAATTTTCTCCATTGCACGCTGAAAGACTTCATTGGCAGAATTTATTCTAAAAGGCATCCTGAGGAATCTGTATCTACCAAATGGGGTACTGAATGTAGTCAGTAGTGAAGATATGTAGTCAGTAGTGAAGATATGTAGTCAGTAGTGAAGATATGCAATCAAGCATCACTTGCCAAAATGAGCTCTTTGCATCTAAGACAGAAAAAAACAGTGGCATTTGGCATGAGGGCTGCAATTTTTTCACCTGTATGCATAGGATGATGAGGTCTTTTTAATGCCTCATACAAATCTCTTGGGTCAATGCATATTCTGATTTCATCTGAATTTTTCTTATGAGCAGCTACCATGGAAGACACCAACTCAGTTGGCTCTGTGACTGGAAAAATCACACCTTGCTGGACCTTGACTTTGTCCTGCATAGCTGTTGAAGTCTTCTTGCTGGTCTGACCATTGGACTGACCTCTGGGTCTACTTTCATGGAGTACACAACTGGACATTTGCCTAGCTTGTCATCGAATACGTCAGCATACTCTGAGAAAATCACATCAGTAAAGCTGGGACATGTGGTTACATGATGGACTTCTTTGGTAAAATAAAGTAGTTTCATTCTAGACCTAATAATGACTGCACGGGTCTTCGGACTACATAACATTGCAAGCTGTAACTGTTCCCAGCCAAATAGCATGAAAGCACTACTGAGCCTTCTGTTTGAATCTCTTCACCTCCATAAGCAACAAGCTTCACAAAATTACCCAAATTAAGTTGTCCACCAGCTCTCACTTTATCAAATGTTTGTTCTGACATTACGTTACACTTTGGACCAGTGTTTAATTTAAACACTATGGGGTTTACCATTGATCAGGACAGTATAAAATACTTCATTTTTAGCCATCAAATCTACTGCATTAACCTTTTCACTGACCACTGCTACACCATCTGCATAGAAAGTAATGTTCCAGCTCTCTGTATGATCATCTTGCTTTCTTGAGTGACCTTTCTTAAAACTGAATGAGGCTTGCTTGATTTACAAAGCTTTTGAAAGTGATTCCATTTTTTACACTTGTGGCATTGCTAAGCACTTCTCTCTTTTAGACTCATGATTGGCACCACAGTTACGGCAGTTAACAATAAATCTTGACTTGGGTTTTGCACACTCACTCTTATACTGTACTGCACATGCCCTTTTTACTGAACCAGTCTTGGAACTTGCTAGAAAGCTACAGCTTTTCCCTGCCACACCCACAGGGCCATGTGCTTAGGCTTGTTTCTGCTTGCCACATGTTACATGCTGCCTACGTTTGCTCTAGAGGCTGTTGAAATCATGCTTTTATCACTTGTAAGCATACTTGTGTGCCTTTGTGTGAGCTCATGGATTTGACAATAGCTTTACTTAACATTAAATCACTGTCACAAACCAAAATCTTTCTCACTGCAGCACTAATAACACCACACACAATCCTGTCCTTTATTAACTCATCTTTCAAGTCACCAAATCTGCTCGTTTCAGCTTTATTTCTGAAGTCAGTGATATAAGCTGCAAAAGTTCCACCTGGCTTTTGGTGTCCTGTATAAAATAAGTGCCTCTCTATTGTAACATTTGTCTGAGGGTTGCACATTTCTCTACATTTACTTTTTAGGCACTCAGGGTCCTCCATAGATTCAGCCAGTACAACAATATGATGGTTTTCCCCCTCGCCTGCATATACTTCTTGTGCATACACAAATGAACACTGTCTTTCAATAGCTTCTGACCCAGCTAGGTTAAGCAAAATGAATGCCCTTGCACATGCATCTTTTTCAGGAAAAAGCCACGTGTATGAAAATATCATATTCCTGCTCAAATACTCTCTAATTTTCTGCTATATTATGATCAAACACAAGTGGACCTGGTCTGGGAAATGCCTCTGCCATCTCAACACACAGTAGTGAATGTGCTTGAAATTATGTACAAACATATATATATATATATATATATATATATATAGGGTCTATATTACAACGTCGAACTTATAGAAGTTCGAACGTTGTAATATCGAACCCAAAAGTGTGAAATACAAAAATAGCAAAGCCATGGCACACCAATTTTTTTCCCAGGGAAAATTATGGGTGGGCTGTTTTTGCAGCTTTGCTATTTCTTCCACTGTGGTGAGATCTCAGAGATGGTATATTTAAGTAGGGGGGTGTGGGGGCACATGTGGGGGGGGGGGGTAAATCCCCCCACTTTAGTTAAAGTTTAAAGTGTAAGTTTTTTTTTTTTTTTTGTCACGGAACAGGGATCACTGTTCTGTGTTTTCGTTATTACTGGGTTTTGAACGGTACGGTTCAATATTACAACATTCAAACTCCTGTGAGTTCGACGTTGTAATATAGACCTATATATATATATATATATATATATATATATATATATATATATATATCTATATATATATATATATATATATATATATATATATATACACATATATATATATATATATATATATATATATATATATGCCAGAACTCTATGCCAGTACTTTTAATTATGCCCAATAGCACAACAAACTCTGAAATAACTGCACTTTGCCAAATAAGTCTCTGTAGCGCAAGAACACTTTGAAATCACTGCACTTTATGAAACCACTCCTTATCAGTGTAAGAAATACTTCAAAATGACTGTACTTTTTGAATAAACTGTACACAATGGAAAAAGCTCAGAGAAAGAAACACTTTGAGATGAATGCACTTCGCAAATAAACTGTACACAGCACAAAAACCTTTCAAAATGGCTGTATTTTGGGAAATAACTCTGTACCGTGCAAGAAACCCTTTGAAATGGCGGCACTCTGCAAATAAATGTACACAGCACAAGACACTTTTCAAAATGGCTGTACTTTGCACTTTGCAATACAACTGTACTTTGCACACAGCAAACTCTGAAATAATCGCACCATAATAAAGCACACACTCTGCAAACACTTTGCACACTCAAGAGACTTCAAACAACTCTAGTTATGTTTTGAATGGTTTGGACAATGCAGAATAGTAGTTCGTGCCCAAAACACAGTATTTTACTAAAAAAACATGCAGTTGCCTTGCTCTTTAAGCTCAATCTTGCCCTTTTATTGTACTCATTATGCCCTTTTAACCTCTTATCCTGCTTGTTATACTTTTCTTGCGCTCGTTTTACTTTAAACATGCTCGTTATGCAAACCAGAGGTAATTCTGAGCCCCATATAAATATTTCTGATAGTTTTATCAAATATCATGGTTTTTAATATTTCGTATAGTTAATAATGTGGTCTGTGCCTTTCGTTTGCTTAATAATATGTTTTATGCTACTCATTTGATTAATAATGTGTTTTGTGCCTTATGAATACATTGTTTTATTTTCTTTGCCAAGTAAATCATTTGTGCAGTTTTCTTAACTTTTAGCTTGTTTCTGGCCCTTTATTGTTTGTCTGAGCTCTGTTTCACTCAACCTGCTTAGTCTGCCTTCACCTTCAACTCTGCACTTCGTAGCTTGTAGAAGTTGTTCTTCTAATACCAGTTTTGACATCGTGTCGCTCGTTTGGTCAGGATAAAACAGACAAAGATTTGTGGGTTCAGTTCAAGCAGCTTTATTACACACAAACACACCAGAAATGAGGCTTTGTAACTTAAACTTAAATAAACTTATAAACAGACTGATTACCACAGTCATGCATGTTAACACTCTGGCTGTTCTCTCAAAATGGCACTGCTGCCTGCACATGCTCACTATTTATATGCATGTGCTACATCTGGAAATGGTTCTTAAAGGTACATACACATGCTCTGACCTACACTAACCATAGTAAGAAATATTTTTTTCTTTCACTGTTTTTTTATTTTATGTGTATTTTAGTCAGTGGGAAAGAAATCATGTACATACGTTCATAGGTTCATAGCAGGGTACTAGGCTATTGGCCCTAGGGCCTATATAATCCTAGCCAAAAATGTACCCTCGCTTTCACCACCCAAGAAAATTATTTTCCTGTGTCCCTGTCGAGCAGGGCCACAGAAGTGATCCCCGGGGTGAATTTCCTATCTCCCATCCAATCATCAAGATTTTTCTTGAAGAGTGCTAATGAGGAGCTCTGTTTGACATAGATAGGTAGTCTGTTCCAGAGTATGGGAAGTCTCTGGGACAGGAATCTACCCCTCCAGCATGTTCTGTTTATTGTGGTGATGAGGTTTAGGTCCCTAGAGTGTGTAGCTCGGCGGGATTGGGATTTCTTTAAGTGGAGCATGTCCAACAGCTCTGGGTTTGACATAGCTTTGTATGTTAGGCAGAGATCGCCTCTGAGTAGACGATATGTGACGGAGTAAAGCTGGAGTTTTTTGAGACGGTCTGCATAGGGCATCTGTTTGAGGCCAGTAATCCTCTTTGTGAGGTATTTTTGCAGCCTTTCCAGTTGTTGTAGATGTCTTGTGAGGTACATACCAAAAGGAGAGTTGTACTCTATAATGGGTCTAATGCATGATGAGTAGAGGGGAGCAATGACCTTTTTTTTTCTGGATGAGAAACCTTTTGTGATGAGGTGAGCCACGTAGAAGGATTTCCTGACCACTGTGGTGATGTCATTATCAAAGGAGAGACTACTGTCCACCTGTGTCCCAAGGTCTCTTATCACATTTTCGGCATTAAGTAGACTACCAGCTATGTGGTAGTTCATGGGTACAGAGTTTTTACCAAAGGGGATGACAATGCACTTTTTGGCATTGAGCTTCAGGCCATGGCTTTGAAACCAGGCATCTGTCTCAGTGAGGCCCTATTGTAGTATGTCTACATCGTTAGGAGTTTCGATTATGGCTCCTACTTTGCAGTCATCTGCAAACTTTGTTAGCCAAAGACCTTCTGTGTTTGCCTGTACTTCAGAGAAGTAGATACCAAACAGGAGAGGACCCAGGACTGAACCCTGTGGCACTCCACTTGTCATTGGTCTGAAGTCGGATTTTGAGTCTGCTACTTTCACAGTGTGGGTTCTGTCCGTGAGCCAGTTGGCAACCCATCTTGTGACATAGGGATTTATACCTAGTTTAGTGAGCTTATCTATAATTCCAGAGTGGGGGATGGTGTCAAAAGCCTTGGCGAGATCTAGATAAGCTGTGTGAACCACCTTACCCTCATCTATGGCTTTGGTGGCTGCTTCAAAGAAGTCAATCAGGTTTAGGAGACATGATCTGCCTTTTACAAATCCAAACTGGGTAGGGTCTAGAGTTTGGAGATTACCAATGTCTTTGTTTATGAGTTCCATGATGATATGTTCCATGGCCTTGCAGACCAGGCTTGTCAGGCTAATGGGGTGGTAGTTCTTGGGGTCTGTCATGGCTCCCCCTTTGTGGAGTGGGATAACCGTCGCAGTGCGCCATTCAGTGGGCACAAAGCCTGAGGTGAGGCTATGACTGAGCATGGTACTTAGGTAGGGTGCCAGTTCATTCTGTAGTTCATGTAGAATGCAGCCTGGGATATTGTCAGGTCCCATGGATGCTGTGTTCTTGGCTTTGGAGAGTGTGTTTTTTACCTGCGCAGCCATGATTACAGGAACTTTGCATTCTTCCGGTATAGAGATGGGCCCTCTAGGGGGTGAGAGAGGGGTAAAGTTAGCACTGAACCTATCTGCCAGGATGTTGGCAATATCAGATGGTTCTGTATATTTAGTGCCATTGTGCTGTAACTCAGAACAGATCTGAGTGTTGCCATTGAGATTCTTGACATAGCTATAGAATGCTTTGTGGTTGTCTTTAGAGTCAGTGGCAATTTTGTTTTCGTAACTAGCTTTGGAGGATTTTATGAGGGATCTCAGCTTTTTACTGAGGTTGACCAGGGCATTCCTCCAGTCATGGGATTTTACTCTTTTTTTGCAACAGTTTCTTTCTTCTGTTGTAGAGTTTGTTTATGGCAGAGGACCACCAGATCGGCTTCCTTTTTTTGGAGGATAGCATCTTGGTTCTATTAGGAATAGCATGATCCATGCACTCGTGTAAGTGCTTATAAAGTGCATTTGTGTAAGATTCAGCAGTCATAACTCTATTGTCCATCTGCATGGGTTTCATGAAGTTTGCCACTTCTATCTTAAGAAGTGTAAAGTTGGCTTTGGAGAAGTTTTTTACGGTGGTTTCCTTAATTGGGAGTGGGGGGCGGGATGTGGATGTCTAGGGTAATTAGCTTGTGGTCAGATCTGACCAACGAGGAATTGACCTCTGGTGTGGAACACCGGTTGCCCATGTTGATAATGACCAGGTCTAGGATATCACTGCCCCTGGTGGGGTTGTGAATAAGTTGATCCAAGGCATTGGAATTTATGAATTCCAGAAAACATTGAGCAAAAGAGTTGGTATATGAGGAGTTTTCCCAGTTAATGGTGGGGTAGTTGAATTCGCCCATTATTAGGGTATTAGGTTGTACCCTAATACTTTCCAGTGTATCAAGAAATGAGGAGTGGGAATCCTGGGGCATGGTGGGGGGTCTGTAGCAAGCTACAATTTGGATTGCGGTCATGCCCAGAGTTAGTTGCACTTGAATAATCTCGGATGCATTATGCTGTTCAACTAGCATGGAGGTGCGGATATCCTTAATGAATATGGATACGCCTCCACCTTTAGTGCTTCATTCTGGGTTAGGTGGCCGAAAGGTGTGGTATGAATTATAGCCTGGTAATGCAGGGGTGCTCTCTGGAGCTTTGAACCAGGTCTCTGTCACTGCATAGATGTCGATGTTCTCCATTTTAAGAAGTGCCTCGAGTGAGTGCATTTTGAGGTTTAGACTTCTAGCATTGAGTAGCATTACCCTCAGATTTTGCTTGCTTGTACCTGTTGCGGTGGTGAATTTGTCATTTGAACCTTGCCTAAAAAAAGGCACTATAGGGGTGGCAAGAGCCTTAGCCAGTATCTGGAATCCCAAGGGCGACAGGTGCAAGCCATCTCTGGCAAAGCATTGTGGTCTGTCGATCATGTCATCCCAGGCAGACAAATACTGGATCCCCTTAGAATGACATCAGAAGCTTAGCCAATTGTTGAAGTCAATCATTTTGCCCTTGTACTGTGGCATCATTCTGGGTGATGGCAGGATGCTACTCAGGGCCAGGGTCATACCTGCCTGGGCTACAAGATCGGAGAGCTCCTCCATGTCTCTTTTCATTAAGTCCAGGGAGGTACATCTCAGGTCATTCACACCAACATGGACAATGACAGTGTCATATTTATACTTGTTGTGGAGTGACCTGAGTGCGTGCATTATATGGCGGATCCTGGCACCTGACAGGCAGCTGACAGTAACTTTCTCCTTGTTTCGCCTGGTGAGTGGAACATCAATGTGCCTGACTATAGAGTCACCTATGACTAGAGTGTTGGGTACATTGTTATGCCTGATGGGCTGTGGTTGAGTGGCACACTGAGTTTGTGGGCTATGTGTCATTTTGGTTGTGTTGGGGGGGTGGAGTTTGCTTGCGTTTCTGCTTTGGAGGTGCCTGATGCTTGGGCAGGTTTTTATTGAGAGAGTGTTGGGTACATTGTTATGCCTGATGGGCTGTGGTTGAGTGGCACACTGAGTTTGTGGGCTATGTGTCATTTGGGTTGTGTTGGGGGGTGGAGTTTGCTTGCGTTTCTGCTTTGGAGGTGCCTGATGCTTGGGCAGGTTTTTATTGAGAGCCTCCGCGAATGTAGGTGTGTGTTTTGTGTTTCTATGTGTGTGTTTTGGTGGTGTAGGTTTTGAGGGACTATGTGATGAGTGTGGTGTGGTGCAAGTGTTTACCTTCTCCTCTTGACTGTCTAGTCCAATCTTCAGTGAAGAGATCTTTGCTTCCAGTTTGGCAATATAAGTGCATCTCTCACAAGTTGTAGTGTTGGGTGGTAGGAGGAGAGGGTTGTCTGTGTACATGAGAAAATTGCTGCATTGCCCCAAGATGCCTAGATTCATCAGGTAGACAGGAGAAATTACCTGGAGCTGACCCTTAGACATGCCTGGATAGGTGCTTATTTATTAAGTACTAAAAACTGCTTTCCTCTAGACAAGTGCGGAAATTTGAGTGCTGTAGTAATTTTTTAATTATTTAGTGCTTACAATGAGTTCTGAACAAGTGCTGAGTTCAAAGAAACAGATTTGAGTGCTGAAACTAGAAAACTGGCCAGTTCTAAGAAACAAAATTAAGCTAGAAGGCGTCCCTCCAAAACAGAAAGGCTTGGGGGCTCAGAAGCCTACAAACAGTCTAGACCACTTACAGGAAAGGCAGGAAACAAGCTTAAATTTTTTTTTCTTTACCAGATGCTCTCTTTGTACACAGTAGGAGTGCCTGAAATCAGAATATGATCTCACTGCACTCAGTTGAGTGAGCAAATGAGATGGGCCCAGAAGGAGTATCCAAACACAAACTTACAAGAGGGATGGGCGGTTTCAAAGCCACCAAGATTAACACCAAAACATAAACAGGGAGAGTAGATGGGGAACTAACTGACAAAACAGAGTCAAAACTTCCAGTTCAGTTAATATTCAATGTAACACAAATAACTCAATTTAAATGCCGTATTATTTGAAAAATGTGCAGATAAAAGGTACTTAAATTCTCTTATACGTCCAGTTGAATACAGCTAGATCTTAGCCGGCCAAAGCTGAAGTTTTTAAACTTCGTTTCTAAGGACAATAGGATATTAAAGTACTGTATCTGGTATCACTATCTTATTAACTCCAGATTTAGGGCTTCTGTTAGTCTAAAACCTGATTAGCTGTATTGTAAACTCTACATTGGTCTAAGAAAATGTGTTATATCTGTATTCCATGATATGATATGAATGTACTGGATGCTATATGGACAGTATAGGGATTAGAACTGAGGCACAAAGGCAGATGAGGAAAAAGGAGTCATTAACAGCTATTGGAAGGTAACCACTTTAACCTGGACCTGAAAAAGTATTTCTTCACAGAGAGAGTTATGGATCATTGAAAAGACTCCCTGAAAAGATGGTGGCCTGCAGATCCATAGAGGACTTCAGAAGAACATTTAACAGCTAAAAGGTTTATGTATAACTCTGGATGGAAGGCAGCAGTTGCTACATGTTCAAACTGGACAGAGAAGTTGTCTCATCCAGCTATCGACATTACATGACGCAACTGTGATTCATGAGTCCATGAGTTCTACAGCCCCTGTAACAGTTAGGTGTACAGTGAACACAAAGTATAAATACTAATGCAGCGTATATCCAGGGTACATGGATATGGTCTTTTCTATCAGTTTCTGTCATTTTTATTCTCTTACCAGGAGTTCAGTTATCTTAATTATGTGGCTTTATTTCTTGCTGCTCGTTTGAAGATTTGTAAAAAAATAAACATTTCATAAATGTTGTTTCAATTCCCTACTTTAATGAACCACAAAAGTTTGAAAGACAGGTAATGATAGTGTGATCACAGATCACTGAATTAAAGCAATGAAAATGTGTTTGCCAAGGGGAATACTGAACTTACTGTATGGGATTTATCAGTATTAGGCTTTGCTAGCATATTATGTTATAACTTCCTCTGGTGGTTATCATCATATAGGTTCGTAGATACTTATAGGCTAATGATTCGCGAGGATCTTAAGAAACCTAGCCTTGCATTCCTGTAGTAGTTTTTAGTGCTTATATTTTACATACAAGTAAACTAGAGATGGGCCGAAAAGGATATATTGGGAAACTTATGTTTCCCCCATCCATGATGGAAAGGGGTGCTAAACCAGGGGTGAATTTATGGTAACCCACCCATTTGTCCAAATTACATTTGAATGGAGTAAGAGAAGTACTTTGCTTTATGTGGAGTGGAAGACAGTTCCACAGAAATCATATTCTCTATGGTACAAACCTATCCCTCCATCAGGTTCTGTTTATTTTCCAAAGGAGACCAGGATCCCTTGAGTGGGTGCTTATTATACCACTGGACTTGTGAATGTGTAATTCGTCTGACAAAACTGAAGCTCAATGTGAGATAGAGGTTGCCTGTCAGTAAAATGTGTGTTATAGAGAAGAGGGACAGAGTTTGAAATGGTCTGCAGTAGTTTTTATGATTTAAGTCCTTGATTTTTTTTATTGAGAAAGTGTTGTGGTCATTCAAGATTTAACAAGTGTTTTGACAGGTACATAGCTAAAGGGGAATTATACTCAATGGTTGGCCTAACGAGTGCCGAGTACAGGAGCATTATACTCAAGGATTGGCCTATTGAGTGCTGAGTTCAGTAAAACAATGACATCCCTGGACCTGGATGCAAAACCTTAAAGTATAAGCTGTGCAATGAAAAGGACTTCCTTACAGTGGTGGCTACGTGGTGATCAAAGGGAAATTCAGTGTCAGCATAGATTCCTAGATCCCTAACTATGGGATCAACTTTCAGGGGTGTGTTTTGTCAATGTGATTGTCACAAGGGGAGTCATGCTTGCCAAAGGACACAATTATACACTTCTTAGCATTTAATTTTAGTTCATGGTTGTGACATCAGCTATTTGTTCAGGACTTGGTAAGCCACAAACTCTTACTATAAGATTTGACCCCTGAGAAGTAAATGCCAAAAAAGAGTAGCCTAAGGACTGAATTGTGGAGTACACTATAGTGACAGGTCTTTTGCAGGAGGTAGAGCCACCCCCACCCTAACATCCTGGGTTTTATTTCTGAGCCAATTTGCTATCCAGTGAGTTACATGAGGATAAGGCATTTAGGTGTCAGAGTTTATATATGATACCTGAGTGTGAAAGGGTGTTGAATGCCTTTGTTAAGTCTAGTTACATGGGGTGCACTGTTTTGCCCTCGCTCATTGCTTCTGTAACTTTTTTGAAGAAGTTCACAGGGTTAAGTAGTTACTACCTTCCCTTGACAAATCCAAACTGGGTTGGGTCAAGAGTCTGTAGGTTACATATATACTTAGTTATTAATTCCATAATGATCCTTTCCATAGCCTTACAGATGAGACTGGTCAGGCTAATGGGTCTATAAGTACCTGGGTCTGTTGCAACCCCATATTTGTGCAAAGGGATAACTGTTACTGTCCTCCTTCTATCTGACAAAGCCTATTGTGACACAGATAGAATAACTTCTGTTGGGAATCAGACAAGTCTTGTTTCATGCTGACCAGTAAGCGGCTTGGTATCCTATCTGGCCACATGAACATAGTGTTCTTGACATTAGACAGTGCTTTGACAACTTGTTCTTGGGTGATTTGGTGGGTTGGGTGTAGGTGTGGGTGCATGATCTGAGAATATTGGAGGACAGATGTGGGTGAAGTTTGAGCTAAATGTGTCCACTAGTAGACTAGCTATGTCCTCAGGGTCTGAGTATATGATATAATTTACTATTACCTCTGCCCAGTACTGGGCATTGGTTCTGAGATTTTTAACATAATTAAAGAATGCTTGTGGTAATCCTTGGACTGGGTGGCTATTTTTACCTCATACCCTTCCCACATAAGAAAGAAAATAGGGTTTAATACCAGCAGTTAGTCTACTTAAATGGCACAATGCAGTGCAACCATTTTCTTGGAATAACTAATATAACCTTTTAGCTAAAACAGATTACAAACTGTTAAAATTAGCTTAAAATAGATCAGGACATTAAAAAACATTCACTTATCTTTGTTGCTGAGTGTAATGAATCTTGGGTAAGTAAAGGATTTAGGAAAAAATAGTTGTTTGATTTCATCACCTAGATAACTCTAAAGAGCAAATTCAAAGATTTATGTGGCCTTTTTATCTTCCAGAGTACAAGTAAAATAAACCAAGGACAGTTTCATTGGTGCAGGATTTGTTTTCTTCTATCCATCCAGCAATCTGGGTTTGAAAAATGACCAGGACACTGAAACAGGCAGGTGCGGCAGAAGGAGTTAGTGGCTTGAGATTGACGTTTCAAACTTCTTGTGGAGAGCATGAGAATTAATTGCAAAGTGAACCACAGAAAAGGCTTGGGATATGCCTGCCATAGTATGGACACCTTGCTCAGGCTAGTTAGATAGTCAGCACCCCCCATGGAATATGTGCATTAGAATATGCATTTTCTCTTATTTATGATTAATACATGAAGCACCCCTGGGAACATGTATTTAGGAAGAAAAAATATACCCTTACCCCACTGCTTCATGGCCATTTTTGTATTAACCTCCAGCATTGTGATGTCCTCTGTCATACCATTAAGGAATGAAGCAACCCACTTGTTATGATGTGAGGTATTGCCAGCTATGCCAGGAGAAGTAGGATAGTGGATGTGTAACATATGCCAGAACATCTAGCTGCAGTTTTGTAAAGAATTGTATGTCATTTGTGGAGTCACTTTAGAAGCTTGAAATACTGAAATGTCGAAATTCAGTATTTTGAGCCCATAAAGTGGAATCCTCAAAAGAGCGAAAGCTTAGATGCACGAAATTCAAAACCTCAAATACCGGAGGTTTTGAACTTCATGCTTCTGAGGTTCCGCTGTGGTTACAGATTCAGGTAAGTGTGTGTGTTAAGGGTTTTGAGTAGGGGCTTTGGTGTGTGTTAGTGTGTTTTGTTGCTGTGGTGTGCGTGCACAAGTAGAATGTAGCTTGTATGGGGGTGTTGTGTGTGTGTTTGTGTGTAGTGAGATCTCGGAGTTAGAATATTTAAGTAAGGGGGTGTGGGGGGTGCAGCCCCCCACATGGGGGGTACAAGGAGGCTTCCCCCCTGCTTTTATGTAGTAGAGAGCTTGTGTTTGTGTGTGGGGAGGATGGTGTCTGTCTGTGTGCAGTAGTAGTGTGAAATTCAAAATTTCCAGTGTTCAAGATTTTGAATTTCCCACTTCTGAGTTTTCTGTGCTTGAAAGATTCGACTTTATAGCTTCAAAATACTGAATTTTGACATTTTAGTATTTTGAGGATATAAAGTGAATCCATCATTTGTATATCAAACTGATTTGTGCAGGTGCTTGTGTTGAAAATGTATTTGTAAAGCTGCTTGTGTTAAAAATGTGTCAACAGTGGGTCCTGCTGGACAGAAATGAAAAACACCTGTATGTCAAATTGTATTGTAACTGTTGAAATGAATCTATTTTAACAGAGGATACTGGAAGACAAGAGGCTAATCTCCATCCAGATAACTTTGAAACATAGTCTGACATTAGGCCATAAAGGTTGTATCTTACAGTTTTGATTAAAGCCAAAAACAAAATATCAGTGAAAGCCAGAACTTTATTGCCCTTAGTGGTGAATTAATTGCTACCCTGGAAAGGTGGAAGTTTTGAAATGGTTTTATAGCTTATAATGCATCTTAGCAAAGCTCCATCTGTGTGTACAGTAAGACATATGTGCTAAATTCTGGTTCATTTTCTAGTGGGGGGTAGTGTGAGAATGAGAGTCAGATGACCAGAAATATGTGATGCATTCAATCCAGCACTGAAGTGATGTTTTAAACCTCAGAACAGTCTGCTTTTGAAACCTGACAAAGAAGGACCCTTCATCTATATAATCATGTCTTGTTCTAGTATGTGAATTAGGAAACAGTAAGTCTTTAGATCACTAAAGAAAATCTAGTGAGAATAGTTAAGTATTGTTTTTCTGTATCTGTGTGAAACTTTCCATCTGTGTTATTTTTAATATTTCCTTTGATTGAAACTCTTGTGTTTATTGTAAATAGATATTTAGTATTTTCATGTTCTTTTATTCTTTATTATTAAACATATTAATTCTCATTGTGGCTGGTCTTTTAGAGAATATTTAGAGACTATTTTAACCTTTGAGAGTGCTTATATTTATTTGGTGATGCTGTGGCTGCTCCTGAATGCCTTGCTGTATTGGTCAAATACTCCATTTGTATGAGTATTAATTTTACTCAGTATAATTGGTACCCTTGTAACTGCCTTAGAGTAGCTGGCTTTAGTGTTCTGGTGGCAGTACCTATATTATGATCTGGGCATAACTGGTAAATCTGTGCCAGCCTTTCTCGTGTGTGTGTGTGTGTGTGTGTGTGTGTGTGTGTGTGTGTGTGTGTGTGTGTGTGTGTGTGTGTGTGTGTGTGTGTGAAAATCAAATTTCAGTGTGTCTGTGTCAGCTACTTGGAACAGGGACACAGAGCACTGGTTTCACAGAAAGAGTGGTGGAGCACTTAGCTTGGAACACTCGGCTGAGGACTCAACTCTACAGCTGTGCCAGTGGGGGGGGGGTTATTGGGGGCCTGGAAAGAGAGAGGGAAACCCAGACACCAGACTGAGTGTGTTCCCTATGTGTTCTTAAGGGAAATTGTGCTTGGTGCAGACAGTTGCATCTGAAAATACGGTGTGTATCTATTTTTGTTCCAAGTGAATATCCTTCACTGGTGTCAGTGTGAGGACTGAGGCTCCTTGATTACTGGCCTAGGGAGGGATGTCACATATCCATGCTAGTGGTGGGATATTAATTGAACTTCTGCAGCCTGTAGGCAATTGTCACTGAAGGTGTGTGTAGTCTCAGCAGCCACAAGATAAACATACAGTGTTTCATTTTCCCAACAGTTTTATTCATTTTTGTTACTTTAGTTTATTCAGGGAAAGCATGCAAAAATGTCAGCAGAGAATTATGGCAAGCTGACAAAAGAACCAGCTGGCCAAGGTATGTGAAGCCAAAGGACTGGTGCATGCCAACCTGACTAAAGAGGAAAGGATTTCAGCTTAATTGGAGCTGCAGCAAGAACCAGCAACCAGGAAGACAAACAGGCTGGTGATGCGGATTTGCAGCCCTAAGAAACAGGACAGTTCACCTTTTCCTCAGAGGACTTAACAATCTGTTTAGAGTTAAAGAGATTTGAACCGGAGGCCAAAAACCTGGAATTAGAATCAGCAGAAAGACTCTAGCATTTGAAGGCTGAAGAAAAGGAAAATCAGATGAAATGAGAATCAGCAGAGGGACTGCAGCTTTTGGAGGAGGTCAAAGAAAATGAGTCACTGCAAGGTTTGGAGGGCGAAGAAAATGAGAAAAAGTGCCAGCATGAGAAGGAGATGCTGAGTCTTCATCAGGGTCATGGAGGTAATGGGGAAGATAATAACTGAACCACAGAAGCAAAACAGGTCAGTAAAGTTCTTCCACAGTTTACAGAGAGTGATACTTTTGATAGTTTTATTTATATATTTGAAAGAGTATGTAAACAGTATAATCTTGACAAAGGGCTCCTGACCCCGTTATCTCATGATAAAGCTGTAACTGATATTTTCTACATTGTTTGATACTGATTGCTTAAACGATAATAAAGTAAAACAATGTTTATTGGAATCTTTTAAGGTAACACCTGAAACTTAGATTAAAACGTTATGTGAGCATAGATGCAAGGCAGATGAAAGTGTATGTGATTATATTACTGAGTTAATCACTTTATTTTCATTGGTGGGTGAGTGGGTGTCAGGTTTCCACTTTTGAAAGCCTGGCAGACATTTTGGTGAGGGAACAGGCCCTTAGCACTTTGCCTGAAGACATGAGAATCTGGTTTGCAGACTGGGAGTGTAACTCTGCAGATGAGTTGGGGAAAACAGTGGGTCGATACTAAGCAAGCAGGGCAACACTGCACAAGAAGGGGATATCCAGTGCTGCACATGGATACAAGGGAACCCATGGTGGGCAGCCTTAACTACCCCAAAAGAGTCCACCAGTAATGGGGGAAGCCCCTAGTTCAGGTTCATGGCCAGGATAGAGGGTTAGATGTAACCAGTGGGGGCATATTGCATACAGATGTCCATGGAAGCAAGGTGGGGAGCAAAAGGTGGGTGAGCCAGCCAGTGAGAATAACAGTATGCCAGTGGTAAGTTGTGTAGAGGCAACAGGAGTACCAGACTATCACTAGAGTGTATATCCTATCTTAGTGGAAGGAAAACAGGCTACTGCTAAGAGAGACACAGCCTCTGACATAACCATTCTGAAGCCTACAGTGTTTAAAAAGGAGCAATACTTGCTTGGGCAGTCCACTCCAGTCAGAGCTTTGGGAGGGGCCCCATTTCAAATGCCTTTGGCAGGGTTCACTATGACTGGGAAGGTGGAAAAGGAAGCAAGCAAGTAGAGGTGTTTGAGGAAACCCCTGTAGATGTCCTGATAGGGAATGATTTTGATAATGCCGTACCATGTGTGCATGCAGTTACATGCAGTCAGGCTTGGAGACAGGCATGTGGGACTAGTAGACTGGGAAAGACCCAGACAGACCCCACACCTGAAGCCAAGGGAGGTGATGTGCCTATTTCAGGGAAGAAGCTACTCTCTAACAGTGAGCCACGACTCTTGATAGGTACTGATGTTCCCTTGGTCAGAGTGACTGCAAGGGCAGAGATGAGTGGTAGTACCCAGGCTGACAGTGAGGCACCACTGTCAGAGGATATCATACTTCCTTTGGAAGGGGAGTTGGGAAGGATCACAAAGGTAGAGTTGAGACAAGTTCAGCTCTTGGACCCTAAACTAAGAGGCTTGAGGGAGGTAGCTAGGGCAGCACCTCATTCTCAGGGAAAGGGGGAATCTGTATACTGGAACAAAAGGTTACTATATAGTGAGTTGGCCCCTGAGGGAGGACTAGAGGGTGAGGTAATACAGCAGTTGGTAGTGCCCAAAGCCTACTGTCTGGCACTTCTAGCCATAGCCCATGACATTCCTTCTGCGGGTCATATGGGCATAAAGCATACCAAGAGACATATTATGCAGAACGTTTATTGACCTGGGATTGCAAGGGATGTAACATGGCACTGCAGGACCTGTGCCACTGCCAAGGAGTAGGAAAGGGAGGAGACAAGGTCAAAGCTCCTTTGATGTCTTTGCTTGTGATTGAGGCTCCATTTCAGAGAGTAGCTATAGATACTGTGGGGCCTCTGAGTACCCCAAGTTCCATAGGGAAGAAGTATATCCTGGTGGTAGTGGATTATGCTACTAGATACCTTGAGGCACTGGCTGTATCCTCCATCAGGCAGAAAAGGTGGCAAATTCTTTGTTAGAGATTTTCAGCAGGGTAGGTTTCCCAAGAGAAATACTGAATGGCAGAAGTGCCAATTTCATGTAGACCTGCTGGCTTCTCTGTGGGATTGTTGAGGGGTGAAGCATTTAAAGACCACCCCTACCACCCCAGACTAATGGTCTTGTGGAGAGGTTAAACTGTACACTAAAGACCATGCTACAGGCATTTTCAGACTAGTTTAAGAAAGTGGAACAAATTTTTGCCCCATCTGCTGTTTTCATACAGTGGGATACCCCAGGAATCAACAGTTTTTTTTTCACTCTTTAAGTTGCTATATGGGCATAGGGTGAGGGGGCCTTTAGATTTTATCTGTGATGAGTGGGTGGGTAAATGTGAATCCCACAAAGAGTCTGTTGTGGCATCAGTCCTAAACCTCAGGACAAGGCTTAGGGAGTTCATATGCGTGGCCTGGAGAACCTGGCATTAGCCCAACAACAGCAAAAAAAGGGGCTGGTATGACAGGATTGCTTGAGCCTAAGAGTATGCTGTGGGTTATAGCGCCCATTCCTGTCACAAACAATAAGCTGCAGGCAGCTTTGGAGGGACACTTCAAAGTGATAAGGAAGGTCAGTGATGTTAACTACATAGTAAACCTGCTAGGCAGGAAACGGGGCACAAATTATACCATGTTAACATGATGAAGTTTTACCATGATAGGGAGGACCTTGTGCTGAGTATTTGCAGTGGGTGGCAGGAGGAGTCTGAGGAGGATCTATGGCCACATCGAGCCAGCTAAAAAAATGCCAAGTTATTAAGGTGGAGCCTAGGGTTGCAGGCATATGACATGACAGTGCAGCACCATAGTGAGGTCAGCGATGTCAATGTAGATGGACTGTCAAGACAGGATATGGGTTAATGTGCTCCCAGACAGGGTCATGTCCCTCAAGCCACGTTTCCCATGGTCACCGAAAAGACTAGTTTGAGTCTTCAAAGGGGAGAGATGTGATGATGTGAGGTATTGCCAGATTGCCAGCTATGCCAGGAGAAGTAGGGCAGTGGATGTGTAACATATGCCAGCATAGTTAGCTGGAGTTTTTTAAAGAAGGATATGTCATTTGTATGTCGAACTGATTTGTACAGGTGCTTGTGTTGAAAATGTATTTGTAGAGCTGCTTGTGTTAAAAATAAAATGTACAAACAATGGGTTCTGCTGGACAGAAAAGAAATACATCTGTATGTCAGATTGTATTGTAACTGTTGAAATTAATATATTGTAACATAGGATACTGTAAGAGAATAGGTTAATCTCAGTCCAGCGAACTTTGAAAAATAGTCTGAAATTAAATTACCTGATTTAGGCCATAAAGATTGCATCTTACAGATTTGATTTCAGCCAGAGACAAAAATATCTATAAAAACTAGGAATAGGAATCCTACTGTATTGTCCTTATGGGTGAACTAATTGCTACCCTGGAAGGGTGAAAGTTTTGAAATGGTTTTATAGCTTCCAAATGCTATAACACATCTTAGCAAAGCTCTGTCTGTGTGTGCAGTAACACACATGTGCTAAATTCTGGTTTAGTTTCTAGTAAATGGGGGGAGAGTGTGGGAGCCAGTCAGATGACCAGATGTATGTGATGTTATTCTATAATCCAGCACTGAAATGATGATTTAATACTAGATAAGACAGACGTCTCAGAGCAGTCTGTTTTTGAAACTTGACAAAGAAAGACTCTTCACCTACATCATCTTGCCTTGCTCTAGTAAGTGAATTAAGAAATAGTAAATGTTTAGATCAGTCAGGAAAATATAGGAAGATTAGTTAAGTATTATTTTTTTCTGTATCTGTGTTAACCTTTCCATCTGTGTTATTTTTAATATTTCCTGTGATTGAAACTCTGGTGTATATTGTAAATAGATATTTAGTATTTTCATGTTATTTTATTTATTATTAAATATATTTAAACTTCTCATTGTGGCTGGTCTTTTAGAGAATATTTTAACCTTGGAAAGTGCTTATATTTATTTGGTGACACTGTGGCCACTGTTAAAAGCCTTGCTCATTGGTCAAACACTACCATTTGTATTAGTATTAATTTTACTCAGTATAATTGGGTATCCTTGCAAGAGCCTTAGAGTAGCTGGCTTTGAAGTATTTTGGTGGCAGTACCTAAGTTATAGTCTGGGCATAACTGCTACATGTGTACCAGCCTTTCCCAGGTGTGTGTGTTTGTGTGTGTGTGTGTGTGTGTGTGTGTGTGTGTGTGTGTGTGTGTGTGTGTGTGTGTGTGTGTGTGTGTGTGTAAATAAAATCTCAAAGAGTGAGTGTGTCAGCTAACTGGAGCAGGGTCACAGAGCATTGGTTTCACAGTGAGGGCAGTGGACGACTTGGCTTGGAGCACTTGGCTGAGGACTCAACTCTACAGCTGTGCCAGTGGGGAGTCTTACTGGGGGCCTGGATAGAGAGAGGGAAACCGAGTCCCTAGACTGAGCGTGCTTCCAGTGTGTTCCTAAGGGAAATTGTGTTTGGTACAGAAAGCTGCATCTGAAAATACTGAGTGTATCTATTTTTGTTCCAAGTGAATGTCCCTCACTGGTGTCAGTGTGAAGATCAAGGCTTCCTGTTTACTGGTCCAGAGGAGGGATGTCATATCACCATTTCCTGAACTCTAGTTAAATCTCTGGAGAGATACTAACAGTTATAGAAAGAGAAGGAGGAACTGCTAGATAACAGACACCCGAGTTAATCTTCCCTCAGACAAAATTTACTGATAGTAATTATTTTAAAGAACTCTACTTCATGTCACCAAAGTACAGAAGAACAACCATAATTCCGGAAATTATAAAATAAAGCATACCTTCGGACAAGCACTTAGGATTTAGGGGGCTGAGAATTAAATTTCTCAGTTTGATTATGTTTGTAATCCTGTATCACTAATTAGCAACTGAACTCAAAACCATCCAAAATAGTGCAGTCAGTAGTCAAAATTTCTGTGGATCACTCTTTTGGACAGACAGAGGCACACAATTTTTCAAATTATGTTGTATTATGGCCTTGATATCCCTTCTAGCAATATAGATAGTTGTGGCTAGTATAACTTTATGAAGCCACAGGGTAAAACCTTAATAAAATGCATAGTGAAATATATACAGAGAGATATAGGGCCAATTCCAAAAGACTTGCTCTCACTGATAGTGACCATTTACACTAAGAGCAGGTCTTTTGGAATTTTTTCACTGGTGTAAGCCTGTTTACGTTTAACAGCAAGTTTCTCAGAATCAGGACAGATTTAGACTGAGTGCAACTCTTTTGGAATGTGGACAGTTTTAATACACACAAGGCACAGTCTATAGGCCTCAATTTTACACCGCAAATCCAGTCAGTAGACATAATAAATGCAAATAAAAGTGTTATCAAAATGAGTTTTATTTTTAAAATGCTTTATAATGAATGGCACAGTCCGTTTTAATTGATTTTAGTTAGTAATACTATGAGTGCATGTATGTATGTATGTATATATATAATTGCTGTATTTCATTTTTTAGTGTAAAAAAGATAAAAGCACATAGAAGAGATGCAGATGTAGTAATATGGAAAGGGATAAATATATTATTCAATTAAGAAAATAATTCAATGTAAAACTTTATTCAGTCTTCTTGAGAGTATGTCTGTAATTGTATTCAAACCCATGCTGAAACACCTGTATAAATTAATGCATACATACATACGTACTTGTAAACAAACATTTTATATACAATATAAAATAAATGTGAAATTGTCCCTTCAAATCACACACATACCATTAGGCAGTAAAGTATTAAACACACTGCATTAATATAACAGCACCTCTTTACAAAGATAGCATGAACTTTCATTTTGAAAGGAATTAGAAATGTATCATAATAACATGATCATTTATTAAAAGGATGCACATTATATCCTTCCTGTTTTAAATTTCAGTTTCATCAAGCTTACCTCCTTTAAGATTACAGTGGGAGAGGAAAATGTGTTACAATGCAATGGTCATATGGTCACATCTGGCAAAACCAGCCACTGTATCTGCGTACATACGGATAAACATTCACTACCCACATGGTGTTATGTGATACATCGGTGAGATGTAATGGGATGAGGACATTTATTGTTACACATTGAGTACTATCACTTTCCAGGTTCATTCTGAGCTTTTTTGCAAGCTTAAAACATTTGAGTTGTAAGAATAACGTAGGCTCAACATTTCAGTTTTCCTTTTCCATATGACGTATTTCTATTAATTTGCTTGTTTGCTGCCTCTCATTCATCCTTCAGTTTCTGAGTTGATCTCACATGGTTTAAATCACATGATTTGGCTTCAGACCATGTGTATTGCTTATACTGGCCTCTTCTGCTTAAATCTATGCCCTGTCCTTATGTTCATTCATTAGGGCTGAGAGGCTATACACCAATCTGGACTAGGGCAACAGCAAACTAAAACTCAAGCTTTTGCATTTAGGCTATACAGCTATAGGCATAACTTTTCATTTTATAAGAACTAATCCAATGATACAAACTAGTAATTAGTAAATTTAACATGATTAGTTATTTGGAGTGTATGCCAAATCTAGAACTCTGTGTTTACACTTAAACAATTCTACTAAATTTACAATCCTTTGTTACCTTTTACTACCAAACTGCAGTATTTTCATTATTCCACTTGCACTGCAATAAAGTTTATTTCTCTTCATTAGAAGACAATCAAACAGCATTACCTTTACCTACATACAGCCATATTTAATTCTGTCTACTAATTACCCCTTCACTTGCTTTGTATATCCACATGACCCGCTCTGTAGCAGTTGATGAGTTCATCCTCATCCATACACATAGCAAATATGGTCACAAAACATCTTTCACTATGGTTTATGAGGCTTTAATGACACTAGGAGGGTGTTAGCTAGGCCAAAGTATGATCCTATAATCCCATGAGCTTAAAAAAAAAGTTTACTTTCAGAGGTCATTTTCCCCACACTCCCTCAACTAAATGGGCCAACTCCAATGTCACCATAGCTCAGCGAAAGTTATATTCTATTGGCAGATGTGTGTTCCATTTTGGAATGTTGGATTCATATCTGTGTGGAACATTTCATGTGTTCTGCTCTAGCCTATATCAAACAACCCTCATGACATCATTGTAGAATGTTAAACTGTGTTGTTCATTATCTGTCTTCCCTGAGTAAACAACTTAACTCAACTTTTCTGTAGTCTTTGGTATCCTTTCCCTAAGTTAAGCAAATCTGTCCCTTGAAAAGGCACTTCAGAAACATTTTCACTGAAAAGTGGCACTGCCCTCCTTCTGTCTGACCAGCAGATATGCAGCAACCTACCCTCCAGTGTGCCTGCTATAGGCTGTTTTCCTATGGTCAGCCATGAGCTTGTTTACATAGCTAACCATAACCGCTGCCTCAGTAGGTTCAGTGCAGTTTAGTCATGTACTATGTTTCTTACATGCTTTTGTAGTCTGTCTATCTTCCTCATGTCTACTTTCACAATAACACGTGTCACACCGTTGCTTGCAAGCTTATAATAGTAAAATATTCCTAAAGCTTGCTCCCACCTTACATACGTTTCTATCTCTCATCCATTAAGTATCATATTTGATACTATTTGTAAGAAGATTCCTCAGTAACTTCCTCCCTAATTTTCTCCCCAAAACTCTGCCTTACTCAGATCTTCTTAATTCAGCCTCCCATTGGTTAAGGTCATCAGATAAGACCCCTTTGTCAACTACTGTCCTAAATTAGAGAATGTTATGCCATCCAAAAATACATGCTTTATCAGCCCTCTTGTCCAGACTTTCTGAAACCAGTGGTGTATACACACTTGTTAATAAATAACAATAAATAATAATAATTAATACATACATAAATAAATAAATAATTAAATAACTTGCACATGTTACGAAACCTGCCGTCTGTATAGGAGCACCTCTGCATTAATATTTTTTATGTAGTAGTATTTCCTACCATGAGCATCCTATATTACATCCAAGTGCAACATTGCAATAAAGTCTCAAGAGTTATTATCACATACTATTATTGCATATAGGTGAAGTCTCCTGAGCATGAAGGGCAGTTGGTTATATGTATTACATGTCTGTCCTACCTGCTTAGGAAAGAAGTAAACACAAAGAGAGGCAAACCTGGTCATTCTTGCCTTCAGCAAAACATACAATTCACATATTCCATTAAGAGTTGCCACTGTCTAAAATAAATATATATATGAGTGCCCTTGAGATATAAAAATCTGAAGTTCATTCTTTCTGAAAGATGTTTTTTTCATTTTAGTTAGAAAATAAGACTGTTAGTATGAGATTGTTTCTTTAAACTAGCAGGGTAATTATTACTTTGTCATCTCTCCCCTGCCATAGCATCTCACCCTCAAAGTCTAACATCCCGTGCTTACGAGCTCTTAGTGCTATTCCAACTACTTTATCAGAGATGCGAACATAGTCCTCGAAAAGGTCACCGAATCTGATTCGCACCTTGCCGTCCTTTCCTTTCACTCCCATCTGCCGGATTATGAAACACATTTCTTCCATCTCTTTGTATACATGTTTATGAGCACGTTGTGCCCTCTCAGCTGTCATGCTCCCTTCTTTAGGCCTTCCGTATCCATCGTCCCCTTTCTGTAAACGAGTAGCCATGGCATAGTCATAGTCAAAGTCTTCGCTGAAAGGGTTTAGCTTCTGCTTCTCGATATGCTCATCTGCCCATTTCTGCCAGTTCTTCCTGATGTCATTCAGTGAGGCAATTTTCACCTAAAAACAAGTAGACAAATGGACAAAAATTATTGTGGTGATTCAGACATCTAAACTGACTGCATAATTTATATTTAGTGATCATATAGAGAAGATAAATATAATGTTCTGTTTCCATAAACGAGTGTAAAATCCAGCTCTAAAACAGACAGTGAATCTTACTATTAACTTCCCAGAACATGTTGTTACAAGTCCTTTAATGTTAAGTGAACAAACTGGTGTGTGAATCTGGTTGTTTGTACATAATACATGTGGTTTATGGGGCTGAGACCTTTTTTGCCTTGATTCTTAGCAGCTATTATCATTGCCTTTTACTGATATACATGTAAGTCTGTTAAAGAAAGATATGATAAGTTAGTGGGGGTTTTCAGAAGTTTCTTGGAAGTGAAAATGAAAGTTTTTCTTCTCTCTCCTTTTTTTTTTTGATTTTTCCCTTAGGCCTTATACTACACTTGTGATGACTCAAACCCTGGTAAGTGGAGTTTTCAATCTGAAGTTTCCACCATTGGTTGGATATGAACAGCCAGTGATTCATTCATTCATTAATATATTTATTTGTTATACTTTTAGCTGGAAACATCTATCTTGCAAAAGAAAAGCCCGTGATATCCAAATAGCAGAAAAGCCAGCAATGAAGGCATATAACTAAGCACACCATATATACAAAAAGGGTATGCATGGATTTGGTCGTACGGCCAATTGTCGAACACAACATGTCAAACTACAGAATGCCAGTTCGGCATAATTGCGAATGCAATTATGTCGAAATGCCAAACCCCCCCCCTTTTGACCCATGGTAGCGCTTGTTTAGGTGGTAGAGCAGTCGGAAATGTCAAATTTCGAATTTTATATGACATTCCGACCATTCGACATCTAAATCTTCAACATATAAGTTCGAAGAACAGCCTGTTCGACAATTGGCCATACGACCAAATCCATGTAAACCTACAAAACGTGCCATCACAAATGTGCAAGTGACATTATGTATATAAAAAATTAAAAATTCTGGTACTTTGGTATATTCACTTAATCTGAGGTAGAACTGTTTTGGCAGATGTATACATAAACAGAAGGTGTGTGTGTGTGTGTGTGTGTGTGTGTGTGTGTGTGTGTGTGTGTGTGTGTGTGTGTGTGTGTGTGTGTGTGTGTGTGTGTGTGTGTGAGTTGGGGGGTCTGTGGCTGCATACCGAATGGTGCAAAAATACTTTAGAAATGTCTCCGTACATATTGGATTTAGATGTGTTTTAGAAGTCGCTGTTTTGTGATTTTACTTTTCAGTGTTGTCATTAATTATTGTGTCATAGACTTGAGCTGCATCTCTGTTATATAATGTGCAACTAAATAACATGACTTGAAGTCTGGTTTAAACCAAATTTTGTGTGCAGCCTCCAAGCTCTCTGAAGTATTATGCCATCATCTGTCTGTACCTTTTGGGCCACACTTATGCATGGCTTGGGCTTTGGACGTCAAGGCACATCATTCAATTTTAAGTTAACAAATAACCACAGGGAAGAAGAATAAATAATACATGCAAACCTGATTTATGGAATAAAAGCAATCTAAGTTCATTCATCACATGACACAAATGATAAAAGCAATAAAACATGATGTTGTGAAATATTAGAACAATGACCAAATGTGGAATTATCATTTGCATATATAACCATTACTTTATGGAATTTATCAAGTATCTGTAGTAAAAATCTGGCTTTACATCTGTCTTTCTCAAAAATATAAAATAAAAAGTACCATGTGGGTAATAGATGATAAAATTAACAGATGGCTCTCATACAAAGATTTTTATATAAGGTAATGCCATCTGTTGCTTTTCTAAAATGGCACAATAAGGTCATATGTCCGACTTTTATTTCTTCTATATTGTGTTGTTATTAATTTTAACTTGTTAAAATGTATCTCTGTTTAATATGCCTCTCTTTATTGTTACTCAGTAGGACTATTACTTTATTCAGAATTGTATAAATATCACCTCAGGTCACCCCTGAAAATAGGCTTTAAGTCTAGTTGGACTAAATTAACAATGGAAAATAAATGCTCTGCAATGGTCTACCACCCTGTCCAGGATTAGTTCTATAACCTGTTCCCATTTCATTCCAAGAAACGCTCTGAGTTCTTCAAAGCTTGAACAGGATACAGCAGGTATTAGAAAATTAAATAATACCTTAATGTTGCTCTATATCAATATGTCTAGTATAAAAAATAAAGAAACATAATACATCGTACTAGGGTCACTGTTAACAAAACTGCTAGGGTGCAGTTGAGTAGTTTATGCAGTTTTAAGTAAGCAGTGGCTTCCTTTTTCTACTTTTGTCATTGTAAAGTATTTTGAATTTGCATTCCCATAGCAGATAAACCTAAAACTATACTGCACCATAGAATAGGCCTTCTGACACTGTTACTATGGCACTGCACCACACAGTAGGCCTTCTGGCACTGTTACTATGGCACTGCACCATAGATAGAGCTCAAGCTCTATCTGCTTAACAAAACTTGCCCCTGTCAGGACCCTACCTAACTCCTCCTTTTTTCTTTATATCTCACTCCCATTGCAATCCACTTGTATTAGTCCCAACCTTTTTTCTCTGTATGACCTACGGGTACTTATCCAGAAATTGTAATTTCTTAACAATGAATGAAAACCCATTTATAGCTACTGACTTTGCTATTTTTTTCTGAATTGCTGTTTGTATTTTTTTTCTCTCCACTTGTTTTTCTTCTTTTTTTTTTTTACCTGTATTGAAATAGTATTATTCTTGTATTGTTAAATCTCCACATGCTGTAAATTGTTTTTAACCGGAGCTTTTCTCCTCGGGTCTCCACTGAAAATGGGCTACTAACCCAGATGGACGAAACCAGTTAACAAACATCAATAAATAAAATAATAAAATAATTCTGACACAATTTCCATGGCACTGCATCATACAATAGGCCTTCTGACACCATTACAATGGCACTACACCATACAGCAGGCCTTCTGATACTGTTACCATGACACTGCACCAAGCAGTAGGCCTTCTGACACCCTTTCCAAGGCACTGCATCATACAATATGCCTTCTGATACCATTTCCATGGCACTGCATCATGAAGCTTACAGCAATGAGTATGAATGCAAAAAGAATATTAAAGTTCATCAGCTCTGTTCACTGTACTAGGTCACCCCAATCTTCTTTGCTAGTGAGCTGTTACCCTTTTCATATACTCTGCTCTCTGTGCATTCCTTTTATTTGTTTGTCCTGTTCTGTCCTTAAAATTTACTTAAGGAGACTGCTCATATCATTTCTAGCAGGATCGTTTTTCTGCAGTTCCACCTCCTTCTTAGTAAAGTGGGACTTCCCTACATTTCCTTTACCTTTCTCACCGGTAACCAATTCCCGAGTGACTGCATCCATAATGAATGTTCTTCCTCATTTATACCCATAGACTGCGTATAGCCACTGTTGCCTGGCCTTTGAATAATGGGTTGGCTGTCTCCTTAGCAGCCATTAGATGCCTTTTTGTAACTTATTTTAGTAATTTTTTTCCTAGCACCATCTGTACAATGTGCACAAGACACGTCCATAAAAGTATAGTTCTAGATAACTGCACAAACCATTGGTACCATAGTAAGGAAAACATTACCCATCAAAGATACAGTTAATCAGACAACTCAACATCAAAATCCACAAGTTAGAAGAAAACCCATACACGCTTTATTCTTGTCTGCAACATCTATAATCAAAAGCAGATATTAAATGTACCCCTAAATAAGCAAAATGCATAAGAAATTCATACTCATTGCAGTCTGAGATCTAATTTCTATTTCAGACAGCTTAAAAAAATCAAATCAATAAAAAGTTATCCATTTACATAAGAGGAGGTTTTACCCCCCACGCCGTACTTATGTATGCCAATCTCATGGTCGCACGACCATAACAAAAGTGAAATCACCACTGAACTGTTATAATTGACTAATTACAGGTCAACCACTAACTGTAATCTTAACAAGTTTTAGAACCCAGTTAACCAGTCAGCAATCTATGTAACTGGCAAACCCAAAGAATACTATCTGAAACGAGCCACATGGTGTTTACAATGTGACATATGACGTTTACGTTGTGAGTCTAGCCAATCGGCTGTGCTAATCAGTAATTCATCAGGCTCCTGACAGCTTGCAGATATATTAGCTGGACTTTGCAAACGTATTTAATATGGATCTATCATGTACTCTTTTCTATTAGACATGATTGATTTACTTTTTTTAGTGAACCCAAAGTATTCAAAATACTCACAACAGCAGTATTTCCTCTGAATTCTCAATGTTGTGCTCTTCTCTCACCCTCCTCTAAATTGGTCTACTCCTGGCTCTTACACTAATTTCCGTCTTGTTGCTACAGCTCTCACTACCTTTACCCCCTTACACCTTCTCACAAAAATATCGGACCTTTCCTAAATTCTGTATTTTCACATCTCTATCGTCTCTTCATCTAATGTAAATAATTATATGGGTTTCATGTTAAATTTCTCAACTGCTAACAGAAAACTTTGCACACTGTCAATTCACAGCATTATTGTTTGTATTCAAGTGTATTCAGTTCTACATTTCTCTTTTTAATGTTGTAAAGTTCATGCAAAGTTATTATTTTTTGTTAAACCACTATGTTAAATTTCTTTTACTTTTTGTGGAGCTATTTTCACTGTCCTCCGCTGAAAAAGGGCACCAGCTCAGTTGGACATTCCCGGTCAACAAATGTCAAATATATAAATAAGTAAATTATATGGCTATGGTTACTAGGGACCTTTGCTTCCATTATGTGAACAGCATGGAAACCACAGTGTTAAATGGTTCGGAATCACTGAGGAGTTCTGTAGGCTTTCTCGTTAGACAAATTTTTGTAAATGCACCTTTAATCTGAATGCAGTGACAAATATTTCAGGTACTGTACTAGTGCATAGGCAGCTTCCATATTAGATGTGAGCACCTCCAGCAGAGATCTGATCGAGAGGTAGTAGGACTAGTTAGGGCTGAATTACATCAGGTAAGGTAGTAGGACTAGTTAGGGCTGAATTACATAAGGTAAGGTAGTAGGACTAGTTAGGGCTGAAGAACATCAGGTAAGGTAGTAGGACTAGCTAGGGCTGAAGAACATTAGGTAAGGTAGTAAGACTAGTTAGGGATCAGGAACATCAGGTATCCACTGACTATCTTTATATACTGGCTTGTGAGGAGCTTTTCCATAAAGCTAGTATTCTTTTAATTAAAGACTAATTGTGTAGGAACAAATGCAACAAAATTTAGTATGGAATCAGAATTTAAATTGTTGTCTGGTACAATGTAATTGTGTGCCATCATCAATGGAAAAAAAATATGTAGACAGTCCCAGGTGAAGATCTGGTCCCTCTACTTTCTGTGATGCCAGGATTAGGAGCTACAATGTCTTCTGCACCAGTATCTGTCCATTAAAAAGGGCAGATACCCATTCAGAAAGGGGAACTACATGAGAATTGAACCCATATAGCAATGTCTAATAGTAAGGGAGCTTATACCAGTTCTGTAATGTGGCAAGAGCTAATAGTAAGGGAATGTATACCAGTTCAGTCATGAGGCAAGATGTAATGGTAATGGAGCTTATACCAGTTCAGCAGTGGCAGGTGATGGTGAAAGGTTGCTGTGGTTACATATACTGTCTAGAAAAAGTGATTAATGAGAAAGCGGAGGTAATGAATACATTCAGAAATATCTTTGTAGAAGAAAAGAGAAATTTCCTTTCAAAATATGTTTTGTATGACACACTGTTTCAGTTTTTTAATGTTTCACTTTTTAACTTTCCTTATCGAGTGCCTTAAGTTGCCTTAATGCTCATTAACTGACTCTCATTTGTTTGTCACAGATCTGCAACATAATTGTGGAGAATGCCACTTCTGTCATAAGAAATGTGGAGTCACAGTGATTGGTCCATGTGGTTATGTAAGCCCTGTGGTATAAAGGAGACTTTTAGGCATGGTCCTCTGTAAGCATTGTCCCTTTACAGAGCTAGTTACCCCCCTCATTCCATTAAGCTTCTTTTCTTTGCCCCACCACTCAGCTTTCTCATTCTATCCTGCTGGCAAAGGTCACAAAAGCAGAATACATTTGTTGTGAAAACACCACAGACAGCCACAAAAATATACATTTTTTCAGTATTTTCATCTTTGTCTCTTACCACGTAACTGTGACACATTTGAAATGTGACAGGTCATTAACCTTTGAAATAGTACTACTCCTTACAAATTTTTCATTATTGCATAAGCCTCCCTTGTACTGTTGTGATTCCAAGCTCTTGCAGAATATGTCTCCTGCTCAGAAATGAGGTAAGAGCATCATAGGTTCTTAGGTTCACAAGTATGTATTAAGCTAATAACCACTAAGGCCTTTTTAAGCCTAGCCATGCATCCCAAATCTCTGACAAGTTCTGCTACCCTTGATAAGTGTAAGCAGAGGCCTGGGAGACGAACAATTTACACACTGCCTGTGTCCATTAGAGACAGAGGTGCCAAACCAGGGATGGATTTCTGGTTTCCCATCCAATTGTCCAAGTTACACTTGAATTGGGTTAGGGAGGAACTCTGCTTCACATGGATGGGGAGCCTGTTCCATAGATAAGGTAGTCTCTGTGATACATACCTATCTCTCCAGCAGGTCCTATTTATATCACAGGCAAGGTTTAAGTCTTTAGAATGGGCAATTCTGGTGCTGTTTGTTTTGTAGATATGCAGGAGGTCTATCAAAGATGGGTCTGACAATGCCCTGTATGCCACACATAGATGTCCCCTCAACAGCCTGTAGGAGACAGAATACAGGGATAGGTCCTTGAGGTGCTCTTCATAAGACATGTTACTTATGCGCTGTATTCTTTTATTCAGGAACCATTGTTAATGTCCCAGTTGTTGGATATGCCTGGTTAGGTAGATAACAAAGGGGTCACTGTACTCAATAATAGGTCTGATGAATGCTGAATACAGTGGAACAATGACTTCCTCCTTGGACTTAGTTGCCATATTTTTGATTATAAGTTCCACAACATATAATGATTTCCTGACTACTACACATCCCAAAGCCACTGATATCTACACTGAACATAACTTTCTCACCACCAAAGAAAGAGAAGATTAACGTTCTTTTACGCAGCATTTCAAATACAGGACTTTGTGTCCCCTAAATAACTGTGCTCCCTCAGTTTCTGACTGCACCTTGCTGTGGCACCTTGGAGTCCAAAGGCATTTATTTCATACAAGTAAGCAAGCACTTGTGTGCCTCTGAGTTTTATTCTGTGTGTTTTGAATTCACCATTCTAGTTTGGACCATCCTTGCTAACTCAGGTGGTAATAGCTCTATACATTTCGTAAACAAGCTCACTCAGAATAGTGATGTGTCCCTACCAGGTATACTATAGACATAGCCCATATCTCTGTTGCTTTTCTGTTAAGCTCTGTATTCTTCTTGTCCTGGTGGTTAAGCAGTTGGATGTCAACATTTAATGAAATCAGTGCACAATAATAATTATTTGGACTTGGGTTTTTTAAGAAAAAGTATTACAGTGCTTGAACAGAGCTGCTGGTGATGAGGAACAGTATAGTATACTTCAAGTCTTGTGTTTTCAAGCTATGCCAGATAAAGCAAGCACTGTATATCTTTCGCTCTGGGATAGTCTGCTAACAAACTGAGGTATGTCAGGGCAATTAGGTATGTCAAAATACGTCCAGTCTTGTAATGCATCTGACAAGTCCTTATTATGGGCTGTGTTACAAACTTTCCAGAAAGATGAAATACTTCACAGGTTCATAGATATATACTAGGCTAATGACCAACAGGGCCTTTATAAACCTTTATCACTTGGAACTAAATGCGAATAAGCTCAGAAGGAGAAACATGCTAATAAACAATAATACGACCTTTTATTGTGAACAAATAGCACTCAACAACTTTGTGACATAAACGACAATACTAAAAGGATAAAAATAAATCAGGCAAATAACTGCTCTAGCTCTTTCATCCACCAGTATGTGGATTTCTTCAGGATCAATTAATCAATTAACTGAACCAATTTATATCTTTTTTGACGTCAAACTTCACTCCAGAAACAATTTGTATAATTCTGTATAATAAATAAATAATAAATACATATTCCTCAATCCAACCTTAAAAATCGACTAAATAATCTACTAAATAATTAATACTAAAAATATGCTTTGTGTATTCTTTCCAAATGTAACTTCCTTTACGTGAAATATTTGTTTATAAAACACTGGGGATGTACATAAATATATGTAATACAAATCATATAATACAATACAACAATGTCTGAACGTTTATTTTAAAACCATAAAAAATTCTTATATAGAAACTTTATAAAAATCTTTATGTAAAGCCATTGCAAAAATATATTGTAAAAATATGCTGTAAAAATATATAATACCTACAATACCATGGGAATATATAATATTATGACAATAAGTTAATGTAAAACCTAACTAAACTCTTTTCGTAAATACGACTCAATAGTTCGTATATAAATTCTTAAATACTTAAATAATTAAATAAATAAGTAAATGAATAATAATATAAATTAATACATAAACAGTTCAATAATTCGTAATGGAATAAAATACCTATGCAAATGTGGATAATTCATGTAGTATTTCGTCTCCATAAATAATTATACAATCCTGGGAAAACCAAATGTAAGCCACACAAAACCAGGAAAAAACTCCAAGACCGTCAGTGAAGACAATAATTCGATAAAAAAGCAAATCCTTTATTCGGTTGTTAGGTGATAAAAATCCAAAGGTCAGCAGAATGAGAAACAGCAATATCAGACAAGCGCTTTCGCTTGGGTAATACCAAGCTTTATCAAGTCAAAAACTTGACTTTTGACTTGATAAAGCTTGGTATTACCCAAGCGAAAGCGCTTGTCTGATATTGCTGTTTCTCATTCTGCTGACCTTTGGATTTTTATCACCTAACAACCGAATAAAGAATTTGCTTTTTTATCGAATTATACAATCCTACTTGTGTCTTATTGATTACTAAAATATATCCTGCTAACTAATATAAACTGTGAAAATATTTCTCTGCTAAGCCTTACTGATTATTGTACCATTTTCAATATGGGTTTTATACTTATATATTCATTTAATCCTGGTGAGGTGGACGCATCAGTCAATATTTGCCATTTTACCTCTCTTTCAGACAGTAATAACTTCAGGTTACCTCCTCTTGTGTTTATTTGTACTTTTTCAATAATGGCAAATTTAAAATCGTGGTTGCAGTCAGTGGCTTCTATATGCCTGAACAAAGCATTTTTGCAATCTTTTTTCTTTATTGCATATAAATGCTCATATATCCTTCTCTTAAATGCTCATTCAGTCTTACCTATATAAAAACTCCTACATGTCTGACATATAGCCATGTATATAATAAGCTTGGTATTGCAATTCCCTCTTTTGAATGTTATTCTAGTCCTATTAATGTTCTCAAGAATGAAACTCTCCTCCTCAGATATGTACTGACAATATCTACAGCAACCACACTTTTAGTACCAATAGCTTTGCTTCTACTACCTTCATTTTCATTATTTCTTCCAAATATGTGCTTCAAGTTGGTTCCCATCTTGTACACAAATATAGGTGCATCTCCCACTAAATCCCTTACAGTCTCATCTACTGTTAGCATATTCCAATACCTTCTTAATATCTGTTTGATTAAAGTAACCTGAGGGCTATATTCCAATATACAAGCTCTTTTTCACCTTTCACCTTTATCACTTGGTAACATGGGTTCATAGGTATATATTAGGTAATGACCACCAGGGCCTTTATAAACCTTTATCACTTGGTAACATGGGTTCATAGGTATATATTAGGTAAAGACCACTAGGGCCTTTATAAACCTTTATCACTTGGTAACATGGGTTCATAGGTATATATTAGGTAATAACCACCAGGGCCTTTATAAACCTTTATCACTTGGTAACATGGGTTCATAGGTATATATTAGGCTAATGACCACCAGGGTCTTTATAAACCTTTATCACTTGGTAACATCGGTTCAAAGGTATATATTAGGTAATGACCACCAGGGCCTTTATAAACCTTTATCACTTGATAACATGGGTTCATAGGTATATATTAGGTAAAGACCACCAGGGCCTTTATAAACCTTTATCACTTGGTAACATGGGTTCATAGGTATATATTAGGCTAATGACCACCAGGGTCTTTATAAACCTTTATCATTTGGTAACATCGGTTCAAAGGTATATATTAGGTAATGACCACCAGGGCCTTTATAAACCTTTATCACTTGGTAACATTGGTTCATAGGGATATATTAGGCTAATGACCACCAGGGCCTTTATAAACCTTTATCACCTGGTAACATCGGTCCATAGGTATATATTAGGTAATGACCACCAGGGCCTTTATAAACCTTCATCACTTGGTAACATCGGTTCATGGGTATATTAGGCTAATGACCACCAGGCCCTTTATAAACGTTTATCACTTGGTAACATGGGTTCATAGGTATATATTAGGCTAATGACCACCAGGGCCTTTATAAACCTTTATCACTTGGTAACATTGGTTCATAGGTATATATTAGGTAATGACCACCAGGGCTTTTATAAACCTTTATCACTTGGTAACATGGGTTCAGTGGTATATATTAGGTAATGACCACCAGGGTCTTTATAAACCTTTATCACTTGGTAACATCGGTTCATAGGTATATATTAGGTAATGACCACCAGGGCTTTTATAAACCTTTATCACTTGGTAACATTGGTTCATAGGTATATATTAGGCTAATGACCACCATGGCCTTTATAAACCTTTATCACTTGGTAACATCGGTCCATAGGTATATATTAGGCTAATGACCACCAGGGCCTTTATAAACCTTTATCACTTGGTAACATCGGTTCATAGGTATATATTAGGTTAATGACCACCAGGGCCTTTATAAACCTTTATCACTTGGTAATATCTGTTCATAGATATATACTAGGCTAATGACCACCAGGGGCTTTATAAACCCAATTATATCCCTATGTATCATGGGCATTTGTTAGGAGGGGATATGTTAGTTAGGAAGTTTCTAGAGATTATGTGCAGGGGTAGTTAATTTAGACAATACTGTCTACCTCTGTCTACCAGAGATATAGGGGCCAGACCCTGGCATAATTTCCAGTTTCCCATCCATGGCCTATTAGAAATGTGCCACTATAACTGTCTGATCTACAACTATGAAAATGTAAATTGTGATTGCTAGATGAAAGCAGAAAGAATCAAAGCTCGCTATAAAACCATCAAACCCCATTTTTCATGGAGAATTCACCCCCACACACACACAAACACACAATACACTCTACACTTGCCACCCCTCTGCTACTTATATATGCTAACTCCAAGGCTGCTGTACCTTAGAGGAAGGAGGACATGTGAGAAGTGCCACAACCTTGCAATTACTCTATGTCCCCTACATCTCTACCTTCAGTCTCACTTTCCCAAACAAGGACATCATAGCTCTTGGAATTGCCACAGAAATCTGACTGGATTAGATGAACCAGAAAACGAGAGGCCCATAAACTTTATACCATTTGTAAGGAGGCTCAAAGGGGAACGGGAAAGACACTGATGACCTTCTTGGAAAGCAGTGGCTGGCACTGGTATACGGCCAGCTTGGGCATATCATGCTGGACTGGACCTAACAGCATGTAACCATGCAACTAGACCCAGATGATAGAATATACATCTTGTAGTTTGATTTTTAACAGATTTCTTTATTTTGTGCTGAATGAGAGCATGTAAAGTGAAGTTAGAAGCTGGGAGTGCAATAGCAAAGAGTTGGAAACAGGCTTTGAACTGGTAACAGATAGGCAGAAAGGAAGGATAGTGTTAAAACCACTCGATAATGACAATATTGATAAACAATGGACATGTCCAGTCTGGGTTAGAAGCAGTGCTGCTTTGGTACTGCATGCCTGATAAGTGTCCTAGGGCAGAAGTAAAACTGGCCAGTTAATAAATGACACTGTAATGGAAGTTTTAGTTCACAATATGATACGTGCTAATGGATAAACTGGGCAGATGGTGGGAATGTTGGAAAATATGGAAGCTGGGGTTCATTGCCATAAAATAGCATACCATGTAGTTGAAAGCAAAGAACCAAAAAAGGTGCATCATTTGGTAGGGTAAAGTTGACAGTACCATGGAAGAGAAATGCCTGGAAGTACTTGTGATCATGGTTAGGAACAGATGTGTTCATGTGGAAAAAGTCAGGTGTAGCCTAAAAATGTTCTGGGATGCAAAGCAAGGACAATATCCTCCAAGACAGGTCAGGTAAAATCTATAATTACAGGCTACTGTTAGGACATTTCTGGTGACCTTATCCAATGAAAAGTTTTATATTGTTAACCAGGGTGCAACTAAGGGTGAAAAGGGTAATTAAGGGTCTGCAAGGTAACATAGACAGTCTGAACAAAGTGAGTACAAAGAACATGGAGGAAAGGTACACTGAAGGAATCCTTATATTTGTGAAAGGAATGGTGAAATTAAAATATACAGATAATTTTACAGTAAAACAGGTTTCAAATGGGTAGCAGGACCCGGGAAAGCTCAGAAGGGAGTTCAATGGAAAAGTGCTAATGAACAAGTGTAAAACTTTAATAAATGGCATGGCTGCCTATAAGAGGGTAACTGTTATCAAAGTAAGATAGAACTGACGAAGGAAAAATGTGAAACAGGAAGCAAAGCAAATAGACATTTAAAATGCAAGTCAAGCAAGTAACATCTTTGAGGTGAAAAAAGGTAGAAACACAAAGCAAATCGAAAGAGTATGGCTCATACTCTCAAGCCTTTTGACTGCACTTCTGCATGATTGCTGTAATTAATGAATTCACAGTAAGTACTGCACATTTAAGATAAAGTATTTGCTAAACATGGTTTCATATGTGTATAAAGTAATTTTATAAAGAGGAGGAGAAAATACAGTCTTCAGAAATATAGGCTGCCTTGTAAACCATTAAATAAACACATTTCACTAAAAGAGTTGTATATCTAACCAGACTGTTGCTTCCTGTTAGTATTCTACAGGATATTCCTGATTTCGTAACGTGTCATACATAAAAAAATATGATATCTGACTCTAGAAAAAAAAAAGTGCTGTGGCTTAAACTCACTATAAGATGATACATAAAATCTACATTTGTACAACAGTCTTCCTTAATTTTGATGTATAAAAAACTCCTTACAATAATACAAAGTCCTCAAGAATTTTATGTTTCATGAAGAAACGCCTGCTGCTCCTATAGCCCTAGTGACCCTTCACATTTACATACGTATACATCGTCCCTCATATGGTACTTTATCAATCTGTATTTTTTTTTTCATAAATGCAAACAATAATAGCAGTACAAGCTGCCTGTATGTGTGTGTGTATGTATACTTGTATGTATATTTGTATGTCTGTAAGTAGGTAGGTATGTGTATATGCATGTATATCAATAGCCAACTACCAGGGGGCAACCTAGTTTATTAAAATTAGCAGAACAGGCTATTATGCCATCATCTGTTGATGAGTATCTGGTTACAGTAAACTCTCAGTTAACCGGCACCCATGGGGATTGGTATATGCCGGATAACTGCAGTTTCTAGTTGCTTGAGAGTTACTATTAAAAATAGGCCTGACTAGTACTGTACCCTAAACTATTTGCTTGATTTGACTTGTTCTCAGGTTGGGGACAGAGGGAATTTATTCCCATCTTCCTTTTTAAAACTCTAAAGCTCTAAAAACGTAAGGTATGCGGGGGGGGGGGGTGCAACAAGTGAAGATTGCACTGTATTTCTTCGATTTTTTTTTTTTTTGACAGTTGCGTGAGTTCCAGTTAACTGAGAGTTATGGTTTGGTTTAAATTGTAAAACGGATGTGTCATTTATGTGTCTTGTTTGCTTCACACTCTACATGTATGCGATTTATATGGGTTTGTTTGGTTTACATTGTGGAGCAGATGTCATAATAAAACTACAAAAGCTTTAGAAATACTGATGACAGAATTGTGCTGAATGTTAACATACATCGGCCCAGTTTAGACCCCTGGAAACCCATTAAGAAACTGTATAGGTCTACTATGACTGATGAACAAATGAGATTTCTGTGGTTTCCTGTGCCTTCAGGCAGCTTCCAGTCAGAAGCAGACCTGATGTGTCATCTCAACAGCTCCTTATACTTTTTCTCCTTGTCTGGATCCAGACACCGTGGTATTCTTCGATCATAGGGCGTACCATGGACATTGACAGTAAATCGATTGTTTTACATGTAAAGAAATAGGAATAAGTATTGTCAGTTTCAGGGAAAAAACACTACATGTCTTTTATACAACACCAGTTTTCAGTAAAAGGCTTTTTTGACTATGGTTCCTATTCTTAAAAAAAACGTTTTTTTTTTATCAAAACTGCTGTTGTTTAAAAATATATTCTGAGGTCATTAAGGTCATAGTTTCATTACTGAGACACTGAAGTAGAAATGCTGGCATTTCATGTCAGGCTATAAACTGGGTTTGAACTTTCTGAGCAGATGTAAGCTCTAGTCAGGCCAAGTCTATGACGTTCGACATGAATATTTTTATAAGGCTTGAGCTAGTACCGTGGCATCCTGTTCACCGTGACTGTAAAGATATATTTTAACTTCAACAGTCATACTAGAACCTGTCTCTGTGTGTTCAGGCTTGCCCTGAGTAATAAAAAGTTGCATGTCTTCATCATTTTAGTAAAATAAAAACAGTGTATTCAGAAACTTTTTATTTCTGGGCACTACACTGTTGGCTATTTGCTAACACTCTGTAATGCCCTGGTTTATTGAAAGAAATAGAAATCAAATGGCAGAAACATTTGTTTCTATGAATATTTCCAGGCAGTGTTTCATGTTTGGGGGACAATATGTTCTGTGCTATTTTAAAGTAGCTTTTCTGAGTACTTAACTTCTCTAGCTCAATTGGTGCTGTGTATTTTCCAAATGAACTTATATTTATGTGGGAGATAAAACTGTGAGACTCATGCATTTGGGCAGTTAAAAATTTGTGAAGCTTACCCTGGGGCGTATGCGGTCCTTTACTTTATTTGTTAATAAAGCTAAGGAATCCCTTTTAAAATCATCTTCGTTGGAGGTTTTCTTTTTCCTTTCTTCCTCAGCATCACTAATTGAAATCTCTTCCCCGATTCCGCTGTCCTCCGTGTCCAGGCTGCTGCTTCTTGAGCTAAGCATCTTTTTAGCTTCCCTTTCAGGTGGAGTCCATGACTGCAGGAGCTTGGGAACCAGCAGTCTATTGATCTGGTGTCCAGCTGTTATTGTGTTGTCATTAAGATTAACTGTTGCAGAATTGTTTGTATTCTGGTCACATTTAGTCTTTCTAGTTGGGATCTGAATCAAATCATTGCAGAGGTTTTTTTCATTGATTTGACTGGTACTTGAAGTGCAGTTTCCTTTTGCTTTGGTCTCTATCACAGAGTCGGGAACCCAGCCTGTAGGTGCAGCCTGTTGCCTCAGAGAATGTTCATTTGCCCATTGCTGCCAGTTTTTGGTCAAGTTGCCCACCGCTGTGGCACACTTTGGCTTCTTCACAACTCTGCCACAGGGCTTATGGTCTTCTGCCGCACTACTCATTTCTAGTGTTGAAAGGAATCTGAAAGGGCTGAGTCCTTCACACGCTACAGTTAGTGCTGGTATTACAAAGTGCATCTGTCTTTAAGCTCCTTAAATAGAGCCATACTCCGGATGTGTTGTCACTGAGTTATGCGTGGTATCGGCATTACTCAGAGATCACACTTCACACTCTTTGATGTCAGCATACCCTGCAGTCTTTGCAGTCTTCCCAAGTGGAGATGTGTTTTTCCATCACAATGGCAGGTGCATTATTTCTGCCATACAAACAAGGTATTAATTCCAAGAGGCATCTTTCTCTATTCATATCAATTAATAACCTAAACAAATCTCTCCCTTATGTTAGCTATATCCCGCAAGGCCCATTCACTGCCACCATCTCTCATTGTTGAGATCTATGACTGCCTAAGTGTGAATTCAGCTAGTTATATATGCTTTGTTTTTAAATAACAGCACCACAATGTGGGATCCAGAGGCAAAACAAATGGCAGGAAAGCCCACTGTAAATAAATGCTTATTTTTCCCTTTGAGTCTTTAGCAAGTCTTTATAAAATGTGTTTACATGATATTTAGCAGCTAAACTTTTAGGCTGACATTATAATATATATCCAGCTATGCAAAAAGTAAGGCAGGTAGAGCTGAACTTCCACAGCTGCTGTGGAAGTTCAGCGCTACCTGCCTTACTTTTTGCATAGTGTTTGTGTTTCTTGGTGCTAGTTCATCAATATATCCAGCTATAATATATATATATAGATGGATGGATAGATAGATAGTTAAAGATACATATATGTGGAACTTTTAAACTGTTACCTTGATATCATGGTTTGCCTCATTTAAATCAGAAAAATGCAATGAAATGATGCACACTTGCTTGTGCATGATAAAATCTTTGTAACTCTCTAGAAACACCTGTTTACTATGCATTGTTGCCTATAATTTGAGGGCTCATTATAGAACAGATTATTATATTTCTGTGTCTGCAGAACTGAAGACGCTGTTACAGTTCCAGAGGACAAGTCTAACAATTCCTTACCATCCTTCTGACATGATAAGGATATTAGTAACTATTACTTTTACTCATTTTTAAAGGTATCCATTTATTTGTATATGAAAAAACTCTGTTTCAGTAGAGCCACAATGTTTTGCATATTTATATTATTTTTATGTTTGTTAGTCAGATAAGTGCCCTGGCGAAGGACCCTTTTCAGGCACCACCTGGGTGATATTGGCAATCTTTACAATGACAGTGTAAGATAGAATATATGTAGTTAATAGAAACTAATTAGCAACAGCAATGGTAGAGTTCTAATAGCATACAGATACTATACAGAATATGTGCTAAAAACATATCAATACTATACAGAATATGTGCTAAAAACATACCAATACTATACAGAATATGTGCTAAAAACATACCAATACTATACAGAATATGTGCTAAAAACATACCAATACTATACAGAATATGTGCTAAAAACATATCAATACTATACAGAATATGTGCTAAAACATATCAATACTATACAGAATATGTGCTAAAAACATACCAATACTATACAGAATATGTTCTAAAAACATATCAATACTATACAGAATATGTGCTAAAAACATACCAATACTATACAGAATATGTGCTAAAAACATATCAATACTATACAGAATATGTGCTAAAAACATACCAATACTATACAGAATATGTGCTAAAAACATATCAATACTATACAGAATATGTGCTAAAAACATACCAATACTATACAGAATATGTGCTAAAAACATATCAATACTATACAGAATATGTGCTAAAAACATATCAATACTATACAGAACATGTGCTAAAAACATATCAATACTATACAGAACATGTGCTAAAAACATATCAATACTATACAGAACATGTGCTAAAAACATATCAATACTATACAGAACATGTGCTAAAAACATATCAATACTATACAGAACATGTGCTAAAAATATACCAATACTATACAGAACATGTGCTAAAAACATATCAATACTATACAGAATATGTGCTAAAAACATATCAATACTATACAGAACATGTGCTAAAAACATACCAATACTATACAGAACATGTGCTAAAAACATATCAATACTATACAGAACATGTGCTAAAAACATATCAATACTATACAGAACATGTGCTAAAAACATATCAATACTATACAGAATATGTGCTAAAAACATACCAATACTATACAGAATATGTGCTAAAAACATATCAATACTATACAGAATATGTGCTAAAAACATATCAATACTATACAGAATATGTGCTAAAAACATATCAATACTATACAGAATATGTGCTAAAAACATATCAATACTATACAGAATATGTGCTAAAAACATACCAATACTATACAGAACATGTGCTAAAAACATATCAATACTATACAGAACATGTGCTAAAACATACCAATACTATACAGAACATGTGCTAAAAACATACCAATACTATACAGAACATGTGCTAAAAACATATCAATACTATACAGAATATGTGCTAAAAACATACCAATACTATACAGAATATGTGCTAAAAACATACCAATACTATACAGAATATGTGCTAAAAACATACCAATACTATACAGAATATGTGCTAAAAACATACCAATACTATACAGAATATGTGCTAAAAACATATCAACACTATACAGAATATGTGCTAAAAACATATCAACACTATACAGAATATGTGCTAAAAACATACCAACACTATACAGAATATGTGCTAAAAACATACCAACACTATACAGAATATGTGCTAAAAACATATCAACACTATACAGAATATGTGCTAAAAACATGCCAATACTATACAGACTATGTGCTAAAAACATACCAACACTATACAGAATATGTGCTAAAAACATACCAATACTATACAGAATATGTGCTAAAAACATATCAATACTATACAGAATATGTGCTAAAAACATATCAATACTATACAGAACATGTGCTAAAAACATATCAATACTATACAGAATATGTGCTAAAAACATACCAATACTATACAGAATATGTGCTAAAAACATATCAATACTATACAGAATATGTGCTAAAAACATATCAATACTATACAGAATATGTGCTAAAAACATATCAATACTATACAGAATATGTGCTAAAAACATATCAATACTATACAGAATATGTGCTAAAAACATATCAATACTATACAGAATATATAGATGATAAAAAGAACAACAAAGATGGCATACACTGCCAACAGCATCAGGATAAGGCGATCATAGATTACTTAATATATTCTAAGAAGTTCAGCAACAAACGTTAAAAGTAATTGCCGTGAGTTGATGTTAAACATGACATAAAGTAATATGCAACTCTAAAGAGAGCAGAATAAACTACCAAAATTTGTACTGATGTCATGTGGTCAGTATTATCTCAGTGGTAGTAGCACCTGATGAAAACACTGAAAAATGTATTCAGCAGTTAGCACAAGCACACATGTGATATAAATATCTTAATTTGTTTAATTCAAAAGTCAGTGTAACTACTTCTGAAGAAAAATAAGATGGTTCCCTTGTTAGGATCACCATGACAAAGCAAAATTAATTTGAGGTTACACTGTGCTGTCATTCATTCAATATGTGTTTATCTGAAAATAGTTTGCATAGCCGAAGTAAGTCCTGAGGAAAGGCTCTTTCTATATATTGTGAGCTGGCATTTTTTCCTGTTCATCTAAACAAGGAGATTTAAACTAAAATAGTTTCAGTCTGTAAGAGTGAGTGAGTGTTCAGATGATGGAGTACTCTTTTTCCCTTGTTTTAGGCCTGCCAGCTGCTATGTGTGCGAGATCATGGAACAGAGGTGTCTAGGAATTTATCCTATCCTTTCTCCATTGCTGTGCAATCTTGGAGTTGGCATATATATATATATATATATATATATATATATATATATATATATATATATATATTTAGTAGGAGGTATAAGGGATGCAGATGGGGGGGTTTAATTTTTTTTACATTGGATCCACTCTTTGGTGCTTTCAGCATATAACGAGAGAATACCTAATACAATATTAATTTCTTTATTTTCAGTAGTTCACCAGGAATTGCAAACATATCTTTGAAATAATTTATTTAAAGGTGTACTTTGGGGACCCAAGATAAATGTTCACTGAAATTTAGATGCTGATTGTTACAAAAGAAAACATACCCTTGGCAGAAGGGTATACAGTAAAAGGAAATAGTGTCACTTAAGAGAAGTAATACTAATATATTTTATATATGTATATATATATATATATATATATATATATATCAGAGTATCCGTATCGTCTAGGTTCAAAATGTCCACCATTTTTTCCGTTTTTACTTGCTAAAACCATTTAATAATTGCTACTAAATTTTCTTATTAAAGCTACATGAGAGATTTACATCAGTACAAATGTAGATCCTTTAAAAAGATTTTTCCTGAGTCGATCTTCCCTATGAATTGGCTCCTAAAATGTTTACCATAGTGTAAAATTGTTGTAATATGAAGTATGTTTCACTCTTAAAGGTTGCATTCACTTTTTCCTGAGGTTTGTGCAACCATTGAGTTGGAGTACATAGGTTGGGGAAGGTTTCATGGTTCATAGGTTTATAGGTTCATAGGTTTATACTAGGCTATCTGCCCTAAGGCATTTATAAGCCTAGCCCAAATTTTTGTGGCTTACGCCACCCCTTATATGAAAAAATACTGTGCCCATTAGTTTGTTGTGCCTCTGTCCAGCAGTGACACAGAGATGATTCCCGGGGTAAACCTACGATCTCCCATCCACAGGTCAAGATTTCTCTTGAACAGAGCCAGCGAGGTGCTCTGCCTCACATGGACCGGGATTTTATTCCACAGCATAGGGAGTCTCTGAGTGATAAATCTATACCTCCAGCACGTCCTATTTATGTCCGTGCTAAGGTTTAAGTCGCTTGCTCTAGTGGTTTTGGTGGATTTGGATTTTTTGAGGTGGAGCATGTCCATTAATTCCGGGTTGGACATGGCCTTGTATGTCAGGCACATGTCACCTCTGAGCAGACGGTATGCGACTGAATAGAGCTGGAGTTTCTTCAATCTGGCAGCATATGACAGATTTTGGAGTCCCTTTATCCTTTTGGTGAGGAACTTTTGGGGTCTCTCCAATTGCTGCAGATGTCAGGTGAGATACATCCCAAATGGGGCATTGTACTCGATCATTGGTCTGATAAGTGAAGAGTACAGGGGAACAATGACCTCACTAGATCTGGATGTGAATCCCTTCATGATCAGGTGGGCAATGTAGAAGGTGAACAGGTGAAGTGCCCACATGGGGGTGAAGGGGACATGGCTTTTGCAAAAAATTAGTCCAATAATTTCCCCAAACTTGCAGTGTATGTGCATTCAGGGAAAATGCATGTATACCCAGGGGTAGGCTGACTTCAGGTAGTCTTAGTAGAGTCAAAATATACACATGCACAAATAGTTAACATTGGTTCTGAATTTGCCAAGGGTGGACTTCTTTGAAAATCTGACTAAAGCAATGAACAAGGGCAAAATGGTGCATACTTCCTACCTCAACCTGGTCAAATGATTTAACCCAATGGCCCATTCAGGCATTGTAAAAAAGTTCATTAAACTAGATAAAACTCCCTACATCACCTGCTAGATAGCCAGCTGGCTTACAGGCAGGGCACAAGAAGTTAGACTAGGGGAGTCTACTTCAAAAGAAAGGCATCCACTTACTAGTGGGGTAACAGGGTGCCTCAGGACTCACTGCTAGGGCTGCTCCTGTTTGCATTTACTTCTCTGAGGTCCAGGCTAATGTCAAGGGCCTCTTGCTGACTAAAGTTTGCAGATGATTGCAAACTGAGTGCTGTCATTGAATCCCCCAAGACACCAGTATCCTTCAAGAAGGTCTGACATGGACTAATAACTGGTGCCAGAGTCATGGTCTAAAACTCAGTGCTAAAAAGTGCGTCATGGTATCTTTTCAAAACACAGCCACCCCAGCAAACTACTACATTGACAATACTCCCCAAAGTCCCCAAAGATTGGACTCTGTAGTCAGAGATTTTGGGAATTTATGTAGAAAGTGATTTGGTATTTGACCATCATGTGTTTACTGTAGTGAGGAAGTCATTCTGTGCTGCACAACTTATAAACAGGGGTATGACATCTACATCCGAGCATGTCATTATTCCATTGTACTCTTTTCTCATAAGACCAGTCATTGAGTGGAGTGTACTCTTCAGAATGTACCTGGCCAGGCATATGTAAAGGCTAGGGAATCCACAGAGATTTCTCACAACAAGAATAGTGTGGAAAAGAAGTCCTATGTGGACCACCTCAAAGCCTTGGCCTTATGTATACAGTCTTCTACAGGCAGATGAGCCTGATCTACAAAGCATCCTCCTGATGGACATGTTGCACATCCGTAAAACAAATAGCATCATGAACACATGATCCAAAGACCTAAACTTTGCCTCCATTGTAATTAGGACATGTTAATACCCTAGTATTCTGTTATGATACTAAGAAACCTACATGCATGTGCAAAGTAAACCTTACTAAACATGTTAAGCTACAAGTAGACCTCCCTGAGTCATTAAAAATATTAATGTACACAACGTATTCCATGGCCTAAAAAGTAATCAGCTTCCTATACTCCACATAGCCTAACACCTCCAATCATATAATTTTATTCTAGATAAACAACCTTGAAATCATTTAATGGGGATATGTATCTTCTATTATCCATCAACCCCAAAATGATGCTGCAGGTGTTCAATGAGTGTGTCTAACCACATTTGTCATAATGTCTTAATTCCTAAAGCATCAAAATGCATAGAATATTTTAATTGTGTTACATTACATTAACAAGCTCTTGTTCCATTCAGTGGAGCTCTGGAAGTTGGAACACTAGCTTCCAATGGCTGCCTCCTGAGCCTTTGGTCAAAGTTACGTTATATCCTTACATTTAAAACTAACAATCCAATATCTCTAGAAGCATAAGGGTAACCAAAGATGTGCAAGTAGGTTTGGGGGTTGGCATAATGGTTAAGGTGTTTACCTTACAGACACAAAGTACAGGGTACAGGGTTTGATTCTCACCTTTGGGAGAATTGCCTAGGCTTAATAAAAAGGCCACCTGGGGTCATTAGCATATTAATTACCCATGGAGCTATGTTCAACACAAACTATTCTTTACAGTGATTGTATTCGTTAGATTCAGGTGTTCTACAGCCACTTCAGCAGCAACTGCTCAAATTCCAGTAAACCACAGCCAGAAACTCGAACATCTGTTACATCATCTGAGCAGCCACTCACATTTAAACTCCAATGGGAGTTCAGCATGCAGCTGCCACATGATCTGCTCGTGTCCTACAAACAGAAGCAAGTGCTTGCAGACCAGGTAAGTGGGGAGTGGGAGCAGGAGGGTGCATTTAGATTTAGGGTAGGGAATTGGGCATATAGTGCATACTTTAGAGTAAGGAAAAGGGACACAGATTTTAGGTTTGAGGAATGATCTGGAAACTTTATGGTTAGGGAGGGGGATGAGGATTTAAAGTTTAGGGAGGGATTGTGGACAGAAGGGGAAGAGGATGTTAGGTTTAGGCAGCGATCAGGAATTTAGGTTTAAGGAAGGGGACGGGAATAGCCAATTTTAGGTTAAGGGAGCAATCGAGACTTGGGGGGGGGGTATCAAGTTTAGGGAGTGATCGTGGATTGGAGGGTAAAGAAGATTTTATGTTTAAGGAGACATCCAGAATGAGTAAGAGAAGGGATTTTATGTTTAGGGAGTGATCATGACTTTAGCTAGCTATTGTGATTTTAGAGTTTGGGAGGGGAAGGGGATGTTTTGTTTAAGGAGCAATGGGGTACTTTAGAGTTTGGCTCTGAGTGGGAGTCTTTAGGGGTATGATCAGGGTTCAGAAAGGGATAGTTAACATTATGGGAGATATGTTATTGGGAGTTAGAGTACCTGATAAAATGAGAGAGTGGCAGTGAGGACACGTGTCTCGAGCAAATATGTCTTGAGCACATGTTGTACACAACAACCGTTAGATCTAAACTGCCTTTTATAAGTCACAATAAACAAAATTAATATTAATTTTTGCAATGTTTTTTTAAAGAAATTACAACAGCTGAGTAACCACTCATATTACAAATACTTCAGTAGAGTTTTGGCTGTCCATCTGTGAGCTTTCATATGAGGCTAACCTATTACATCTGTGTTGCCTGGTTATTGAGATATTCAGAGAAATATGAAAATTGTGAAAATACAGATAAATAGTATATGAGCAACATTTAATATATTGTTAGTTGCACTAAACAGAGGTCAAGCATCGATGTGGTTGTGTTGCCCATCATGTAAGCTTTAAGACAAAATTTATCAGTAGCTTGTATGAAGGCCTGTATGTAACATGGTTTTAGAATTGTTAATGTAAAATATCAACAGACAATATAAGATGTCAGTTGGCTGATCCTAGAGAAATACTTGGAGGCATGACTAGGGATTAATGTGTTAAGTAGACTATGTATTTATTTAATGTATGTATTTGCCTTTGCTACAGGGAAAGTTCAATTGGGCAAAGCTCCTTTTCAGCAGAGGCCTAGAGAGGAAGGTTCTGCATTATAATACATATGAATGAGTAAAATTGTACTATATAACACTTAAGACTATATACTGTTGTAACACCAGTCAAACAGCATGATGACATATAGACATCCAAACAACAATGCTACCTGCAGCCACAAAATATGCGGCAAAAACAATTATCTTCTTTGCTTTAAAACAGATCTTCACTCTTAAGATGTAACTATAGTAAGTTTTACTTTGCATTTCAGAAATTATTGATTTACATTGAAGTATAGACTCCTACGGTATTTTGGGGTGCTGTTATGCTAAAGTAACGACTACAGTTGTATATAAATAACATAATGGAAAAGCTGAACAGATTAACTGACATTTTTGTGTTGGATGTGTTGTGTTTCTACACAAGTGACATGACAGAAGAGTTGAACTGACTTTTGTATTGTGTTTTGTGTGAAAATGTCTGTGTGTGTGTGTGTGTGTGTGTGTGTGTGTGTGTGTGTGTGTGTGTGTGTGTGTGTGTGTGTGTGTGTGTGTGTGCGTGTGGTAGATGTATGTTCGTGTGTATAACTAGATCATAAATATATACACGCACACATGCACACACACAATTTCAACAAATATCAATGTACAAAACATGAAAAATAAAGATCAAAATCAATAAATGTCAAAATCAAACAGCCATGAATCTAAACTAATTGAAAAAGGAAAGCATATGTTTTTCCTTTACCAGTCAGGAAAAAAAAACACCTAGTCCTTAACCGAATCTTCAGCCGTACTTTGTCTGAATACTGATAATGTTTGGAAAAAGTGATAAAAAAAAAACGGTAAGGTTGGGGTTAAGGACAGCAGCAGGTTTAGGGTTATCGCACATGAGTAAGGATTAATAGGGTTAGCAGCAGGCTTAGAGTTATCACACATGAGTAAGGATAGATGGGCGAGGCTTTTCCCCCATATTACACCTTACTCATGTCTGCAATGTAAGGGATGTAGTACTCATGTCTGCGAACCATTAACACTGCCCAAATATTTACACAAATACTTTTAAAAAATGCTTTCCCTAACCATACCACTACATAAGACAGTCACATAGTCACACACAGACACACATATGTGCACACATACCTCAAATAACCATGTGGACAAAACATTGCATCTGTCCCCCTTACCTAGCCCTTACTCTAGACCTAACCTACAAACACTCACACACACACCTTCCCGTCACTACATCAGAAAGTGTCGGTGTAAGTAAACAATCCCCACTCACCAACACACAAAAAGAAACCTTGTACAGCTATGAAATGTTGATGTTCCCAGCACTGATCTATCTAGCATTCAAGCATTACATGCTTTCAATAAAACATGTACACCAGTTGAAGGAGTCAATTAAATTCAACAAATCGTATGGTGTGTGTGTGTGTGTGTGTGTGTGTGTGTGTGTGTGTGTGTGTGTGTGTGTGTGTGTGTGTGTGTGTGTGTGTGTGTGTGTGTGTATGTCTATATTTATATCTATATCTATATCTATATCTATATCTATATATAGTTATATAAGTTCTGGTTAGGTAGTTGAACAATATTCTTATTCATTTTATCTGACGTAAGGTGATTGAATAAAATATTTTTAAGAGGTGAATGTAAATGTGGTGTTTGTGAAAGACTGCAAAATGCTGACAAGAATGGAATATGTGCACTGTATATAAAGGGTCTACTACAAATGCTCACATGCTATTGGCTTGCATTTGACTTGCTTGAAACAGCAAGTATCCTTCCTCTCATTGGTCTGACCCTAGTAGATTACATAGCCCTCCCACAGTTTGGCCCTCCCAGAACCCCAACTCTAGCCTTAAAACTTCCATCTGGTCCCTAATACTAACCTGAAATCTCACTCCCTAATTCTAACCCTGAAATACTCTGATTGCTTCCTAACTCTAAACTCCTCTCCTACTCCCTAAACTTAAATTTACTGATCAGTCCTTAAACATTAATTCCTTAAACGTTAATTTCCTTTGAGGATTTAGGTTTAGGAGGTGCATTCACTACTAAAATCTAAACTCTCCACCTTCTTTGTAAACCTAAATTTCCCTCCCACATCCTAAACCTGAATTCCCCTCTGACTCCTTAAATTCTCCAGTCATTGTCTAAACATAATCCCAAATTCCACTTCTTAACCCAAGCTTAAATACCCTAGTTATCCAGAATCCTAACAGCTAAGTTTCCACCCTCTATTACTCCAACCCTATGTCTTCTGCATTTACTGGAATTGAACTGTGCTATGTGTTAGAATGGCAACTGGCAACTCTATTCTCTCTCTGTCTCCATGGCAGCAGCATATGTGAGCTTCTGCCTGTAAGACTTTGGACTGCAAGTAACTGGGAGTGGGGATTGTTTACTTATACCAAATGTTTCTGATATAGTGAAGGGAAGGTGTGTGTACACACACACGTAAAATGTGACAACTGCAATCAGGTGTCAGAAAAGGTATATCAAAAAGAGGTTGTGAAGACCAAGTCAGAAGTCAAAAGAAGTTAAAAAGAAGGAAACTGAGGTCTCAGTACAATGGCTCTGGAGTAGGTATTAATCATAAAAAAAAAATGTACGCTTTAAGGACCACTTCATAACTAAGGCTTGTGTCTTAGTCAAGTTTTATTGGATGAGCATAACAAAACAAATCAAAATGTTTTGAGCAGAATGCATTGAGGACTAAAAAAACACTCAAACACTGGCTTCAAAACATCCCCTAATCTCCCTGCCTATAGTAGATGTGCCTTTTGAGCAGATTGTGATGAACATCATTGGACTAATGGTCAGGTCCAGTAAGGGATTTGAGTACATACATACTCATAATCCTAGGTTATGCTACATAATATCTAGAATCCACTAAGTATCCAGAAGCAATCCCATTATGAACAGCTATTGTTAGCTATAGTAGGGAACTGGTTCTGCTGTTCTTCAGAATGAGGATATCAAAGAAAGTACTTACTGATCAAGAACCCATAATGCATCAGCTATGACAATCTTTTAATGTGAAATAACTTAAAACCTCAGTGCACCCCCCCCCCCCCTCAGCTGATGGCATGATGGACACCTTCAGTAGGACTCAGAAGTCCATTTTAAGAAAAGCCATCAAGGAGAATAGAGGAACTAGGATCAGCTTCTAACTTACTTTTTATTTGCAATCAGAGTGGGACAACAGGTGTCAACAAAATTTAGTCCTTTTCAACTTGCATCTGAAAGGCATTCCCAGAAAATATTAAACATTGTCAAAGAGATATGGGAAGAAGAAGACATCCTGTTCAGAAGAGCATAGTGAAAGGGGATATAGAACCCAGCAGGTAGTATGCAACAGGAATAGAAAGTGTCTAGTCAGAGACCAATTATTAGTCTTGTTTCTGTCTGCAGAGAAAAAGTTCTTCTCAAAGTGTCAGTTACCCTTTTAGGTCAGAGAAAAGCTAAGTAATATAAATTATAAAGTCAGAGAGATAAGGAACAGACTGCCCAAACAAATATATCCCACCAATATTTTGATGTGCAACAGTAGTAAGTCTGGCAGCAATGCCTGGGAAACAGACATGGAGAAAATTGTTTTCAATACCTAAGATGCAAGCAGATGACAGAGTTTCAACACCTCAAAACCAGGAGGTAGAGGAGCTCCTGCTGTGGAACAAAGAAATATTCTTCAAACAGCTGATGAAGACCAATCTAATCAAATATCATATTGAAACCAGACTGGGGAAAGTGTTAACATGAAACCCAATAAGATCCCTGAATCCCAAAGCAAAGTGGTGTGAGAGGACACAAACAAAATCCATTTGGGGATCATTAACGATTCTACCAGTGAATGGAATAGCCCTACAGTTTTGGTTCCAAAACCATACAGAGCCATTAGGTTCTGTAATGACTTTAAGAAATTAAATATTAATTTTAAGCTTGATAGTTATCCTATGCCCAAAGTAGAGGTGTTAACTGAACAATTATGAAAAACTAGCTTTTACCTGTACTGGACTTAACAAAGGGCTTCTAGTAAGCTACCCAGACTAAGGAAACCAAGGAGAAAGATGCTTTTTTTATTCTAACCCCAATGGCCTATTTCAGTACAAGATTTTCCCCTTTGACATCCATGTTACAATTTAAACTTTCCAGTGGTTGGTGAGCAGGTATCTAAAACATCACACTTTGTGCCTGCTATGAAGATGTTGGCGTGGAATCCCACCTGATGACATTAAGAAGTATGTCACCATGGTAACCAAGCAGAACTGGGACTGACCAGATTGGACAAAACACCTGTAACCCTAGCTGACAGCAGAGACAATGAAATGTTTGTGGACTTGGTGGAAATTGATTATATGTACCATGAAAAATTTAAATAGCAACTTTCGACTAGGGTTAGAATAACCTCTGAAGTACAACTACTAAGAATTTTAACCAGACTTTTATTGCTGAAAAATATTTTGGAGTGCAGATGCATGGTTTATAATGTATTTTAAAAGTATGGCTAGAACCTGGCAGTAATAGCAAATTGAAAATGTTAGATATTTTCATGGCAGACTAGTTTTAGAGAGCTTTGTCTTGTAATATAAGAAAATGGGTGTTGCAAAGTGATCCTAAAAACTGTGATAAGCTAATGACTTTAGTGGAACACTTAGTTAATGATAAATTGCTTAAATCTGCTTGTAAGCCTAAAGTTACAATAAGAAATGTAGCTTCTCCTTGGAAACAAAAATGTGTTATTTGTTTCAAACGTTAAGGAGAGTTCACATTAAAAAGTTCTATGCTGCTAATAACGAAGATGATGGTAACAGAAATGTAAATGCTGAAATGCATGCTGTATAATGTAATTGTTCCTATGGAGTGTGTTAAATACTAAACAGAAGAACTAACTCAGTATTATGTTATTGTTTGGAGACTAGAACCCCTACCTATCCATTAGTATACACTATAGCACTAAGTACAGTATTATGTTATTGTTTGGAGATTAGAACCCATACCTATCCATTAGTATACACTATAGCACTAAGTACTTATTGCATGTACCACAGAGCTGGTACAACTAAGCTGATGAAATGTACTGTTTTTCTGGAAGGAAGAGACGTTCATGCTCTGTTTCATTCAGTAAGCATGATTAACACTGTCAAATGTCTCCAATATGTAATTATTAAAATAGTAACATCCAAAAAGTAAAGGAAACATGCAGTCATGTTGATAGAAAATAGGGAGCCAGGCTTGATTATGACAGACTTGTGGTCACCACTCATTTGTATGGTCATAAGTGTATGACCAGATTTTACCTAAAAGGTGAATTGCCTATATACCACATATTCCCCTTTCCTTGTGATGGTACAACCTCAAATTTGCTGTATATATAACTAGCAGTGATGTTAGTGGTGCAGGGGTCTTGCCCCCTCTAAATTTTTTTCTATGATTTGTTACTCCTAAATGCTTTGCACATTTGAGAGATTTCACTCACTGGACTTGTATGAGGTAATAACAAACGAGTCAACTACTTGTCAGGGAGACTAAACTAGAATAGAATAATACCTTCATTCATGTTGAAATTCAAATAGTTCTAAGAAAACTGTAGTATTCTGTGGTTATAAGCCTTGAATTGACTTACGATATAATATTATGAAAAGTGTTGAATCAATATGGAAAATGTGACAGGCAGAAGAACCCACAGACATGGTATGGGAACTGATATACTCATTTAGCAAAACATCATGATTGGGAGATGCTGGTCAGTTGGTACTGTACTGCAAGTATTCAGAAATGACTGACGATAGTGCATTTGTGGTCAGGGCATAAGCACTTCAGCGCTTCTTATGTTGTATAAGATGTAGTGAGTTGTTTGCTATAAACACATCAAGTGGTTTGTTTCATGTTTAAAACAAGAAATAAAACAAGAAATAGTTTTTTTTCCCCTTAAGAATGCGAGAAACATTTTTTTTTGCCCTGCAACTTAAAAATTGAACGGAATGGTGATCAGCATAGGGCACCAGAAAAAGTAGATTATGATTTTGTCTAGAAGAAGATTAAGTTTCTCTGTTTCTTTTTTCAGTATGATTGATCTTTCTGTTCATCAGTTTCATTAATATATGGTTAAATACGGGGTCCTTCAGTGCTTCCCTTTTAATCTCCACAAGTACTTCTTTTATTACTGAGGTATTTTCATAAGATTCAGTACCACATTTATCTTTCCCTTCTACCCAGTGCCAAATCTTAGCTCCTTATAAGTTTTCCAGTTGTAGGACTTTTTCTATAATGGGGCTAAGTATTTCTGATAATATATCCTGTTGAACATTTACCCTGCCTCCCCCATGCTTTCCAAAACTCTTTGAATTTGGAAAAGTCTTTGGTCAATTATCACATCACGTATTATTAAGACAGGTACTATAGCTACTGGATTACAACACTTTCCCTTAAAACATTTGCATTTCTACCTGTGTTAAAGGAAATACACACGACTTCAGTTTTCTACTTACTAGTCATTTTATGTTTACAGATGTTTGGGATCTAACCAGTGTAATCATGCTGCAGCAGCTCTCATGCATTTGCATAACGTCCAGCAAAATAATAAGCACATTTTGTCACCATGCTATCTTTAAAGTTGATAAAAGCAGATTCTGCAGTTCTAGCAATCAGAATTTTCATATTATACAGGCAAGCTTTTGGGTACATCTTGGCTAGTATTAGCAAATATTTTTAGATGTGTCATTGCTGTTATTAACTGGTTCTAGGGCCTACCTCTACGGTATCCCACCACTCACCTTCTGTATTCCTGTAACTGTCCCTCTCACCACGCTATTCAACAATGCAACTAGCCAGTTCATACCTCTCAACTGTCCAGATTTTCTCAGAATGTTCAGATTTTTGCCTTATATTTTTAGTTTTTTTCATAAAATTTGTGGTTTTCTGGAAATGAAGTCACTAGATAATGACAGGCATTTGAGTATTAGACTTCATATCCTTCAGAAAATGCACAGAAATGCAAAACCTATTTTTCTAGCAACTTTCTAAATTTATATGAGCAATATTTTAAAATATGTCCCTATTTTTGGACCTTTATCCTCCTTTATGTTTGCCTTTGTCCAGATTTATTGAGCTAAGAGATTGAGAGGTATGCCAATTCCTCAGTTTTATTCCTACTCTCTGATGTTCCTATCAGCCTCCCCTGTGAGACCAAGTCAAAGCAAAGTCTGTTTAGTTGACATTGTTACTGCTCTGTCAAATGCATATGCAATTAGTCATAAAACTGTGATAGTTCTGACATATGACTAATTAGATGTCCTGATTTTTGGTGGCTATACCTACTTTTCAAGGGTCTTTGTACCTATTTTCAATATCTACAGGTTGATATGTATGGCAATTAACCTCACTTCTATCCCTGGATGCACCTTTGCCCCTTTCCTGATATAGAGTTCTTCCACCTATCTGACCACACATCCAATGTACTCCTTTAGGCACGTGAGGTTCATCCACCCTCACCTCTCCCTTCTCTAGCAGAAAAACTAAGAAAGCCATGCTGGTCTACTGACAGCAAACAGAAAGAAGTCTGCAAGCCAGCATCTTTGCATTAATCCTTTACTTCCCTCAAGGTAAATTTATTGGCATCCATGACTCAAACATATGATTAGCTGGTTATGATCAGAGACCTTATCATCATCCTCTGTATGAAGCTGCTTTAGATGGCATCCATGACTCAAACATATGATTAGCTGGTTATGATCAGAGACCTTATCATAATCCTTTGTATGAAGCTCCTTTAGACTAGGTTAGCAGTGCAGTTGAATAAAGTGATCGTAGGTTTCAGATAAGTGTGGTCAAGGGATGTAGTACCTTTTTTTTCAGAGAATATTATGGTACATTTCTGACTAGGGAGAGAAGAGGCAGATAGATTAATATGTTCTAATAAAATAAAAGAAGGTTTTCATAATGGGAGGTTAAAGAGAAATGTAAGTAAATGTAAGAAATGTAAGCCCAATTAATACTCAACCCAAAAAAACTAAACTACTCATCTTCCAACCCACCAAACATACTCAAAACAACTCTCACTTTAACATCACAGCAAAAGACAACACCACTATATACCCAACTGAACACACCAAATTGCTAGGTGTGGAAATATACAATAAACTAAAATTTGACATTCACATATCCATGACCATAAAAAAAGTCCCCAAAAAACTAGGAGCGTTATACAGAAATAAGTAACTTCTCACCAAAGCAGCAACGATTTCAATAGCAAATTCCCACCTTATCTCCACCCTACTTTATGCCTCTCCAATATATACCAACCTAAGGCAATGTGATCTAAACAAGCTCGAGACCTGCTACAACAAAATCGCCAAATTCGCCACAGGGGCATCCTACCACTGTCTCTCACTTGCTGGACTGGGCTGGCTTGAACTCCCTCACCTCCTTCAATGGTATCAACTCTCACTTGCCCACAAACTAGTAAACCATCCACTAAATGTACCATCCCTCCAGAATCTACTCCAACCCTATCGTACCACCAGACCACTAAGATCCAGCAACAAAAATCACTTGCAGATCACTAAAGCCAGTGACTCTGCTGGTGAAGCACTATTCTCTTGCACCATAGACAAATTATGGAACTCCCTCCCACCCACAATTACCTCTGTACCATCATTCACCCACTTCAAAACTTTACTAAAAGCGCACCTAAAAACATGCTGGCTATGCCCTTGCAACTCCCACTCTAATATCACCCACCCCATCCAACCACTACCTTTCTTTCCACTCCACTAACTACCTTGATTATAGCAAGCTCAGATGCTCATAAGCCTAGTACTTATTATACAGCAGGAACTTCTTATTGTAACATTTGTTAATGTCTGTTATGTACTTCCCAGAAAAGATTCTAGTTGTCTACTGATGTACTATGTTCTTCATCTGTAAATATGTTGTAAGTAATTGCTATGTTAAATTGTTAATCGCTATGTAATCCAATGTAACTACTGTCTGTTTATTTTAACTGTGGAGCTTTTCTCCCTGGGTCTCCGCTGAAAATGGGCCTACATCCAGTCGGACACTCCCAGTCAACAAATGTAAATAAATAAATAAAGTGAAATGAGGTTGCATAATAGGTTTGCAGGTTATCTAAGGGGGTTATATTGCAGGATGAAGGGAGAATGAGTTTTGATTTGAAAGTTTGAATAGGTACTTCTATGCAAAGAGAGTATTCATCATGAATGTTCTCTGACCCTACTTTTGTATGTACTGTTAGTTAATACATTTATTAGGGCTGTAGCAGAGAATGTGAATTTCAGGTATGTACATGTGTCAGGAACAGAGGTGCCAAAGGTTTTATAAAATGAAAATGTTGTATTGATTAAAAGTAAAAGAATGAGCTGAACATGTTAACAGTGTATAGTGAATGGGAAAGTAAGAGAGATTTTACAATAATTAATGGGAAATGTAAAGGTTTATGTTCTTTTTGTTTGTCATTCTGGAGCTGGCTGAAAGTATGGTTCACAGATGGGCTAGGTATCAAGGAAAAATACTTTTTTGTAGTTAAACCCTTTTTCATGCCTGCATTTTGTTATTCATTTATATCTGTCACATTTGGATATGAGACTAATATTTTTTATCATGGCATTACTGAATTCAAAATTAGAGCCAGTGAACTAAGGTGCATTGTATAAATACAGTTTGAGAAGGTGGACTTAGTGTTGTGAAGTCAGTGGTGTTTTCTTTACTAGTTTACTTAGTAAATCAGCTAGTGGCGTGTTAGATATGTAACAAGGTGGGGATGAGACTTAGCAGATCAACAGAAAATGATAGCAAAAGTAGAAAACTGGTGTTTAAAAGGCAGCATTCATGCGACAGTTAAGGCTGCGTAAAGGTTACGTTATTAAAGATGAGAGTGGAGAAGGTGAGAGAGGAGAGCAGGAAAAAACTATATGAAAGAGTGATGTAAGAGGTTTTTGTTTTTATTACAATGGAATGAGAAATCTGGAGAACTAAGAATAGGTATAAAAGAAAATAATGAATGAGGTGTCTTTTCCAGTCTGTATGTGAGATGTGAACTGGATGTTTGGTCATGAAAGGGTTCCAGTAAAGGACTTTCAAAAATACAAACAATGGGATGAAGGGTACTGCAGCAGGTGGTAATGTTTATATCAAAAAGAAACTATTGCTCATATGTTTTTTGAATGTTTGTTTATATCAAAAAGAAACTATTGCTCATATGTTTTTTGAATGTTCTTTGAGTTACAATTTTTGGATGTTTACTGCTAGCAAATGAAAACTGAACCAGGTTCAACCAACTGAAACATGTTACATATGCAAATGTGGTAAATGGGGTTTGGGTTATAAAGTGTGGCATTATTTGATCTGCCACTTATCACAGAGGGCTATTTGTATGAGTTAACAAGCTGTGTCCTGTGCTACAGGATTTGAGCCCCTCAGCCTCCATTTCTCTATTGTGTGACTCTGAGTAAGTCAGTAATCTAGACAGGGCTCACGGTCTGAGCCTGAAGAAGGTTCACGAGGTCACTGCTCTATGACGGGTAACAATTACAAATGAAACAAAAAAATTGGGAACTGGAAAGTAGTGAGTGTGGCTTTATGGTAACATGTATGTAATGCAAGAATTGTATTTTACTTTTAGAAAAGTTATTTTACTAATTATATCTTGGTTTATAAAGTTTTTGATGGAATCCAACAAATAATAGACTGTGGAAGTTATAGGAAAAAGATATGTCTTACTGAAGGGAAAAACACTATCAGCAACAGAGGAATTTGTTTTCTCTTGTATGTATTTGTGCCCAATTTTGTGTTACTATGGAATGTATTTTTGATTTTAATAAATATTTTCCCATCTCCCCACCCACATTCATTTCTTGACAGAGTATGACTGCCTGGCCATGGTCCATGTCACCTTTTTTTTTTTCCTTTGCTATATTCTGAATCAATTTTTTTTCATTTCTGTTGACTACAGATTCTTTTTTTTTGTTTGATTAAAAAAATCAAAACAATGTTTAACATCAGGATATAGGCATACAACATTGGGGGATATATTTCCATAACAGCAAGATAACCTGATTAAGGTGATAGACAAAAAATATAAGAAAAAGGAAGAGATGTCGAACTACAACTTTGAAAACTGAAATAAATAACTTGGACAAGGAAATTAAGCACAGTGTGAGACAAGATCAAGAAAATTTTGAAGAAAATTTATATAAAGATATTAAGCATAATAGGAAACCTTTTTATAGATACATAAGATGTGGAAGAAGTAAAGACACACAAATTGATACACTGTGTAGATTCTAAAATGTATTCTCAGACACAACAGTTTATAGATATATTTACAAATTCATATGCAAAACAGTTTGGCTCCACAAAAGGGATGATAAGTTGTCCGAGTGACATCCAGGTGATAAGTTGTCCTAGTGACATCCAGGTAACCTCAGATATTAGAATCAAATGAGATTATATTGAAAAAAGAAGTGATGAAACGGGATCCAAACAAAACAGAGAGGAAACAAAATTAGTAATAATGACCTGAGAACACTTCACCAAGAACTTACAGTACCATTTTATCTATTATTTACTAGGTTATATAAATATGGAGAGATTCCTCGAGATTGGAGACATGCGCTTATTAAACTTGTCTTTTAGGGAAAGGGGAGTAGGACAAACCCAGAGTCATACAGACCCTTAAGTCTACTTTCATGTTGTGGAAAAATAATGGAAAAAGTAATATTGGATAAGTTTCTGTCAAAACTGGATGGGACTTGACACCATATGTTGAAAAATAGATCCATTACCACCTGCAACACTATAACAGTGTAATAACAGCTATGAATGAAAATTGTGCTGTGTTGTAATTTATTTAGATTTAACTTCAGCATTTGACAGGGTCATACACAAAACACTGATCAGTAAATTAGAATAACTAGGTATTGATGTACTCTTCATAAGATGGATAGCTGCATGGTTTAAAAACAGGACATGGTAAGTTTCACACAGCAATTGGACAGGTGAAATTCTTGGTTACAGTCAAGTTGTCCCACAGGGCTCCATCCTAGCCCCTTACTTGTTTAAATTGCATCTTTCAGAGGTAACTTTTTGATTTGAGGTGTTCTACAGGCTATATGCAGATAACCTGAAATTGGGTAAACTGATTACACATGTTGCAGATAAGGCATGTCTGCAAAAGAACTTAACTAAATTAACCATTTGGGCACAGGAGAATAATATGCTGATAAATGCATGAAAAACTAAGCATATGAGATTCGGAAGATATTTTTAATACAGCACACAGTGATTGAAACTGTAGATTCATTAAAGGACCTGGGTATATGTAATACAGCACACAGTGACTGAAACTGTAGATTAATTTAAGGACCTGAGTATGTGGCTAGATCTAGCTTTAAGTTTTTTAACCATATCAACCAATTGGTTAATGATAGTTATAGAACTATAGGTTGTATAAAAAGATTTATAAAGTCTTGGAAATCAAAAATGAAGTCATTGTGTGTTTGTTACATCAGACCCAGACTTGAGTATGGAATAACAATATGGAACCTTATAAGAAAACAAGCATGAATAAACTGGAAAGAGTACAGCAGGAATATATCAAGAGCATCTATGGATTTGAAAATTTAAGTTATTATAAAAGACTAAAATATCTGAACTTGTACAATGTCTCATCTAGATATTTAAGAGGAGACCTTATTCTGGAATATAGGGCATTTAGAGAAAACTACCTCTGGGAATGTTTGGGGTTATCAAAAAGTACCAGAAAATCATCAGACAGCCTATGTAGAAGATTCTATAGGAATGAGAAGTGTACTAATTGGTTATCTGACAGAGTAGCTGATGCTTGGAACAGACTACCAAATTACATTAAAGCAAGCACTAGTTTAGATATTATTAAGAACAGCCTGGATACTTATTATGGGAACAGCTGTTTTGGTATATCGGCAGGCTAGAAAGGCATTAATGTCTATGCTTGAAATGTTTGTATGCATGTATGTATGTGTGTACTTAAACACCTACTCACTTATTCTGTTCTATCTTAGTTTAAAGACACAGTCATTAAAGTGTACCTTTCTGACATAGCAATAAGCAATTATGTCCCTTTGGAGGAAGAGAGAAGCACTCCCTTAGATAAGGCTGGTCACACTGCAAGTCTCCCCTTCCAGTCCTAAGCCTTGATCTCTTGCCCACTACCAAAGGTGGTCATTATACTCCCTGAACATCTATGGTCTGTGTCCCAGCTGTGGGTACAGGTTAAACTTTTGAGAATTCTACCTCCCTTCTCTTGTCATCTGTTTTACACTTTCCTGGCCCAGCTTGCTGTCATCTCAGTTGTTTCATCTGATAAACCTTTGCTACTTTTGTGCAATACAACATGGATCTCCCCTCCCTCTTTCTGATCATTTTGGCTACCTTCTGCCTGGTTGCCTACACTCTGAGTCATCATTCCCTAACCCTCTTTTCTTTCTCCACACACTGCTTTGCTTCCTACCTGTAATATGTCCACATTCACTTACACCCACCTCATTCTTCCTCATTGTCTGTGTTGAGTGCCTCCCTTGCTGGGGTGTTTGCACACACGTCTCTATCCCGCCTGTGCTAGTCATATGAGATCGCTCCACTGCTCTCTCTCTCTCACCACTTCTTCCATCTATCTGAATGCCCCTACCAGCCCACTTTCTCCTGCTCATTTTGTGATGTTGGTTCCCACCTCCCAGCAATCATTTGTCACCATTCTGCCCCCCTTCACCTTATCTTCCCTCTTTGTGTCCTCCTTTTCGAGACTACATCTCCTTCTTTAACTTTTTTCTATGCCACACCAGCTGATTGTACTGCTCTGATGACCTTCATTCATGTTCTGATGCCTTCTGCATTGTTAACTTTTCTCATACCCCTCATGTCCACAGGCTTCATGCTATGCACTCCTGTTCAATCCCACCATATCTTTCATGCCTGATTAGCCAATCCAGTAGCATCTGTAGCTGCTATATCAAAACATGAAGCCTATTTCATTCCCCCGCAGGCCTCTGCCACTCCAAAGTTCCCTTTGCCAAACAGCTGCTCTTAATTCCATAAAAGTAGATAAGCCACCCATGTGCATCTTTCCATGTATTGCTTGCAAATTAAGCATTTTGAGCCCTTCCTCTTGTCATGTCTGCTTTACGTTCTACACCATTTTTCTTACTCACTTCTAGAACTGCTGCTGTCCTACCTGTGTCCATAAGAAGGTGGGATTTCTATATTTTCATACAGTAGTCCACATGAGGAGTACCAGAAATGTCCATACAAATGAATAACTGCTGCCTGTTGTTTTTTAACTGCAGCCTTTTTTTGTACATCCCAGCCTGCCTGGACCGCATAATGCTTTTTTGTATTGTTTGCTTACATGTAGATCACCTAATATGACCTTGCCATGCCCCTTCTGTCCACTTTGGCCTGCAATCGCTGCTTTCTTTTCTGCACTACTCAACTTGCCTCTTTTTTTTTTATATTACATATTTCTCTACACTTTTACCTATATTTGGTTGTGTTCAGTATCAGATGATTAGGGCGGCCACAGTGGTGCAGCGGTTAGCGTTGCCACCTCACAGCAAGAGGTTCTCCGGTTCGATTCTCGGCTGGGGTGCCTTCTGTGCGGAGTCTGCATGTCCTCCCTGTGGTCATGTGGGTTTTCTCCTGGTGCTCCGGTTTCCTCCCACATCCCAAACACATGCTGTAGGTGGATTGGACACTCTAAATTGGCCCTAGGCATGTGTACATGTGTGTGTGTGTGTGTGTGCCTTCTGTGGAAGGTTGGGCACCAGGCTGGCAACTCGACACTGTAAAACTCCACTGCCAGTCATGAGCAGATAGGTGATCTACTGTGGTGTCCCCTAACTGGGAAAAGCTGGAAGAAAAAGTATCTGATGATGAAGGCCATCTCTTCTTCATTCTTTGCTGACAAACTGTTGATAAACATATTACAGTATTTGTTTGAAGACTTACCCTTGAAGGCCATCACTGGTCACTTCTGTAGACTCAGTTGCATTACCCCTCCTTCATCATTGCTACCAATGAGCTCCAGTCCTTAGCCAGTTTGCCTCCTGTCTAGCTCACCTATCTGCTACATTCCCATAAGCTTGATTCTGTACACCGAAAAGCAGTGAATTTGTTATAATCAATGTATGTCATTTCTATGCCCTTTGTCATCACCCTTTATTACCCAGCCAATGCAACTACCTATGTGCCAGCTTTCTGTGAGGCTTTCCATTAGTTTACTGATTGCAGATTCAAGCTGAAACTCCTTCATATGCTCGGATAATGCATGCAGTCACTCTTAAGCAGATTTCAAATGTTCTGCTCCATTTTTCATTTATTCCTGTCCTGCATAATGCAGGCTGTTATACAGACCAACACACAGCCAATCCTGTCCTGCACCATGCAGGCTGTTATAAAGCTGTACACGCAGCCGATCCTGTCTGCACCATGCAGGCTGAGGCTGTTATAAAGCCTTACACACAGCCGATCCTGTCCTGCATCATACAGGCTGTTATAAAGCACTACACATAGCTGATCCTGTGCTGCATCATGCAGGCTGTTATAAAGCCCTGCACAGCAGATCCTATCCTGCATCATGCAGGCTGTTATAATGCCCTATACACACATGATCCTGTGCTGCATTGTGCAGGTTTTATAAAGCCTTACACACAGCCAATCCTGTCCTTCATCTTGCAAACTGTTATAAAGCCCTACACACAGCACATCCTGTCCTGCATCATGCCGGCTGTTATAAAGCCCTACACACAACCGAACCTGTCCTGCATCATAACAGCTTTTTATACAGCTCTACACACAGCTGATCCTGTCCTGCATCATGCAGGCTTTTATAAAGCCCTACACACAGCCGAACCTGTGCTGCATCATACAGGCTTTTTTAAAGCCCTACACACAGCCAGTCCTGTCATGCATCATACAGGCAGTTATAAAGCCCTACACACAGCCGATCCTGTGCTGCATTATGTAGGCTGTTATAAAGCCCTACACAAACCCGATCCTGTCCTGCATCATGAAGGCTTTTATAAATCCCTACACACAACCGATCCTGTCCTGCATCATGCAGGCTTTTATAAAGCCCCATACACAGCCAATCCTGTCCTGCATCATGCAGGCTGTTATAAAGCTCTACACACAGCCGATCCTATGCTGCATCATGCTGGCTGTTATAAAGCCCTAGAAACAGATGATCCTGTCCTGCATCGTGCAGGCTGTTATATAGCCCTATGCACAGCTGATCCTGTCCTGCATCATGCAATCTTTTATGAAGCTCTACACACAGCAGATCCTGTCCTACTCATGCAAGCAGTTATAAAGCCCTACACACAGCCAGTTCTGTCCTGCATCATGTAGGCTGTTATAAAGCCCTACACACAGCCGATCCTGTCCTGCATCATGCAGGCTTCTATAAAGTCCTACACACAGCCGATCCTGTCCTGCATCATGCAATCTTTTATAATGCCCTACACACAGCCGATCCTGTCCTGCATCATGCAGACTTTTATAAAGCCAAACATACAACCGATCCTGTCCTGCATCACGCAGGCTTTTATAAAGCCCTATACATAGCCAATCCTGTCTTGCTCATACAGGCTGTTATAAAGCCCTACACACAGCCGATCCTATCCTGCATCATACAGGCTGTTATAAAGCCCTGCACACAGCCGATCATGTCCTGCATCATGCAATCTTTTATAATGCCCTACACACAGCCGATCCTGTCCTGCATCATGCAGGCTTTTATAAAGCCCTACACACAGCCGATCCTGTCCTGCATCATGCAGGCTTTTATAAAGCCCTACACACAGCCGATACTGCCTTGCATCATGCAGGCTTTTATAAAGCCCTACACACAGCCGATCCTATCCTGCATCATGTAGGCTGTTATAAAGCCAAGCATACAACCAATCCTGTCCTGCATCATGCAGGCTTTTATAAAGCCCTACACACAGCCAATCGTGTCCTGCATCATGCAGGCTGTTATAATGTCCTACACACAGCTGATCCTATCCTGCATCATGCAGGCTGTTATACAGCCCTACACACAGACGATACTGTCTCGCATTATGCAGGCTGTTATGAAGCCCTACACAGAGCCAATCCTGTCCTGCATCATGCAGGCTGTTATAAAGCCCTACACACAGCTGATCCTGTCCTGCATCATGCAGGCTTTTATAAAACCCTACACACAGCCGATCCTGTCCTGCATCATGCAAGCTGTTATAAAGCCCTACACACAGCCAATCCTGCCCTGCATCATGCAGGCTGTTATAAAGCCATATGCACAGCCAATCCTGTACTGTATCATGCAGGCTTTTATAAAACCCTACACACAGCCGATCCTGTTTTGCATCATGCAGGCTTTTATAAAACCCTACACACAGCCGATCCTGTTTTGCATCATGCAGGCTTTTATAAAACCCTACACACAGCCGATCCTGTTTTGCATCATGCAGGCTTTTATAAAACCCTACACACAGCCAATCCTGTCCTGCATCATGCAGGCTGTTATAAAGCCCTACACACAGCCAATCCTGTCCTGCATCACGCAGGCTGTTATAAAGCCCTACACACAGCCGATCCTGTGCTGCTCATGCAGGCTGTTATAAAGCCCTACACACAGTCGATTCTATCCTGCATCATGCAGGCTGTTATAAAACCCTACACACAGCCGATCCTGTCTTGCATCATGCAGGCTTTTATAAAACCCTACACACAGCCAATCCTGTCCTGCATCATGTAGGCTGTTATAAAGCCTTACACACAGCCAATCCTGTCCTGCGTCATGCAGGCTGTTATAAAGCCCTACACCCAGCCGAAGTATTTATACTACAAATCATTCTATTACACGGACATGTGTCATGTTCTATTAGGGCGTATTCACTTGCATGAACCTTGGTGCAGTCCATTACATGGGTATTTGTCATTTGATATTAGGGACATACTCACCTGAAGGACCGTCAGTGCAGTCCATTACATGGACACTTTACTTTTGATATTAGGGACATGCTCACCTGCAGGAACTTTGATGCATTCCATTACATAAGTATATGTCATTTTGTATTAGGGACATGTTCAGCTAAAGGAGCCTTTTTGTGACATGTTCACCTAAACGAGCCTTAGTGTATTCCATGAAAAGGGCATGTGTCATGTGATATTAGGGACATGCTCACCTGAAGGAACACCAGTGCAATCAACTACATGGGCACATGTCATTTTGTATTAAGAACATGTTCCCCTGCAGGAACATGAGTGCATTCCTGTGCTGATTCAGAATCATGGAAACGTATCACCATCTTGCAATCTAACATGCTCAGGGACACTGCCCTACATTGCAGCTAAACTACAGGAAAGATATAATCCCAAAAAATAGTGCACATATTTGTTAAGCAATGAAAGGTGCAGCTTCAAGTAAGTTTACAGTTGCAGCAATGCATCCTGGGTGTCTTTTGTAGCAGCAGTGCAATTAAAACATGCAATGGCTGCCATTTGGTGAATATTATCACTTCTCCAAAAATAAGTGCACTCTTCCTGCTGTGTATTCTGCAGATCCTCATAGCTGTAATGGCAGAGCATGCTCACCAACTTACCATTCAATATTTTTTACATCTGCATCCATTAAAGAAATGAATTAATATTTAAATGCATGAAAATATTCAAAATTAGTACTCTATTTCCACATATTCACCCTAAAATACCTTATTAGAATTTCCTTCTGATTTCCAAAGGTCTTCAATATGACTCTGGTCAGAAGTAAGGTTGTTTTTTTAATCATACTTCACAACACCTCACATATGGTTACTGAAGGCCAAATGGAAAAAATACAATGTAATATGAATACCACTTTTAATTAAGAATACAAAGAGTTACTATGGCAGCTAAGACTAGATGCAGGAAGGCGACCAGGGCTCAATGACGCTTGCAGCATCAGCAGCGTCCTGAGGTTAAGGAAGGCTAAATTATGAATTTTCGGTTTACCAGTGTCTTCAGGGTTTACGTACAGAAATAAAAATTTTACTGAATAAACAGCACATTTAAACATTTTTAACATACTAGTATGTGTATAGTATTGGCTTTTGAATATTTTTTTAACATTGCATAGTTTTAATATTGCATATTTTTAACACTGTATATTTTTATGGCAATCTGTGTGTACACCAACAATTGATTATTACGTTTATGCATATACTTTGTTGGACATTGCAGTGAGTTGTGCTTAGTAATGGTTTGCCTGCAAGCAGGTTTTGTACCAGCAAGTAATTTGAAGGGTTAATTAGACCTTCTCTTTTACTAATTGAATTATTGGTCAAGTTTTGACTATGTATATAAAGAACAACCAGCTTGATTTTATTGTATCTTGAAAAAGCTCAGCACCAGGCTGAGCGAAAGCGCTTGAGGAGATTTTTGTTTGTTATTAAAGCAAGAAAGTTTTATGTAAGTTGAAGCCTTTCATTTTCTGCCTTGCGGAAGAAGGAATATCAGCATTTCATCAACTTTTCATTTTGGGCTTCCAGAGCCAGCTTCCAGGTTGTGGATCTGCTTTGCTTTATTGGTGCTTTTCACTTGTTCTTGGTTTTCACTTTTAATTAATATTACAGTCTTAATTATGTTCCAGTTATACTTAAAGCAATGTATGTCTCACCCATCCCTGGGTATAGAGGGGTGAAGCCCTGAATGCACCACAAATGATTCATATTCATCTTGTGACAGGGTATCTAGGGGGAATAGGTGGGATGAAGGAATGGCTGATGCCAGCTCACCCACCCTGGGGGAGGTAGTCTGTCTCACTGTCTTGGTGACATCTGCAGAAATTCAAGTGTGTCACCCACAGCAATGCACCCAATGAGCTTTCATTGTAGTGGTGGACAGCCTTTAAGAGGGCTAACATGTGTGATAACACACAGGCACCCACTGAGACAAAGAACTGCACACTTTGCAAACTGCCATGGAGTAGTGTTAGGCTGGAGAGGGGCCTGATCCCTGATGCACAGATCTCTGTACCCAGCTGATTCAGCTCTCCCCTAGGAAGAGCAAATGGGCACTACAGTTCTCGCCTCAGGAAAGCAAATGGACTAAGAGTGTAAGATTACATAGTCAGTGGGGGATGAGGAACAAAAAAAATCATAATATATGACTTTAGTGCTTAACACCTTGCATGGTAGATCAGGCAATTATTTTACCACCTTTTCTTTAAAATAATGCATTCTTATTTTGTCTTTCCAGCCTAGCCACCACCATGTTCTGCTTTGCACACCACTGAGTCTTGAAGCTGTTACTTAACTAAATAATCCCCACAAATCATTCTTATTCTTTTCCATTTATTTATTACTCCACAGGAGCATAGAATTAAAAAAAAAAACAGTACTAAAATCAGCTGTGAAATTAAAACTGCTTAATAATGAAATGTTAAAACATATTGCTAAACTGGCAGCGCATCTAAAAAGCAGAGATACGAGCAAACTGGTTAGGCTGCAGAATTACAACTGGTTGTTAGATTATATTTCTATATTTAGTCTTGTCCATGTACCTCTCTTCAGATAATGGATCTATTTATATTTCAGCCTTCTAGAGCATTTCAGTACATTAAAAGCAATTCCAGATAGAAGAACCATTTGGGAAAACAGCATTTTATTTTCCTCACTCTGCATAATAATAGCCTAAACTGCAATGGGGATGTTTCTAAGTCTCACACTGCTGGAATAATTTATATACTACCATAGTTTTTAGAATAGTAATAACATTATTTTAGGCAGAGTGCTTTTGCTTAAAAATGAAACTCGGCTCATTATAACAAGCCATTAAGGAAGTAATTTAGAATCCTGAAAATATCCTCAGAGAATAATAAATAAATTCACTACCTAGTGAAAAACACTTACCCTACAATAAAATATTTTTATCATATTGTCGAATAGATAAAGCTTTTAGTGAGCCATATATTTTGTATAATGACCAGCACACACTAGATTTGCATTGCTGTATTTATATATGGACTGAAATTAGATGTGCCTTAGAGAAAAACCACAACTCTGCATACTGTAATGATTCACATGCTGAAAGCAAATGTTCCTTCTGTGGACACTTGAACTCTGTGCCTGCTATGTAACCTTAGCCCAGATGGCATGCTGACCACTTGTGTAAGAGTGTATGCTGTCTACAAATAGTCATATATTGTTAGGAGGGTCTAAATAAATGTGCATACATTAGATGCTCATGAGCATTCATTAATTTTTACAAAAAGATTATCTTCAGTTTGTATGTTTCTGTTTTTAACATGCTGCTGCCAGATTCATTCATGCTTTTTCTATATATTATCAGGCTAACAAGCTGTATGCTTGTCTCCTTTCTTAAAATATATACAGTAGCAGTGAGAGGCAAAGTTATTACTGTGATATCTACATATAGTCAAATAACTGTGCAGTTTAGCTTCATACATGCAGTTTATTCAGGTGAAAGCACAAACTGTCATCAAATGAAGAGGGAAGGACAGAGAAATGTGACAGGAATATAGAAATATTACATTACTACATACATTAGTCATGACAAGTCATTAGAATGATGACATCCCCTTCTCAGTTATGTCTTTACCTAATGCTCTGGATTAGTAACGTGAGATCATGGCAAGGATGTAAGAAGGGTTGTGTCATGCTGGACACATATATCCTTGATATTAAAACGCAATAAAATATGTCCCATTTGAATTCCACACTGGTAGAGTAACTGTACTTCAGACATAGCTGGGCTGAGAATTTACTGAAAATGTACACAGTGAAGTAAAAGGTGTGAGGGCAAGAAACTCAGTGACTGGAATCTGGCTTTAAATAAAGGGAGTGCATCCTCTGAACAAGGGTGTTCATGGTCAGTTTCTTGACTGACCGTAGTATTAAGTAACCAAAGGTCAAACTTTAAATATGGAAATGCATATCAGTGATATAGAGAAATGAACTGCAAATGTGAGATTAGAGAACAGCATGGATTGGAGAACTGGCCCTTTAACCACTGTAGTGCAATCTTTCACTTAGTATATATAATTAACAGGTGTATGGGGGCTGCACCTTTAAAAATTTTGTTTTAAATCATTTCATTGTTTTACACTTCACTGTTTCCACCTCAGTGTTTAGCCACTCGATTTCTAGTGTTTTCAATCTTCTGAACTAGATTACTGAACAAGGTACTAATTTTTTCATTTAAGCCTCCTCTTTCTCATGAAAGTACGTATTGTGTCAGATAATTTAGATACCAATTTAGAAAAAGTACTAGAACAAAAAAGTAAAATGTGGCAGATTAAAGGGTAGTTTAAGGCTTATATGAGAGAGGAATAAATGCGTGAGCAGTGATATAAGAAGCACTATACCACGTATAAGACCTACCAACATGTCAAATGAGCATGGCAGTCATTATCTGATGGGAGTTTTTGTGCTTGTACACACGCAAATAAAATAGCAAACAGAACACTTGTCTTCCCTATCAATACTAACTAATCAGATTTAATGCTGCTATAACAAACAAACATCAGTAGACTGTTACAAATACAGAACAGATGAAATGAAGAAAAATACAGGTGCAGTGAGTATTATGGAAATGTGATAGCGTACATGAGTCAAGGACTACCACAAGATGAAAGTCACTTAGAGAATTGTAAGCATTGGTATTTACATATGTGAACTTTGGTCCTTTTTGGCATAGTTTGGGTGGACCTGACAGCCATGTCAGAAACCTTAGACAATGACAAAAATAAACATAGTCTGACAGTATCGAGTTACATTGGTTCCGCACAGTAATTCAGAAACAGTCTGGACAAACAGTGCTGCATTATTCTGGCAATAGTCACAACTGACATAAAGCAATGGCTTGTATTAACAGGGTTTCATTTTTTCTTTTGACATGAACTTTTTTTCTATTATTTAATGCATTCATTTGTTTCATGATCTAAGCCACAAGGTCTAGGGTAAGTTTAATATATTTAGATTTAGAGTACACACTTAACCAGCATGTTTTTTGGGGAGAAGAAAAAAAAACAAAAGTAACAACAGAAAGTCCAATCGAGCAGAGGAAGAGAACATGCAGTCAATGAGCAGAGATCAGGACTGAGCCTAGGGCTCTGCAGCTGTGAGGCACAGATCTTGACCTTTGAAACATTTTTATTTAAATCCAAAACTGATTAAACAATGGATCTGAAAACTCAAAGAAGTTATTCTGAGCTCCTGTAAGTACATTATAAACAAGTGTTGTTATGTTACTGTACTGTAACTGTTTTTAATTGTACGCAGGTGTAAGTTCTGTAAATGTATCTGGTATTGAAGTAGAAAGAAAGTGAGCATAATGTAGACATAAAAGCAGAAACATTGTAGCCATACCCATGATGCAGTGTTTCCCATATTATACATTCATGGGTGCATACTAGGTTCATAGGTTCATACTAGGCTATCTGCCCTAGGGCATTTATAAGCCTAGCCAGAGTGTGTTTGGCTTTCGCCACCCATTTTAAATTAATTTTGCTATGCACTTTTTCGAGGTTAGTATACTGTGCCTCTGTCTAACAGTGACACAGAACTGATACCCAGGGTAAACCTCCACTCATCAAGATTCCTCTTGAAGAGAGTCAATGAGGGACTCTGTCTAACCTGGACTGGGATTTTATTCCAGAGTGAAGGGAGCCTCTGGGTTATGAATCTGTCCCTCCAGCATGTCCTATTTATTTCAGTGCTGAGGTTCAAGTCTCTCGAGCACGTAGCTCGATGGGATTTGGATTTTCTGAGGTGCAGCATGTCCATTAATTCCGGGTTGGACATGGCTTTATACGTCAGGCACAGATCGCCTCTGAGCAGGCGGTATGCCACTGAGTAGAGCTGGAGTTTCTTTATCCGGGCAGCATATGGCATCTGTTTGAGCCCTATGATCCTCTTGGTGAGGTACTTTTGGGGTCTTTCCAGTTGCTGCAGGTGGCTGGTAAGGTACATCCCAAAAGGGGCATTGTACTCGATTATGGGCCTGATGAGGGATGAGTAAAAAGGCACAATGACGTTAATAACCACTAAAGCCCTTATAAGCCTAGCCTTGCAACTCAAATGTGACTGACACATTTGGTTTATACAGAGGGGTGATTTACTGACCATGTCTGTCCATCAGAGACACAGTAGCCAAACAAGAGGTGAAGTTCTGATTGCCCATTCATTGGTTGAAGCTGCGCTTAAATAGGGATAGGAAGGAAGTCTGCTTCACATGGATAGGAGTTTGTTCCAGAGAATGGGAATTCTCTGAGAAATGTTATCTGTCTCTACAACATGTCCTGTTTATGTTGCAAACAAAATGTATGTCTTTTAATCTAGTAGTTCTGATGCTGTTTGTTTTGTGTGTGCGCAAAATGTTCATTGAAACAGGGTTGCCTTGTATGCTAGGTAAATATCACTTCTCAAATGTCTATATGATACTGAATAAAGAGGCAGAGCTTTGAGGCAATCAGTTTTGGACATTCATACCTCTCAACCTCTTAACTCAAGAAATCTTGACAAAGCCTAAAATAATGGGGGGACAAAGGCCCACAAATAGGGACAAATTTTAAATATTGGTGTTATAAACTTACAAATCTGCTAGAATACAGGATTTGTGTTAGCATACATTTTTCTGAATGATATGAAGACTGAAATTCAGATATATGTCATTATTTGGTCATTTTTTAATTACTTCAATCATCCGTAATTTGCCAGAAAAACTGATTTTTTGAGAAATAGGCCAAATATTTGAGGCAAAAATCTGGACATTTTGCGAAAATCTGTACAGTTGAGAGGTATGAGACTCCCTGTAAACTTTTTTATAAGGAACCTTTGTGGACATTAAAGTTGCTGCATGTGCTGGTCAGGTACATGCCGAAGGGGGTATTATACTCTATGACAGGTCTGAGGAGGGCTGAGTAAAGTGGTATGATGACGTCTCTGGACATAGATGCCATACACTTGCTTATAAGTTGAACAACATAAAAGGATTTTCTTACTACCTTGGACACATGTTGGTCAGAGGCTAGATTACTATCTACATGAGTTCCTGGTTTCCTGATTACTGAATCAAATTTTAAGGGTGTTTTACTGATGGAGTAGTTACCCACGGTGGCAGACTTTCCAAAATGTACTAAAATACATTTCTTGGCATTCAGTTTTAAGCCATGGCTTTGACACAAAGCATTTGTCTGTATTAAACCTTCCTTAAATGTGTCCTCATCTTGGGGGGGGGGGGGGATTCAATGACTGTTCCTGTTTTGCAATAATCAGTGAACTTAGTTAGCCAGAGGTCTTTGACATCCAAGAAGTAGATGCCAAAAATGAGTGGGCATAGCACAGAGCCCTAGGTGGTCTCACTGGTGTCTGGCCTCTTTGTGTAGACAAGCTCCCTAATTCTAACCTCCTGGATCATATTTGTGAGCCAGCTAGCTATCCACTGTCTTATAAATGTATATATAGTTTCATAGGTTTACTGACAATGCCCGAGTGGTGTATTGTATCAAATACCTTAGCCAAGCCAAGGTAGGCAGTATGCATAATTTTTTCCCTCATCCATTGCCTTAGTGATCTTTTCAATGAAGTCCACCAGATTCAGTAAGTATGACCTTCCTTTGACAAAGTCAAACTGGGATGGATCCAGTGTCTGGAGGTCTCCTATGTCCTCGATGATAATTTCCATGATAATTCTTTCCATGGCTTTGCAAATAAGTCTACTCAGGCTAACGGGAGTAGTAGTTTCTAAGATTTGTTGAGGGGCCTCCCTTATGAAGGGGAATGACCTTGGCAGTCCTCCATTCATGTAACACAAGGCCTATTTCAAGATTAAAGTTAAACAATGACACCAGGGGTCCTGATAAGTCTTATTTTAGATTATTCAGGAGGAATCCTGGAATGTTATTGGGGCCCATTGTGGCATTGTTACTGGCTTTAGTAAATGCAACCAGTACATATTCCCTAGTTATAGTTGGAGGGTTATGTTTGAGGGTATTTTGGGGAAGATGTTTGGGAGTGAGAGGGAAGTAAAGTTGTAAATGAATTTGTCCGCTAACAGATTTGCTATATCACCAGTTTCAGTGAATGTGGCTCCATTAACCACCAGTTCAGCACATTGCTGTGTGCTGCCCTTGAGGTTTCTGACATAGCTGAAGAAGACCTTATGGTTGTCTCTCACCTGAGAGGACATCGTAACATCAAAGTTTGCTTTGCTTCACTTGATTAGTCCCTTTAGTTGCCTATTTACTTTGATTGGAGATTTTTATCTTTGTGGATATTACCTTTCCTGATTTTTGCATAATTTTTTCCCTTTTGTTATATATCCTACTTAATTTGGGATGCCACCGAGGGGATTGTTTCTGGGGTAGTCCTGGGCTTACTTCTGGTAGGTACAGCAGCCTCTATGCAGCCACTGACATGGTTGTACAGAGTTTCTTAGAGCAATTCAGCACAGACTGCTGCATTCCTGGGGTTTGGAGGTACATTGAATTTTGACAAACAATCACATAATAACAGGTAACTTGCCTTGGAATAGTTTCTAATTGTTACTGGCTTTTATGGGATTATGGACTTTATTTCTATTTCAAGGAAACTGCTTTATTGTCGGACCTTACCAGGAAGAACGAGACATTGGGAGGTGCTGTATTTTTCCATATTTGTGAGCACAAAGTCTAGTGTGTTGGAGCCTCTAGTGGGTGTATTCACTATTTGGTCAAGGGTGTTTGTATTTACAAGGCCCAGAAATCTCTGTGCCTGTAGATTTGAGCCTGTGTAGGATTTCCAGTCTACAGAGGGGTAATTAAAGTCTCCCATGAGTACGGTGCTAGGTTGGATGGTAACTGTGTCCAGTAGGTCCAAATATGCATTGTGAGCTTCTTGGGACATGGAGTGTGACCGATAGCTGGATAGGATATGATATGGGATTTTGCCTCTCGTGATCTACACATGGAGGAAGTCTAGCAAGTCATCCTGATGGCCACCATAGATGTATGCTTGCTACTGATGTATATTGAGACCCCTCCACCTTTACCCCTTGTCTGTGTGGCTACTGGTGTAAAAGTGTGGAAGACACTGAAACCTTGCAGTGCTGGGGTACTATGTGCTGCTTTTAACCACATCTCAGTAACTGCACAGATGTCTCTATTCTTGAGTGTGAGGAAGGCTTGGAGGGTGTGTAGTTTTTTGTAGGCTCCTGGCATTGAGCAGTAGCACATTGAGGTTCAGTTGATCTGATTTTGCAATGTCTGTAGGTTTGTCAATTTGGGATTGCCTAAAAAAGGCAGTATGGGAGTGGATAAAGCCTTAGCCAGTATTCAAAAGCCTAGAGGGGAAAAGTGCAGACCATCCCTGGCAAAGCAATGTGGTCTGTTGGCCATGTCCTCCCGAGCTGAAAAATTTTGGTTCCCTGAAAATGATACCAGAAAGACATATTGTGGTATCATCCTCTGTGATGGTAATATGCTGCTCAGTGCTAAATCCAGGCCAGCCTGAGACACATAACCTGAAAGCTCAATAATGTCTCTCTTCATATAGTCCAGGGAGGTATGTCTCAGGTTATTTACACCTACAGGGACTATGATAGAATCATACAAGTACCTGAAATGTAACAAATTGAGTGCAGGTGTGATTTGGTGAATCCTGGCTCCAGATAAGTAAATAACCATTATCTTTTCCTTGTTCAGCCTGGTTAGAGGGACATCAGTACCTCTTATAATGGAGTCCCCTATGATGAACCATTATGTTCTCCTTGTTCAGCCTGGTTAGAGGGACATCAGTACTTCTTATAATGGAGTCTCCTATGATGAACCATTATCTTCTCCTTGTTCAGCCTGGTTAGAGGGACATCAGTACCTCTTATAATGGAGTCCCCTATGATGAACCATTATCTTCACATTGTTCAGTCTGGTTAGAGGGACATCAGTACCTCTTATAATGCAGTCCCCTATGATGAACCATTATCTTCTCCATGTTCAGCATGGTTAGAGGGATATCAGTACCTCTTATAATGGAGTCCCCTATGATGAACCAATATCTTCTCCTTGTTCAGCCTGGTTAGAGGGACATCAGTACCTCGTATAATGTTATAATGGAGTCCCCTATGACGAAACATTATCTTCTCTTTGTTCAGCCTGGTTACAGGGACATCAGTACCTCTTATAACGGAGTCTGCTGTGATGAACCATTATCTTCTCCTTGTTCAGCCTGGTTAGAGGGACATCAGTACCTCTCATAACGGAGTCCCCTATGATGAATCATTATCTTCTCCTTGTTCAGCCTGGTAAGAGGGACATCAGTGCCTCTTATAACAGAGCCCCCTATGATGAACCACTATCTTCTCCTTATTCAACCTGGCTGGAGGGACATCAGTACCGCTTATAATGGAGTCCCTTATGATGAACCATTATCTTCTCCTTGTTCAGCCTGGTTAGAGGGACATCTGTACCTCTTATAATGGAGTCCCGTATGATGAAGCATTATCTTCTCCTTGTTCAGCCTGGTTAGAGGGACATCAGTACCTCTTATAATAGAGTCCTCTATGATGAACCATTATCTTCTCCTTGTTCAGCCTGGTTAGAGGGACATCGGTACCTCGTTTAATGGTGTCCCCTATGATGAAACATTACCTTCTCCATATTCAGCCTGGTAAGAGGGACATCAGTACCTCTTATAATGGAGTCCGCTATGATGAACCATCTGCAGCATTTCTCCCCGGGCCTCCGCTGAAAACAGGCTCTGTGGAACCTAGTTGTACATTCCCGGTCAACAAATGTTAAATAAATAAATAAAAAAAATAAATAAATAAAATAAATACATTTTCTCCTTGTTCAGCAGGGTTAGAGGGACATCTGTCCCTCTTATAATGGAGTCCCTTATGATGAACCATTATCTTCTCCTTGTTCAGCCTGGTTAGAGGGACATCAGTGCATCTTATAATGCAGTCCCCTGTGATGAACCATTATCTTCTCCTTGTTCAGCCTGGTTAGAGGGACATCACTACCTCTTATAATGCAGTGCCCTATGATGAACCATTATCTTCTCCTTATTCAGCCTGGTTAGTGAGGCATCATAACCTCTTATAATGGAGTCCCCTATGATGAACCATTATCTTCTCCTAGTTCAGCCTGGTTATGGGGGCATCAGCATATCATACAATGGAGTCCCCTATGATGAACCATTAAATTCTACTTGTTCAGCCTGGTTAGAGGGACATCACTAGCTCTTATAATGGAGAACCCTATGATGAATCATTATCTTCTCCTTGTTCAGCCAGGTTAGACGGACATCAGTACCTTTTATAATGGAGTCCCCTATGATGAACGTTATCTTCTCCTTGTTCAGCCTGGGTAGAGGGACATCACTACCTCTTATAATGGAGTCCCCTATGATGAACCATTATCTTCTCCTTGTTCAGCCTGGTTAGAGGGACATCAGTACCTTTTAAAATTGCGTCCCCAATGATGAACCATTATCTTCTCCTTGTTCAGCCTGGTTAGAGGGACATCCGTACCTCTTATAATGGAGTCCCCTATGATGAACCATTATCTTCTTGTTCAGCCTGGTTAGAGGGAAATCTGCACCTCTTATAATAGAGTCCCCTATGATGAACCATTATCGTCTTCTTGTTCAGCCTGGTTAGAGGGACATCAGTACTCTTATAATGGAGTCCCATATGATGAACCATTATCTTCTCCTTGCTCAGCCTGGTTAGAGGGACATCAGTACCTCTTATAATGGATTCTACTATGATGAACCATTATCTTCTCCTTGTTCAGCCTGGTTAGAGGGACATCAGTACCTCTTATAATGGAGTCTCCTGTGATGAACCATTAACTTCTCTTTGTTCAGCCTGGTTAGAGGGACATCAGTATCTCATATAATGGAGTCCCCTATGATGAACCATTATCTTCTCCTTGTTCAGCCTGATTAGAGGGACATCAGTACTTTTTATAATGGATTCTACTATGATGAACCATTATCTTCTCCTTGTTCAGCCTGGTTAGAGGGACATCAGTACCTCTTATAATGGAGTCTCCTGTGATGAACCATTAACTTCTCTTTGTTCAGCCTGGTTAGAGGGACATCAGTATCTCATATAATGGAGTCCCCTATGATGAACCATTATCCTCTCCTTGTTCAGCCTGGTTAGGGGGACATCAGTACATCTTATAATGGAGTCTCCTATGATGAACCATTATCTTCTCCTTGTTCAGCCTGGTTAGAAGGACATCCGTACCTCTTATAATGGAGTCCCCTATGATGAACCATTATCTTCTCCTATTTCAGTCTGGTTAGAGGGACATCAGTACCTCTTATAATGTTATAATTGAGTCCCCTATAATGAACCATTGTCTACTCTTTGTTCAGCCTGGCTAGAGAGACATCAGTACCTCTTATAATGGAGTCCCCTGTAATGAACCATTATCTTCTCCTTGTTCAGCCTGGTTAGAGGGACATCAGTACCTCTTATAATGGAGTTCCCTATGATGAACTATTATCTTCTCCTTGTTCAGCCTGGTTGGAGAGACATCAGTACCTCTTATAATGGAGTCCCCTGTGATGAACCAATATCTTCTCCTTGTACAGCCTGGTTAGAGGGACATCAGTACCTCTTATAATGGAGTCCCCTATGATGAACCATTATCTTCTCCTTGTTCAGCCTGGTTAGAGGGACATCAGTATCTCTTATAATGGAGTCACCTATGATGAGCCATTATCTTCTCCTTGTTCAGTCTGGTTAGAGGGACATCATTACCTCTTATAAAGGAGTCCCCTATGATGAACCATTATCTTATCCTTCTTCAGCCTGGTTTGAGGGACATCAGTACCTCTTTTAATGGAGTCCCCTATGATGAACCATTATCTTCTCCTTGTTCAGCCTGGTTAGAGGGACATCAGTACCTCATACAAAGGAGTCCCCTATGATGAACCTTTATCTTTTCCTTGTTCAGCTGGTCAGAGGGACATCAGTACCTCTTATAATGGAGTCACCTATGATTAGCCATTATCTTTTCCTTGTTCTGCCTAGTTAGAAGAACATCAGTACCTCTTATAATGGACTGCCTTATAATAAACCATTATCTTCTCCTTGTTCAGTCTGGTTAGAGGGACATCAGTACCTCTTATAACGTAGTGCCCCTATGATGAACCATTATCTTCTCCTTGTTCAATCGGGTTAGAGGGACATCAGTACCTCTTATAATACAGTCCCCTATGATGACCCTTTATCTTCTCCTTGTTCAGTCTGGTTAGAGGGACAACAGTACCTCTTAAAATGTAATACTGGAGTCCCCTATGATGACCATTATCTTCTCTTTGTTCGGCCTGGTTAGAGGGGCATCAGTACCTCTTATAACGGTGTCCCCTATGATGAACCATTATCTTCTCCTTGTTCAACCTGGTTAGAGGGACATCAGTACCTCTTATAATGGAGTCCCCTATGATGAACCATTTTCTTCTCCTTGTTCAACCTGGTTGGAGGGACATCAGTACCTCTTATAATGGAGACCCCTGTGATGAACCATTATCTTCTACTTGTTCAGCCTGGTTAGAGGGACATCAGTACCTCTTATAATGGAGTCCCCCTATGATGAACGATTATCTTCTCCTTGTTCAGCCTGGTTAGAGGGACATCTGTACCTCTTATAATAGAGTCCCCTATGATGAACCATTATCTTCTCCTTGTTCAGAATGATTAGAGGGACATCAGTGCCTCTTATAACAGAGTCCCCTATGATGAACCATTATCTTCTCTTTGTTCAGCCTGGTTAGAGGGACATCAGTATCGCTTATAATGGAGCCTCCTATGATGAACCATTATCTTCTCCTTGTTCAGCATGGTTAGAGGGACATCGGTACTTCTTATAATGGAGCCCGCCTATCATGAACCATTATCTTATCCTTCTTCAGCCTGGTTAGAGGGACATCTGTACCTCTTATAATGGAGTCCCATATGATGAACCATTATCTTCTCCTTTTTCAGCCTGGTTAGAGGGACATAAGTACCTATTATAATGAAGTCCCCTATGATGAACCATTATCTTCTCCTTGTTCAGCCTGGTTAGAGGGACATCAGTACCTCTTTTAATGGAGTCCCCTATAATGAACCATTATCTTCTCCTTTTTCAGTCTGGTTAGAGGGACATCAGTACCTCTTATAATGGAGTGCCATATGATGAACCATTATCTTCTCTTTGTTCAGCCTGGTTAGAGGGACATCAGTATCTCTTATAATGGAGCCTCCTATGATGACCCATTATCTTCTTCTTGTTCAGCCTGGTGAGAGGGACAGCAGTACCTCTTATAATGGAGTCCCCTATGATGAACCATTATCTTCTCCTTGTTCAGCCTGATTAGAGGGACATCTGTACCTCTTATAATGCAGTCCCCTGTGAAGAACCATTATCTTCTCTGAGATCAGTCTGGTTAGAGGGACATCACTACCTCTTATAATGCCGTCCCCTATGATGAGCCATTATCTTCTCCTTGTTCAGCCTGTTTATGGTGGCATCAGTATATCATACAATGGAGTCCCCTATGATGAACCATTATCTTCTCCTTGTTCAGACAGGTTAGAGGGACATCAGTACCTTTTATACTGGAGTCCCTTATGATGAACCATTATCTTCTCCTTGTTCAGCTTAGTTAGGGGGACATCAGTACCTCTTATAATGGAGTCCCCTATGATGAACCATTATCTTCTCCATGTTCAGCCTGGTTAGAGGGATACCAGTACCGCTTATAATGGAGTCCCCTATGATGAATCATTATCTTCTCCTTGTTCAGCCTGGTTAAAGGGACATCAGTACCTCTTATAATGGAGTCCCCTATGATGAACCATCATCTTCTCCTTGATCAACCTGTTTAGAGGGACATCTGTACCTCCTATAATGGATTCCCCTATGATGAACCATTATCTTCTCCTTGTCCAGCCTGGTTAGAGGGACATCAGTACCTTTTATAATGGAGTCCCCTATGATGAACCATTATCTTCTCCTTGTTCAGTCTGGTTAGAGGGACATCAGTACCTCTTATAATGGAGTCCCCTATGATGAGCCATTATCTTCTCCTTGCTCAGCCTTGTTAGATGGACATCACTACCTCTTATAATGAAATCCCATATGATGAACCATTATCTTCTCCTTGTTCAGCCTAGTTAGAGGGACATCAGTACCTCATGTAATGGAGTCCCCTATGATAACCCATTATTTTCTCCTTTTTCAGCCTGGTTAGAGGGACATCAGTATCTCTTATAATAGAGTCCGCTATGATGAACCATTATCTTCTCCTTGTTCAGCCTGGTTAGAGGGAGATCCCTACCTCTTATAATGGAGTCCCTTATGATGAACCATTATCTCCTTCTTGTTCAGCCTGATTAGAGGGACATCTGTACCTCTTAAAATGCAGTTCCCAACGATGAACCATTATCTTCTTCTTGTTCAGCCTGGTTAGAGAGTAATCAGTACCTCTTATAATGGAGTCCCCTATGATGAACTATTATCTTCTCCTTGTTCAGCCTGCTTAGAGGGACATCTGTACCTCTTATAATGCAGTCCCCTGTAATGAACCATTATCTTCTCCTTGTTCAGCCTGGTTAGAGGAACATCACCGCCTCTTATAATGCAGTCACTTATGATGAACCTTTACCTTCTCCTTGTTCAGCCTGGTTAGGGGGCCATCAGTACCTCTTATAATGGAGTCCCCTATGATGAACCATTATCTTCTCCTTGCTCAGCCTGGTTAGGGAGGCATCAGTATATCATACAATGGAGTCACCTATGATGAACCATTATCTTCTCCTTGTTCAGCCTGGTTAGAGGGACATCAGTACATCTTGTCATGGAGTACCCTATGATGAACCATTATCTTCTCCTTGTTCAGTCTGGTTAGAGATACATCAGTATCTCTTATAATGGAGTCCCTTATGATGAACCATTATCTTCTTGTTCAGCATGGTTAGAGGGACATCAGTACCCCTTATAATGGATTCCCCTGTGATGAACCATTATGTTCTCCTTGTTCAGACTGGTTAGAGGGACATCAGTACCTCTTAAAATGGAGTCCCTTATGATGAACCATTATCTTCTCCTTGCTCAGCCTGGTTAGAAGGACATCACTACCTCTTATAACGCAGTCGCCTGTGATGAACCATTATCTTCTCCTTCTTCAGTATGGTTAGAGGGACATCACTACCTCTTATAATGCAGTCCCCTATGATAAACCATTATCTTCTCTTTGTTCAGCCTTGTTAGGGGGGCATCAGTACCTCTTATAATGGAGTTCCCTATGATGAACCATTATCTTCTCCTTGTTCAGCCTGGTTATGGTGGCATCAGTATATCATACAATGGAGTCCCCTATGATGAACCATTGTCTTCTCCTTGTTCAGCCTGGTTAGATGGATATCAGTACCTCTTGTAATGGAGGCCCCTATGATGAACCATTATCTTCTCCTTGTTCAGCCAGGTTAGAGGGACATCAGTACCTCTTATACTGGAGTCACCTATGATGAACTATTACCTTCTCCTTGTTCAGCCTAGTTAGGGGGACATCAGTACCTCTTATAATCGAGTCCCCTATGATGAACCGTTATCTTCTCCTTGTTCAGCCTGGTTAGAGGGATACCAGTACCTCTTATAATGGAGTCCCCTATGATGAATCATTATCTTCTCCTTGTTTAGCCAGGTTAGAGGGACATCAGTACCTCTTATAATGCAGTTCCCTATGATGAACCATTATCTTCTCCTTGATCAACCTGTTTAGAGGGACATCTGTACCTCTTATAATGGATTCCCCTATGATGAACCATTATCTTCTCCTTATTCAGTCTGGTTAGAGCAACATCAGCACCTCTTATAATGGAGTCCCCTATGATGAACCTTTATCTTCTCCTTGTTCAGCCTAGTTAGAGGGACATCAGTACCTCATATAATGGAGTCCCCTATGATAACCCATTATTTTCTCCTTTTTCAGCCTGGTTAGAGGGACATCAGTATCTCTTATAATGGAGTCTCCTATGATGAACCATTATCTTCTCCTTGTTCAGCCTGGTTAGAGCGACATCCATACCTCTAATAATGGAGTCCCCTATGATGAAACATTATCTTCTCCTTGTTCAGCCTGGTTAGATGGACATCAGTACCTCTTATAATGGGGTCCCCTATGATGAACCATTATCTTCACCTTGTTCAGCCTAATTAATGGGACATCAGTACTTCTTATAATGGAGTCCCCCTATGATGAACCATTATCTTCTCCTGGTTCAGCCTAGTTAGAGGGCCATCAGGACCTCTTATAATGGAGGCCCCTATGATGAACCATTATCTTCTCCTTGTTCAGCCTGGTTAGAGGGACATCAGTACCTCTTATAATGGATTCCCCTATGATGAATCATTATCTTCTCCTTGTTCAGCCTGGTTAGAGGGACATCAGTACCTCTTATAATGGAGTCCCCTATGATGAACCATTATCTTTTCCTTGTTCTGCCTGGTTAGAGGGACATCATTACCTCTTATAATGGAGTCTCCTATGATATACCATTATCTTCTTCTTGTTCTGCCTGGTGAGAGAGGCATCAGTACCTCTTATAATGGAGTCTCCTGTGATGAACCATTAACTTCTCCTTGTTCAGCCTGGATAGAGGGACATCAGTACATCTTATCATGGAGCCCCTTATAATGAACTATTATATTCTCCTTTTTCAGTCTGGTTAGAGGGACATCAGTACTTCTTATAATGGAGTCCCTTATGACGAGCCATTATCTTCTCCTTGTTCAGCCTGGTTAGAGGGACATCAGTACCTCTTATAATGGAGTTCCCTATGATGAACCATTATCTTCTTCTTGTTCAGCCTGGTTAGAGAGACATCAGTACCTCTTAAAATGGAGTTCCCTATGATGAATCATTATCTTTTTCTTGTTCAGTCTGGTTAGAGGGACATCAGTACCTCTTATAATTGAGTCCCATATGATGAATCTTTATCTACTCCTTGTTCAGCCTGCTTAGAGGGACTTCTGTACCTCTTATAATGCAGTACCCTATGATAAACCATTATCTTCTCCTTGTTCAGCCTGGTTAGTGGGACATCACTACCTCTTATAATGCAGTCACTTATGATGAACCTTTACCTTTTCCTTGTTCAGCCTGGTTAGGGGGGCATCAGTACCTCTTATAATGGAGTCCGCTATAATGGACCATTATCTTCTCCTTGTTCAGCCTGGTTAGAGGGACATCAGTACCTCATATGGCAATAATAACAATACGACAAACTTCCATCCCATAGCTATCCTGTCTCCCATCTCTAAACTCCTAGAAAAGTGTATCCATCTGCAGCTCCTACTTTACATCTTAGACAATCACCTGCTGACTCCAACTCAGTATGGTTTTAGACCCGGCCACAGTGCTATGACAGCCCTCCTCTCCTTCTTAGAAACTATAAATAAAGCCCGGGACTCCGGTCACATTGTTTCTACCCTGCTACTGGACCTCTCAAATGCCTTTGACACTATCTCTCACAAATTACTTTTAACTAAACTCTCCCAGTTTAACCTATCTCCCTCCTCATTGAACTGGTTCTCTAGTTACTTATCTAATAGATTTCAAGCAGTCAAATGGAAAAAAGCCACCTCCTCATTCCTTAACACCCCAACTGGGGTCCCCCAAGGTTCCATAATGGGTCCTCTTCTATTTAACATATTAATAAATGACTTCCACAATTCTATCCCATTCTCTAATATCATCCAGTATGCAGATGATTCAACTATTATCTGCTCTGCCACTTCCATCCCAGTTCTCCAAAAGCTTACACAAGACGCATTCTCAATCACTGAACAATGGATGAAAGAAAACCACCTAGCACTCAATGCCTCTAAAACCAGATTAATGGTATTTACTCCCTCTAAACTCATCTCTATCAACACAAACTTTTTTTAATAACTAGCAACAACAACATATCCTTGGAATTGGTGCCAGAGGCCAAGTTACTTTGGGTTCAAATTGATAGTCAGCTTAAATTCAACTCCCACATACACCTAAATATCAAAAAAACTAATCAAAAACTAGGCATGCTCTACCGACAAAATCGCTTCCTTACGCCCTCTACTAAAATCACTCTCTCTTCCACATTTCTTATCCCCTCTCTTCTATATGGAGCCCCACTCCTGACTGACATACAATCTTCTCTCAAAACAAAACTTTCCTCATGCTACAACAAAATAGCCAAATTCGCTACTAGTCATAAAGCATCTACCCACCACTGTTCTTCTCTCCACAAACTAAGATGGTTAGAACTACCCATCCAACTCATATATTCTCAACTTACTCTTGCTCATAAGCTCATCTTTAAACCCTTCCTTTGTCCATCCCTTTCCTCTGCCTTTAAGATGCACCTCCCCAACAGAGTACTCAGATCTAATAACCAAAACCTAATTGAATTATATAAACCAACTCGACCCCCAGGAAAAAATCTCCTATCCTATGGGCTAGCATGTCTCTGGAACTCCCTACCTCCAGCCATTTGTACCACTTTCAACCTCTTTATATTCAAAAAATTCCTTCACTCTCATCTACTAACCCAATGGGAATGCTCTTGCACCCATCCATCATAATTCTACACTGCCTTACCTCCTTCCTCCTCCTTTCCATGAACTTACTAGCTTCTGCCTCTCCTAACTTTTGTTTCCTTAGCTAGCTACCTAAGACACAATGGCTTCTCAGTATCCCTATTGAAATGTTCATTTTCTAGTCTGTTTCATCTGTAATGTCACCTGAATGTTATACTCTAACTGTATAAATTTGTAAATATAATAATATGGATCTCCCTTTTTCTAGTTTGTATCATCTGTAATGTTCATCACCAGTATGATGCTCTAACCGTATGATTTTGTAAATATTGTAATACATATCTAAAAAATATGTAACCCTGTTTCTGGAGCTTTTCTCCCCAGGATTCCATTGAAAATGGGTTCATCTTGGCCCAATGGACTATCCTGGTAAACCAACTGTAAATAAATAAATCAGTACCTCTTATAATGGAGTCCCCTATGATGAACCATTATCTTCTCCTTGTTCAACCTGGTTAGAGGGACATCAGTACCTCTTATAATGGAGTCAGCTATGATGAACCATTATCTTCTCCGTGTTCAGCCTAGTTAGGGGGACATCAGTACCTCTTATAATGGAGTCCCCAATGATGAACCGTTATCTTCTCCTTGTTCAGCCTGGTTAGAGGGACATCAGTACTTCTTATAATGGAGTCCCCTAAGATGAACCATTATCATCTCCTTGTTCAGCCTGGTTAGAGGGACATCAGAACCTCTTATAATGGACTCCCCGATGATGAACTATTATCTTCTCCTTGTTCATCCTGAATAGAGGGACATCAGTACCTCTTATAATGGAGCCCCCTATGATGAACCATTATCTTCTCCTTGATCAAACTGTTTAGAGGGACATCTGTAACTCTTACAATGGATTCCCCTATGATGAACCATTATCTTCTCCTTGTTCAGCCTGGTTAGATGGACATCGGTACCTCTTATAATGGATCCCCTATGATGTACCATTATCTTCTCCTTGTTCAGCCTGGTTAGAAGGACATCAGTATTTCTTATAATGGAGTCCCCTATGATGAACCATTATTTTCTCTTTGTTCAGTCTTGTTAGAGGGACATCAGTACCTCTTATAATGGAGTCCCCTATGATGAACCATTATATTCTCCTTGTTCAGCCTGGTTAGAGGGACATCAGTACCTCATATAATGGAGTCCCCTGTGATGAACCATTATCTTCTCATTTTTCAGACTAGTTAGAGGAACATCACTACCTCTTATAATGGAGCCCCCTATTATGAACCATTATCTTCTCCTTGTTCAGCCTGGTTAGAGGTACATCAGTATTTCTTATAATGGAGTCCCCTGTGATGAACCATTATCTTCTCATTTTTCAGACTAGTTAGAGGAACATCAGTACCTCTTATAATGGAGTCCACTATGATGTACCATTATCTTCTCTTTGTTCAGCCTGGTTAGAGGGACATCCGTACCTCTTATAATGGAGTCTCCCATTATCGTCTCCTTGTTCAGCCTGGTTAGAGGGACATTGGTACCTCTTATAATGGAGTCCCTTATGATGAACCATTATCTTCTCCTTGTTCAGCCTGGTTAGACGGACATCAATACCTCTTATAATGGAGTCCCCTATGATGAACCATTATCTTCTCCTTGTTCAGCCTGGTTAGAGGGACATCAGTACGTCTTATAATGGAGTCCCCCTATGATGAACCATTATCTATTCTTTGTTCAGCCTGGTTAGAGGGACATCAATACCTCTTATAATGGAGTCCCCTATGATGTACCATTATCTTCTCCTTGTTCAGCCTGGTTAGAGGTACATCAGTTCCTCTTATAATGGAGTCTCCTGTGATGAACCATTAACTTTTCCTTGTTCAGCCTGGTTAGAGGGACATCAGTAATCTTATAATGGAGTCCCCTGTGATGAACCATTATCTTCTCCTTGTGCAGCCTGGTTAGAGGGACATCAGTACCTCTTATAATTGAGTCCCCTATGATGAACCATTATCTTTTCCTTGTTCCGCCTAGTTACAGGAACATCAGTACCTCTTATAATGGAGTACCCTATAATCAACCATTTTCTTCTCCTTGTTCAGCCTGGTTAGAGGAACATCAGTACCTCTTATAATGGAGTCCCCAATGATGAACCATTATCTTTACCTTGTTCAGTCTGGTTAGAAGAACATCAGTACCTTTTATAATGTTATAATGGAGTCTCCTGTGATGAACCATTATCTTCTCCTTGTTCAGCCTGGTTAGAGGAACATCAGTACCTCTTATAATGGAGTACCCTTTGATGAACCGTTATCTTCTCCTTGTTCAGCCTGGTTAGAGGGACATCAGTAACTCTTATAATGGAGTCCCCTATGATGAACCATTATCTTCTCCTTGTTCAGCCTGGTTGGAAGGACATCAATACCTCTTATAATGGAGTCCCCTATGATGAACAATTATCTTCTCCTTGTTCAGCCTGGTTAGAGGGACATCAGTACCTCTTATAATGGAGTCCCCTATGATGAACGCTTATCTTATCCTTGTTCAACCTGGTTAGAGGGACATCAGTACCTCTTATAATGGAGTCCCCTATAATGAAACATTATCTTCTCCTTGTTCAGCCTGGTTAGAGGGACATCAGTACCTCTTATAATGGAGTCCTCTATGACAAACTATTATCTTCTCCTTGATCAAACTGTTTAGAGGGACATCTGTAACTCTTATAATGGATTCCCTATGATGAACCATATCTTCTCCTTGTTCAGCCTGGTTAGAGGGACATCGGTACCTCTTATAATGGAGTCCCCTATGATGTACCATTATCTTCTCTTTGTTCAGCCTGGTTAGAGGGACATCAGTACCTCATATAATTGAGTCCCCAATGATGAACCATTATCTTCTCCTTGTTCAGCCTGGTTAGAGGGACATCCGTACCTCTTATAATGGAGTCTCCCATTATCGCCTCCTTGTTCAGCCTTTTAAAGGGACATTGGTACCTCTTATAATGGAGTCCCTTATGATGAACCATTATCTTCTCCTTCTTCAGCCTGGTTAGATGGACATCAGTACCTCTATTAATGGATTACCCTATGATGAACCATTATCTTCTCCTTGTTCAATCTGGTTAGAAGGATATCAGTATCTCTTATAATGGAGTCCCATATGTTGAATTATTGTCTTCTCCTTGTTTAGCATGGTTAGAGGAACATCAGTACCTCTTATAATGGAGTCCCCTATGATGAATTATTATCTTATCCTTGTTCAGCCTGGTTAGAGGGACATCAGTACCGCTTATAATGGAGTCCCCTATGATGTACCATTATCTTATCCTGGTTCAGCCTGTTAGAGGGACATCAGTATTTCTTATAATGGAGTCCCCTATGATGAACCATTATCTTCTGTTTGTTCAGTCTTGTTAGATGGACATCATTACCTCTTATAATGGAGTCCCCTATAATGAACCATTATCTCCTTCTTGTTCAGCCTGGTTAGAGAGACATCAGTACCTCTTATAATGCAGTCCCCTATGATGAATCTTTATCTACTCCTTGTTCAGCCTGCTTAGAGGGACTTCTGTACCTCTTATAATGCAGTACCCTATGATAAACCATTATCTTCTCCTTGTTCAGCCTGGTTAGTGGGACATCACTACCTCTTATAATGCAGTCACTTATGATGAACCTTTACCTTTTCCTTGTTCAGCCTGGTTAGGGGGGCATCAGTACCTCTTATAATGGAGTCCGCTATAATGGACCATTATCTTCTCCTTGTTCAGCCTGGTTAGAGGGACATCAGTACCTCATATGGCAATAATAACAATACGACAAACTTCCATCCCATAGCTATCCTGTCTCCCATCTCTAAACTCCTAGAAAAGTGTATCCATCTGCAGCTCCTACTTTACATCTTAGACAATCACCTGCTGACTCCAACTCAGTATGGTTTTAGACCCGGCCACAGTGCTATGACAGCCCTCCTCTCCTTCTTAGAAACTATAAATAAAGCCCGGGACTCCGGTCACATTGTTTCTACCCTGCTACTGGACCTCTCAAATGCCTTTGACACTATCTCTCACAAATTACTTTTAACTAAACTCTCCCAGTTTAACCTATCTCCCTCCTCATTGAACTGGTTCTCTAGTTACTTATCTAATAGATTTCAAGCAGTCAAATGGAAAAAAGCCACCTCCTCATTCCTTAACACCCCAACTGGGGTCCCCCAAGGTTCCATAATGGGTCCTCTTCTATTTAACATATTAATAAATGACTTCCACAATTCTATCCCATTCTCTAATATCATCCAGTATGCAGATGATTCAACTATTATCTGCTCTGCCACTTCCATCCCAGTTCTCCAAAAGCTTACACAAGACGCATTCTCAATCACTGAACAATGGATGAAAGAAAACCACCTAGCACTCAATGCTTCTAAAACCAGATTAATGGTATTTACTCCCTCTAAACTCATCTCTATCAACACAAACTTTTTTTAATAACTAGCAACAACAACATATCCTTGGAATTGGTGCCAGAGGCCAAGTTACTTTGGGTTCAAATTGATAGTCAGCTTAAATTCAACTCCCACATACACCTAAATATCAAAAAAACTAATCAAAAACTAGGCATGCTCTACCGACAAAATCTTCCTTCGCCCTCTACTAAAATCACTCTCTCTTCCACATTTCTTATCCCCTCTCTTCTATATGGAGCCCCACTCCTGACTGACATACAATCTTCTCTCAAAACAAAACTTTCCTCATGCTACAACAAAATAGCCAAATTCGCTACTAGTCATAAAGCATCTACCCACCACTGTTCTTCTCTCCACAAACTAAGATGGTTAGAACTACCCATCCAACTCATATATTCTCAACTTACTCTTGCTCATAAGCTCATCTTTAAACCCTTCCTTTGTCCATCCCTTTCCTCTGCCTTTAAGATGCACCTCCCCAACAGAGTACTCAGATCTAATAACCAAAACCTAATTGAATTATATAAACCAACTCGACCCCCAGGAAAAAATCTCCTATCCTATGGGCTAGCATGTCTCTGGAACTCCCTACCTCCAGCCATTTGTACCACTTTCAACCTCTTTATATTCAAAAAATTCCTTCACTCTCATCTACTAACCCAATGGGAATGCTCTTGCACCCATCCATCATAATTCTACACTGCCTTACCTCCTTCCTCCTCCTTTCCATGAACTTACTAGCTTCTGCCTCTCCTAACTTTTGTTTCCTTAGCTAGTTACCTAAGACACAATGGCTTCTCAGTATCCCTATTGAAATGTTCATTTTCTAGTCTGTTTCATTTGTAATGTCACCTGAATGTTATACTCTAACTGTATAAATTTGTAAATATAATAATATGGATCTCCCTTTTTCTAGTTTGTATCATCTGTAATGTTCATCACCAGTATGATGCTCTAACCGTATGATTTTGTAAATATTGTAATACATATCTAAAAAATATGTAACCCTGTTTCTGGAGCTTTTCTCCCCAGGATTCCATTGAAAATGGGTTCATCTTGGCCCAATGGACTATCCTGGTAAACCAACTGTAAATAAATAAATCAGTACCTCTTATAATGGAGTCCCCTATGATGAACCATTATCTTCTCCTTGTTCAACCTGGTTAGAGGGACATCAGTACCTCTTATAATGGAGTCTGCTATGATGAACCATTATCTTCTCCGTGTTCAGCCTAGTTAGGGGGACATCAGTACCTCTTATAATGGAGTCCCCAATGATGAACCGTTATCTTCTCCTTGTTCAGCCTGGTTAGAGGGACATCAGTACTTCTTATAATGGAGTCCCCTAAGATGAACCATTATCATCTCCTTGTTCAGCCTGGATAGAGGGACATCAGAACCTCTTATAATGGACTCCCCTATGATGAACCATTATCTTCTCTTTGTTCATCCTGGTTAGAGGGACATCAGTACCTCTTATAATGGAGTCCCCTATGATGAACCATTATCTTCTCCTTGTTCAGCCTGGTTAGAGGGACATCAGTACCTCTTATAATGGAGTCCCCTATGATGAACCATTATCTTCTCCTTGTTCAGCCTGGTTAGAGGGACATCAGTACCTCTTATAATGGAGTCCCCTATGATGAACCATTATCTTCTCCTTGTTCAGCCTGGTTAGAGGGACATCAGTACCTCTTATAATGGAGTCCCCTATGATGAACCATTATCTTCTCCTTGTTCAGCCTGGTTAGAGGGACATCAGTACCTCTTATAATGGAGTCCCCTATGATGAACCATTATCTTCTCCTTGTTCAGCCTGGTTAGAGGGACATCAGTACCTCTTATAATGGAGTCCCTATGATGAACCATTATCTTCTCCTTGTTCAGCCTGGTTAGAGGGACATCAGTACCTCTTATAATGGAGTCCCCTATGATGTACCATTATCTTCTCCTTGTTCAGCCTGGTTAGAGGGACATCAGTACCTCTTATAATGGAGTCCCCTATGATGAACCATTATCTTCTCCTTGTTCAGCCTGGTTAGAGGGACATCAGTACCTCTTATAATGGAGTCCCCTATGATGAACCATTATCTTCTCCTTGTTCAGCCTGGTTAGAGGGACATCAGTACCTCTTATAATGGAGTCCCCTATGATGAACCATTATCTTCTCCTTGTTCAGCCTGGTTAGAGGGACATCAGTACCTCTTATAATGGAGTCCCCTATGATGAACCATTATCTTCTCCTTGTTCAGCCTGGTTAGAGGGACATCAGTACCTCTTATAATGGAGTCCCCTATGATGAACCATTATCTTCTTCTTGTTCAGCCTGGTTAGAGGGACATCAGTACCTCTTATAATGGAGTCCCCTATGATGAACCATTATCTTCTCCTTGTTCAGCCTGCTTAGAGGGACTTCAGTACCTCTTATAATGCAGTACCCTATGATAAACCATTATCTTCTCCTTGTTCAGCCTGGTTAGTGATACATCACTAACTCTTATAATGCAGTCACTTATGATGAACCTTTACCTTTTGCTTGTTCAGCCTGGTTAGGGGCATCAGTACCTCTTATAATGGAGTCCACTATAATGGACCATTATCTTCTCCTTGTTCAGCCTGGTTAGAGGGACATCAGTACCTCATATGGCAATAATAACAATGACAAACTTCCATCCCATAGCTATCCTGTCTCCCATCTCTAAACTCCTAGAAAAGTGTATCCATCTGCAGCTCCTACTTTACATCTTAGACAATCACCTGCTGACTCCAACTCAGTATGGTTTTAGACCCGGCCACAGTGCTATGACAGCCCTCCTCTCCTTCTTAGAAACTATAAATAAAGCCCGGGACTCGGTCACATTGTTTCTACCCTGCTACTGGACCTCTCAAATGCCTTTGACACTATCTCTCACAAATTACTTTTAACTAAACTCTCCCAGTTTAACCTATCTCCCTCCTCATTGAACTGGTTCTCTAGTTACTTATCTAATAGATTTCAAGCAGTCAAATCGAAAAAAGCCACCTCCTCATTCCTTAACACCCCAACTGGGGTCCCCCAAGGTTCCATAATGGGTCCTCTTCTATTTAACATATTAATAAATGACTTCCACAATTCTATCCCATTCTCTAATATCATCCAGTATGCAGATGATTCAACTATTATCTGCTCTGCCACTTCCATCCCAGTTCTCCAAAAGCTTACACAAGACATTCTCAATCACTGAACAATGGATGAAAGAAAACCACCTAGCACTCAATGCCTCTAAAACCAGATTAATGGTATTTACTCCTCTAAACTCATCTCTATCAACACAAACTTTTTTTAATAACTAGCAACAACAACATATCCTTGGAATTGGTGCCAGAGGCCAAGTTACTTTGGGTTCAAATTGATAGTCAGCTTAAATTCAACTCCCACATACACCTAAATATCAAAAAAACTAATCAAAACTAGGCATGCTCTACCGACAAAATCGCTTCCTTACGCCCTCTACTAAAATCACTCTCTCTTCCACATTTCTTATCCCTCTCTTCTATATGGAGCCCCACTCCTGACTGACATACAATCTTCTCTCAAAACAAAACTTTCCTCATGCTACAACAAAATAGCCAAATTTGCTACTAGTCATAAAGCATCTACCCACCACTGTTCTTCTCTCCACAAACTAAGATGGTTAGAACTACCCATCCAACTCATATATTCTCAACTTACTCTTGCTCATAAGCTCATCTTTAAACCCTTCCTTTGTCCATCCCTTTCCTCTGCCTTTAAGATGCACCTCCCCAACAGAGTACTCAGATCTAATAACCAAAACCTAATTGAATTATATAAACCAACTCGACCCCAGGAAAAAATCTCCTATCCTATGGGCTAGCATGTCTCTGGAACTCCCTACCTCCAGCCATTTGTACCACTTTCAACCTCTTTATATTCAAAAATTCCTTCACTCTCATCTACTAACCCAATGGGAATGCTCTTGCACCCATCCATCATAATTCTACACTGCCTTACCTCCTTCCTCCTCCTTTCCATGAACTTACTAGCTTCTGCCTCTCCTAACTTTTGTTTCCTTAGCTAGCTACCTAAGACACAATGGCTTCTCAGTATCCCTATTGAAATGTTCATTTTCTAGTCTGTTTCATCTGTAATGTCACCTGAATGTTATACTCTAACTGTATAAATTTGTAAATATAATAATATGGATCTCCTTTTTCTAGTTTGTATCATCTGTAATGTTCATCACCAGTATGATGCTCTAACCGTATGATTTTGTAAATATTGTAATACATATCTAAAAAATATGTAACCCTGTTTCTGGAGCTTTTCTCCCAGGATTCCATTGAAAATGGATTCATCTTGGCCCAATGGACTATCCTGGTAAACCAACTGTAAATAAATAAATCAGTACCTCTTATAATGGAGTCCCCTATGATGAACCATTATCTTCTCCTTGTTCAACCTGGTTAGAGGGACATCAGTACCTCTTATAATGGAGTCTGCTATGATGAACCATTATCTTCTCCGTGTTCAGCCTAGTTAGGGGGACATCAGTACCTCTTATAATGGAGTCCCCAATGATGAACCGTTATCTTCTCCTTGTTCAGCCTGGTTAGAGGGACATCAGTACTTCTTATAATGGAGTCCCCTAAGATGAACCATTATCATCTCCTTGTTCAGCCTGGTTAGAGGGACATCAGAACCTCTTATAATGGACTCCCCGATGATGAACTATTATCTTCTCCTTGTTCATCCTGAATAGAGGGACATCAGTACCTCTTATAATGGAGCCCCCTATGATGAACCATTATCTTCTCCTTGATCAAACTGTTTAGAGGGACATCTGTAACTCTTACAATGGATTCCCCTATGATGAACCATTATCTTCTCCTTGTTCAGCCTGGTTAGATGGACATCGGTACCTCTTATAATGGATCCCCTATGATGTACCATTATCTTCTCCTTGTTCAGCCTGGTTAGAGGGACATCAGTATTTCTTATAATGGAGTCCCCTATGATGAACCATTATCTTCTCTTTGTTCAGTCTTGTTAGAGGGACATCAGTACCTCTTATAATGGAGTCCCCTATGATGAACCATTATATTCTCCTTGTTCAGCCTGGTTAGAGGGACATCAGTACCTCATATAATGGAGTCCCCTGTGATGAACCATTATCTTCTCATTTTTCAGACTAGTTAGAGGAACATCAGTACCTCTTATAATGGAGTCCACTATGATGTACCATTATCTTCTCTTTGTTCAGCCTGGTTAGAGGGACATCCGTACCTCTTATAATGGAGTCTCCCATTATCGTCTCCTTGTTCAGCCTGGTTAGAGGGACATTGGTACCTCTTATAATGGAGTCCCTTATGATGAACCATTATCTTCTCCTTGTTCAGCCTGGTTAGACGGACATCAATACCTCTTATAATGGAGTCCCCTATGATGAACCATTATCTTCTCCTTGTTCAGCCTGGTTAGAGGGACATCAGTACGTCTTATAATGGAGTCCCCCTATGATGAACCATTATCTATTCTTTGTTCAGCCTGGTTAGAGGGACATCAATACCTCTTATAATGGAGTCCCCTATGATGTACCATTATCTTCTCCTTGTTCAGCCTGGTTAGAGGTACATCAGTTCCTCTTATAATGGAGTCTCCTGTGATGAACCATTAACTTTTCCTTGTTCAGCCTGGTTAGAGGGACATCAGTAATCTTATAATGGAGTCCCCTGTGATGAACCATTATCTTCTCCTTGTGCAGCCTGGTTAGAGGGACATCAGTACCTCTTATAATTGAGTCCCCTATGATGAACCATTATCTTTTCCTTGTTCCGCCTAGTTACAGGAACATCAGTACCTCTTATAATGGAGTACCCTATAATCAACCATTTTCTTCTCCTTGTTCAGCCTGGTTAGAGGAACATCAGTACCTCTTATAATGGAGTCCCTAATGATGAACCATTATCTTTACCTTGTTCAGTCTGGTTAGAAGAACATCAGTACCTTTTATAATGTTATAATGGAGTCTCCTGTGATGAACCATTATCTTCTCCTTGTTCAGCCTGGTTAGAGGAACATCAGTACCTCTTATAATGGAGTACCCTTTGATGAACCGTTATCTTCTCCTTGTTCAGCCTGGTTAGAGGGACATCAGTAACTCTTATAATGGAGTCCCTATGATGAACCATTATCTTCTCCTTGTTCAGCCTGGTTGGAAGGACATCAATACCTCTTATAATGGAGCCCCTATGATGAACAATTATCTTCTCCTTGTTCAGCCTGGTTAGAGGGACATCAGTACCTCTTATAATGGAGTCCCCTATGATGAACGCTTATCTTATCCTTGTTCAACCTGGTTAGAGGGACATCAGTACCTCTTATAATGGAGTCCCCTATAATGAACCATTATCTTCTCCTTGTTCAGCCTGGTTAGAGGGACATCAGTACCTCTTATAATGGAGTCCTCTATGACAAACTATTATCTTCTCCTTGATCAAACTGTTTAGAGGGACATCTGTAACTCTTATAATGGATTCCCCTATGATGAACCATATCTTCTCCTTGTTCAGCCTGGTTAGAGGGACATCGGTACCTCTTATAATGGAGTCCCCTATGATGTACCATTATCTTCTCTTTGTTCAGCCTGGTTAGAGGGACATCAGTACCTCATATAATTGAGTCCCCAATGATGAACCATTATCTTCTCCTTGTTCAGCCTGGTTAGAGGGACATCCGTACCTCTTATAATGGAGTCTCCCATTATCGTCTCCTTGTTCAGCCTTTTAAAGGGACATTGGTACCTCTTATAATGGAGTCCCTTATGATGAACCATTATCTTCTCCTTCTTCAGCCTGGTTAGATGGACATCAGTACCTCTATTAATGGATTACCCTATGATGAACCATTATCTTCTCCTTGTTCAATCTGGTTAGAAGGATATCAGTATCTCTTATAATGGAGTCCCATATGTTGAATTATTGTCTTCTCCTTGTTTAGCATGGTTAGAGGAACATCAGTACCTCTTATAATGGAGTCCCCTATGATGAATTATTATCTTATCCTTGTTCAGCCTGGTTAGAGGGACATCAGTACCGCTTATAATGGAGTCCCTATGATGTACCATTATCTTATCCTGGTTCAGCCTGTTAGAGGGACATCAGTATTTCTTATAATGGAGTCCCCTATGATGAACCATTATCTTCTGTTTGTTCAGTCTTGTTAGATGGACATCATTACCTCTTATAATGGAGTCCCTATAATGAACCATTATCTCCTTCTTGTTCAGCCTGGTTAGAGAGACATCAGTACCTCTTATAATGCAGTCCCCTATGATGAATCTTTATCTACTCCTTGTTCAGCCTGCTTAGAGGGACTTCTGTACCTCTTATAATGCAGTACCCTATGATAAACCATTATCTTCTCCTTGTTCAGCCTGGTTAGTGGGACATCACTACCTCTTATAATGCAGTCACTTATGATGAACCTTTACCTTTTCCTTGTTCAGCCTGGTTAGGGGGGCATCAGTACCTCTTATAATGGAGTCCACTATAATGGACCATTATCTTCTCCTTGTTCAGCCTGGTTAGAGGGACATCAGTACCTCATATGGCAATAATAACAATACGACAAACTTCCATCCCATAGCTATCCTGTCTCCCATCTCTAAACTCCTAGAAAAGTGTATCCATCTGCAGCTTCTACTTTACATCTTAGAGAATCACCTGCTGACTCCAACTCAGTATGGTTTTAGACCCGGCCACAGTGCTATGACAGCCCTCCTCTCCTTCTTAGAAACTATAAATAAAGCCCAGGACTCCGGTCACATTGTTTCTACCCTGCTACTGGACCTCTCAAATGCCTTTGACACTATCTCTCACAAATTACTTTTAACTAAACTCTCCCAGTTTAACCTATCTCCCTCCTCATTGAACTGGTTCTCTAGTTACTTATCTAATAGATTTCAAGCAGTCAAATGGAAAAAAGCCACCTCCTCATTCCTTAACACCCCAACTGGGGTCCCCCAAGGTTCCATAATGGGTCCTCTTCTATTTAACATATTAATAAATGACTTCCACAATTCTATCCCATTCTCTAATATCATCCAGTATGCAGATGATTCAACTATTATCTGCTCTGCCACTTCCATCCCAGTTCTCCAAAAGCTTACACAAGACGATTCTCAATCACTGAACAATGGATGAAAGAAAACCACCTAGCACTCAATGCTTCTAAAACCAGATTAATGGTATTTACTCCTCTAAACTCATCTCTATCAACACAAACTTTTTTTAATAACTAGCAACAACAACATATCCTTGGAATTGGTGCCAGAGGCCAAGTTACTTTGGGTTCAAATTGATAGTCAGCTTAAATTCAACTCCCACATACACCTAAATATCAAAAAAACTAATCAAAACTAGGCATGCTCTACCGACAAAATCGCCTTCGCCCTCTACTAAAATCACTCTCTTCCACATTTCTTATCCCTCTTCTATATGGAGCCCCACTCCTGACTGACATACAATCTTCTCTCAAAACAAAACTTTCCTCATGCTACAACAAAATAGCCAAATTCGCTACTAGTCATAAAGCATCTACCCACCACTGTTCTTCTCTCCACAAACTAAGATGGTTAGAACTACCCATCCAACTCATATATTCTCAACTTACTCTTGCTCATAATCTCATCTTTAAACCCTTCCTTTGTCCATCCCTTTCCTCTGCCTTTAAGATGCACCTCCCCAACAGAGTACTCAGATCTAATAACCAAAACCTAATTGAATTATATAAACCAACTCGACCCCAGGAAAAAATCTCCTATCCTATGGGCTAGCATGTCTCTGGAACTCCCTACCTCCAGCCATTTGTACCACTTTCAACCTCTTTATATTCAAAAATTCCTTCACTCTCATCTACTAACCCAATGGGCATGCTCTTGCACCCATCCATCATAATTCTACACTGCCTTACCTCCTTCCTCCTCCTTTCCATGAACTTACTAGCTTCTGCCTCTCCTAACTTTTGTTTCCTTAGCTAGCTACCTAAGACACAATGGCTTCTCAGTATCCCTATTGAAATGTTCATTTTCTAGTCTGTTTCATTTGTAATGTCACCTGAATGTTATACTCTAACTGTATAAATTTGTAAATATAATAATATGGATCTCCTTTTCTAGTTTGTATCATCTGTATTGTTCATCACCAGTAAGATGCTCTAACCGTATAATTTTGTAAATATTGTAATACATATCTAAAAATATGTAACCCTGTTTCTGGAGCTTTTCTCCCAGGATTCCATTGAAAATGGGTTCATCTTGGCCCAATGGACTATCCTGGTAAACCAACTGTAAATAAATAAATCAGTACCTCTTATAATGGAGTCCCCTATGATGAACCATTATCTTCTCCTTGTTCAACCTGGTTAGAGGGACATCAGTACCTCTTATAATGGAGTCTGCTATGATGAACCATTATCTTCTCCGTGTTCAGCCTAGTTAGGGGGACATCAGTACCTCTTATAATGGAGTCCCCAATGATGAACCGTTATCTTCTCCTTGTTCAGCCTGGTTAGAGGGACATCAGTACTTCTTATAATGGAGTCCCCTAAGATGAACCATTATCATCTCCTTGTTCAGCCTGGTTAGAGGGACATCAGAACCTCTTATAATGGACTCCCGATGATGAACTATTATCTTCTCCTTGTTCATCCTGAATAGAGGGACATCAGTACCTCTTATAATGGAGCCCCCTATGATGAACCATTATCTTCTCCTTGATCAAACTGTTTAGAGGGACATCTGTAACTCTTACAATGGATTCCCCTATGATGAACCATTATCTTCTCCTTGTTCAGCCTGGTTAGATGGACATCGGTACCTCTTATAATGGATCCCCTATGATGTACCATTATCTTCTCCTTGTTCAGCCTGGTTAGAGGGACATCAGTATTTCTTATAATGGAGTCCCCTATGATGAACCATTATTTTCTCTTTGTTCAGTCTTGTTAGAGGGACATCAGTACCTCTTATAATGGAGTCCCCTATGATGAACCATTATATTCTCCTTGTTCAGCCTGGTTAGAGGGACATCAGTACCTCATATAATGGAGTCCCCTGTGATGTACCATTATCTTCTCATTTTTCAGACTAGTTAGAGGAACATCACTACCTCTTATAATGGAGCCCCCTATTATGAACCAATATCTTCTCCTTGTTCAGCCTGGTTAGAGGTACATCAGTATTTCTTATAATGGAGTCCCCTGTGATGAACCATTATCTTCTCATTTTTCAGACTAGTTAGAGGAACATCAGTACCTCTTATAATGGAGTCCACTATGATGTACCATTATCTTCTCTTTGTTCAGCCTGGTTAGAGGGACATCCGTACCTCTTATAATGGAGTCTCCCATTATCGTCTCCTTGTTCAGCCTGGTTAGAGGGACATTGGTACCTCTTATAATGGAGTCCCTTATGATGAACCATTATCTTCTCCTTGTTCAGCCTGGTTAGACGGACATCAATACCTCTTATAATGGAGTCCCCTATGATGAACCATTATCTTCTCCTTGTTCAGCCTGGTTAGAGGTATATCAGTACGTCTTATAATGGAGTCCCCCTATGATGAACCATTATCTATTCTTTGTTCAGCCTGGTTAGAGGGACATCAATACCTCTTATAATGGAGTCCCCTATGATGTACCATTATCTTCTCCTTGTTCAGCCTGGTTAGAGGTACATCAGTTCCTCTTATAATGGAGTCTCCTGTGATGAACCATTAACTTTTCCTTGTTCAGCCTGGTTAGAGGGACATCAGTAATCTTATAATGGAGTCCCCTGTGATGAACCATTATCTTCTCCTTGTGCAGCCTGGTTAGAGGGACATCAGTACCTCTTATAATTGAGTCCCCTATGATGAACCATTATCTTTTCCTTGTTCCGCCTAGTTACAGGAACATCAGTACCTCTTATAATGGAGTACCCTATAATCAACCATTTTCTTCTCCTTGTTCAGCCTGGTTAGAGGAACATCAGTACCTCTTATAATGGAGTCCCCAATGATGAACCATTATCTTTACCTTGTTCAGTCTGGTTAGAAGAACATCAGTACCTTTTATAATGTTATAATGGAGTCTCCTGTGATGAACCATTATCTTCTCCTTGTTCAGCCTGGTTAGAGGAACATCAGTACCTCTTATAATGGAGTACCCTTTGATGAACCGTTATCTTCTCCTTGTTCAGCCTGGTTAGAGGGACATCAGTAACTCTTATAACGGAGTCCCCTATGATGAACCATTATCTTCTCCTTGTTCAGCCTGGTTGGAAGGACATCAATACCTCTTATAATGGAGTCCCCTATGATGAACAATTATCTTCTCCCTGTTCAGCCTGGTTAGAGGGACATCAGTACCTCTTATAATGGAGTCCCCTATGATGAACGCTTATCTTATCCTTGTTCAACCTGGTTAGAGGGACATCAGTACCTCTTATAATGGAGTCCCCTATAATGATCCATTATCTTCTCCTTGTTCAGCCTGGTTAGAGGGACATCAGTACCTCTTATAATGGAGTCCTCTATGACAAACTATTATCTTCTCCTTGATCAAACTGTTTAGAGGGACATCTGTAACTCTTATAATGGATTCCCCTATGATGAACCATATCTTCTCCTTGTTCAGCCTGGTTAGAGGGACATCGGTACCTCTTATAATGGAGTCCCCTATGATGTACCATTATCTTCTCTTTGTTCAGCCTGGTTAGAGGGACATCAGTACCTCATATAATTGAGTCCCCAATGATGAACCATTATCTTCTCCTTGTTCAGCCTGGTTAGAGGGACATCCGTACCTCTTATAATGGAGTCTCCCATTATCGTCTCCTTGTTCAGCCTTTTTAAAGGGACATTGGTACCTCTTATAATGGAGTCCCTTATGATGAACCATTATCTTCTCCTTGTTCAGCCTGGTTAGATGGACATCAGTACCTCTATTAATGGATTACCCTATGATGAACCATTATCTTCTCCTTGTTCAATCTGGTTAGAAGGATATCAGTATCTCTTATAATGGAGTCCCATATGTTGAATTATTGTCTTCTCCTTGTTTAGCATGGTTAGAGGAACATCAGTACCTCTTATAATGGAGTCCCCTATGATGAATTATTATCTTATCCTTGTTCAGCCTGGTTAGAGGGACATCGGTACCGCTTATAATGGAGTCCCCTATGATGTACCATTATCTTATCCTGGTTCAGCCTGTTAGAGGGACATCAGTATTTCTTATAATGGAGTCCCCTATGATGAACCATTATCTTCTGTTTGTTCAGTCTTGTTAGATGGACATCATTACCTCTTATAATGGAGTCCCCTATAATGAACCATTATCTCCTTCTTGTTCAGCCTGGTTAGAGAGACATCAGTACCTCTTATAATGCAGTCCCCTATGATGAATCTTTATCTACTCCTTGTTCAGCCTGCTTAGAGGGACTTCTGTACCTCTTATAATGCAGTACCCTATGATAAACCATTATCTTCTCCTTGTTCAGCCTGGTTAGTGGGACATCACTACCTCTTATAATGCAGTCACTTATGATGAACCTTTACCTTTTCCTTGTTCAGCCTGGTTAGGGGGGCATCAGTACCTCTTATAATGGAGTCCACTATAATGGACCATTATCTTCTCCTTGTTCAGCCTGGTTAGAGGGACATCAGTACCTCATATGGCAATAGTAACATGACAAACTTCCATCCCATAGCTATCCTGTCTCCCATCTCTAAACTCCTAGAAAAGTGTATCCATCTGCAGCTCCTACTTTACATCTTAGACAATCACCTGCTGACTCCAACTCAGTATGGTTTTAGACCCGGCCACAGTGCTATGACAGCCCTCCTCTCCTTCTTAGAAACTATAAATAAAGCCCGGGACTCCGGTCACATTGTTTCTACCCTGCTACTGGACCTCTCAAATGCCTTTGACACTATCTCTCACAAATTACTTTTAACTAAACTCTCCCAGTTTAACCTATCTCCTCCTCATTGAACTGGTTCTCTAGTTACTTATCTAATAGATTTCAAGCAGTCAAATCGAAAAAGCCACCTCCTCATTCCTTAACACCCCAACTGGGGTCCCCAAGGTTCCATAATGGGTCCTCTTCTATTTAACATATTAATAAATGACTTCCACAATTCTATCCCATTCTCTAATATCATCCAGTATGCAGATGATTCAACTATTATCTGCTCTGCCACTTCCATCCCAGTTCTCCAAAAGCTTACACAAGACGATTCTCAATCACTGAACAATGGATGAAAGAAAACCACCTAGCACTCAATGCCTCTAAAACCAGATTAATGGTATTTACTCCTCTAAACTCATCTCTATCAACACAAACTTTTTAATAACTAGCAACAACAACATATCCTTGGAATTGGTGCCAGAGGCCAAGTTACTTTGGGTTCAAATTGATAGTCAGCTTAAATTCAACTCCCACATACACCTAAATATCAAAAAACTAATCAAAAACTAGGCATGCTCTACCGACAAAATCGCTCCCTCGCCTCTACTAAAATCACTCTCTTCCACATTTCTTATCCCTCTCTTCTATATGGAGCCCCTCTGACTGACATACAATCTTCTCTCAAAACAAAACTTTCCTCATGCTACAACAAAATAGCCAAGCTACTAGTCATAAAGCATCTACCCACCACTGTTCTTCTCTCCAAACTAAGATGGTTAGAACTACCCATCCAACTCATATATTCTCAACTTACTCTTGCTCATAAGCTCATCTTTAAACCCTTCCTTTGTCCATCCCTTTCCTCTGCCTTTAAGATGCACCTCCCCAACAGAGTACTCAGATCTAATAACCAAAACCTAATTGAATTATATAAACCAACTCCCCAGGAAAAATCTCCTATCCTATGGGCTAGCATGTCTCTGGAACTCCCTACCTCCAGCCATTTGTACCACTTTCAACCTCTTTATATTCAAAAATTCCTTCACTCTCATCTACTAACCCAATGGAATGCTCTTGCACCCATCCATCATAATTCTACACTGCCTTACCTCCTTCCTCCTCCTTTCCATGAACTTACTAGCTTCTGCCTCTCCTAACTTTTTGTTTCCTTAGCTAGCTACCTAAGACACAATGGCTTCTCAGTATCTCTATTGAAATGTTCATTTTCTAGTCTGTTTCATCTGTAATGTCACCTGAATGTTATACTCTAACTGTATAAATTTGTAAATATAATAATATGGATCTCCTTTTCTAGTTTGTATCATCTGTAATGTTCATCACCAGTATGATGCTCTAACCGTGATGATTTTGTAAATATTGTAATACATATCTAAAAAATATGTAACCCTGTTTCTGGAGCTTTTCTCCCAGGATTCCATTGAAAATGGATTCATCTTGGCCCAATGGACTATCCTGGTAAACCAACTGTAAATAAATAAATCAAAACCTCTTATAATGGAGCCCATACGATGAACAATTATCTTCTCCTTGTTCAACCTGGTCAGAGGGACATCTGTACATCTTATAATGGAGTCCCCTATGATGATCCATTATCTTCTCCTTGTTCAGCCTGGTTAGAGGGACATCAGTACCTCTTATAATGGAGTCCCCTATGATGAACCGTTATCTTCTCCTTGTTCAGCCTGGTTAGAGGGACATCAGTACTTCTTATAATGGAGTCCCTATGATGAACCATTATCATCTCCTTGTTCAGCCTGGTTAGAGGGACATCAGAACCTCTTATAATGGAGTCCCCTATGATGAACCATTATCTTCTCCTTGTTCAGCCTGGTTAGAGGGACATCAGTACCTCTTATAATGGAGCCCCTATGATGAACCATTATCTTCTCCTTGTTCAGCCTGGTTAGAGGGACATCAGTACCTCTTATAATGGAGTCCCCTATGATGAACCATTATCTTCTCCTTGTTCAGCCTGGTTAGAGGGACATCAGTACCTCTTATAATGGAGTCCCTATGATGAACCATTATCTTCTCCTTGTTCAGCCTGGTTAGAGGGACATCAGTACCTCTTATAATGGAGTCCCCTATGATGAACCATTATCTTCTCCTTGTTCAGCCTGGTTAGAGGGACATCAGTACCTCTTATAATGGAGTCCCTATGATGAACCATTATCTTCTCCTTGTTCAGCCTGGTTAGAGGACATCAGTACCTCTTATAATGGAGTCCCCTATGATGAACCATTATCTTCTCCTTGTTCAGCCTGGTTAGAGGACATCAGTACCTCTTATAATGGAGTCCCCTATGATGAACCATTATCTTCTCCTTGTTCAGCCTGGTTAGAGGGACATCAGTACCTCTTATAATGGAGTCCCCTATGATGAACCATTATCTTCTCCTTGTTCAGCCTGGTTAGAGGGACATCAGTACCTCTTATAATGGAGTCCCTATGATGAACAATTATCTTCTCCTTGTTCAGCCTGGTTAGAGGGACATCAGTACCTCTTATAATGGAGTCCCCTATGATGATCCATTGTCTTCTCCTTGTTCAGCCTGGTTAGAGGGACATCAGTACCTCTTATAAAGGAGTCCCTTATAATTAATCCTTTATCGTCTCCTTGTTCAGCCTGGTTAGAGGGACATCAGTACCTCTTATAATGGCGTCCCCTATGATGAACCATTATCTTCTCCTTGTTCAGCCTGGTTAGAGGGACATCAGTACCTCTTATAATGGAGTCCCCTATGATGAACCATTATCTTCCCCTTGTTCAGCATGGTTAGAGGGACATCAGTACCTCTTATAATGGAGTCCCCTATGATGAACCATTATCTTCTCCTTGTTCAGCCTGGTTAGAGGGACATCAGTACCTCTTATAATGGAGTCCCCTATGATGAACCATTATCTTCTCCTTGTTCAGCCTGGTTAGAGGGACATCAGTACCTCTTATAATGGAGTCCCCTATGATGAACCATTATCTTCTCCTTGTTCAGCCTGGTTAGAGCGACATCAGTAACTGTTATATTGGAGTCCACTATGATGAACCATTATCTTCTCCTTGTTCAGCCTGGTTAGAGGGACATCAGTACCTCTTGTAATGGAGTCCCTATGATGAACCATTATCATCTCCTTGTTCAGCCTGGTTAGAGGGACATCAGTACCTCTTATAATGGAGTCCCCTATGATGAACCATTATCTTCTCCTTGTTCATCCTGGTTGGTGGGTCATCAGTACCTCTTATGATGGAGTCCCTATGATGAACCATTATCTTCTCCTTGTACAGCCTGGTTAGAGGGACATCAGTACCTCTTGGGATGGAGTCCCTTTGATGAACCATTAACTTCTCCTTGTCCAGCCTGGTCAGAGGGACATCAGTTCCTCTTATAATGGAGTCCCCTATGATGAACCATTATCTTCTCCTTTTTCAGCCTGGTTAGAGGGACATCAGTTCCTCTTATAATGGAGTCCCCTGTGATGAACCATTATCTTGTCCTTGTTCAGCCTGGTTAGAGGGACATCAGTACCTCTTATAATGAAGTTCCAATGATGAACCATTATCTTCTCCTTGCTCAGCCTGGTTAGACGGTCATCAGTACCTCTTATAATGGAGTCCCCTATGATGAACCATTATCTTCTCCTTGTTCAGCCTGGTTAGAGGGACATCAGTAACTGTTATAATGGAGTCTCCTATGATGAACCATTTTCTTCTCCTTGTTCCGCCTGGTTAGAGGGACATCAGTACCTCTTATAATGGAGTCCCCTATGATGAAGCATTATCTTCTCCTTGTTCAGCCTGGTTAGAGGGACATCAGTACCTCTTATAATGGAGTCCCCTATGATGAACCATTATCTTCTCCTTGTTCAGCCTGGTTAGAGGGACATCAGTACCTCTTATAATGGAGTCCCCTATGATGAACCATTATCTTCTCCTTGTTCAGCCTGGTTAGAGGGACATCAGTACCTCTTATAATGGAGTCCCCTATGATGAACCATTATCTTCTCCTTGTTCAGCCTGGTTAGAGGGACATCAGTACCTCTTATAATGGAGTCCCCTATGATGAACCATTATCTTCTCCTTGTTCAGCCTGGTTAGAGGGACATCAGTAACTGTTATAATGGAGTCCCTATGATGAACCATTATATTCTCCTTGTTCAGCCTGGTTAGAGGGACATCAGTACCTCTTATAATGGAGTCCCCTATGATGAACCATTATCTTCTCCTTGTTCAGCCTGGTTAGAGGGACATCAGTACCTCTTATAATGGAGTCCCCTATGATGAACCATTATCTTCTCCTTGTTCAGCCTGGTTAGAGGACATCAGTACCTCTTATAATGGAGTCCCCTATGATGAACCATTATCTTCCCCTTGTTCAGCCTGGTTAGAGGGACATCAGTACCTCTTATAATGGAGTCCCCTATGATGAACCATTATCTTCTCCTTCTTCAGCCTGGTTAGAGGGACATCAGTACCTCTTATAATGGAGTCCCTTATGATGAACCATTATATTCTCCTTGTTCAGCCTGGTTAGAGGGACATCAGTACCTCTTATAATGGAGTCCCCTATGATGAACCATTATCTTCTCCTTGTTCAGCCTGGTTAGAGGGACATCAGTACCTCTTATAATGGAGTCCCCTATGATGAACCATTATCTTCTCCTTGTTCAGCCTGGTTAGAGGGACATCAGTACCTCTTATAATGGAGTCCCCTATGATGAACCATTATCTTCTCCTTGTTCAGCCTGGTTAGAGGGACATCAGTACCTCTTATAATGGAGTCCCCTATGATGAACCATTATCTTCTCCTTGTTCAGCCTGGTTAGAGGGACATCAGTACCTCTTATAATGGAGTCCCTATGATGAACCATTATCTTCTCCTTGTTCAGCCTGGTTAGAGGGACATCAGTACCTCTTATAATGGAGTCCCCTATGATGAACCATTATCTTCTCCTTGTTCAGCCTGGTTAGAGGGACATCAGTACCTCTTATAATGGAGTCCCCTATGATGAACCATTATCTTCTCCTTGTTCAGCCTGGTTAGAGGGACATCAGTACCTCTTATAATGGAGTCCCCTATGATGAACCATTATCTTCTCCTTGTTCAGCCTGGTTAGAGGGACATCAGTACCTCTTATAATGGAGTCCCCTATGATGAACCATTATCTTCTCCTTGTTCAGCCTGGTTAGAGGGACATCAGTACCTCTTATAATGGAGTCCCCTATGATGAACCATTATCTTCTCCTTGGTCAGCCTGGTTAGCGGGATATCAGTACCTCTTATCATGGAGTGCCCTATGATGAATCATTATCTTCTCCTTGTTCAGCCTGGTTAGAGGGACATCAGTACCTCTTATAATGCAGTCCCCTATGATGAACCATTATCTTCTCCTTGTTCAGCCTGGTTAGAGGGACATCAGTACCTCTTATAATGGAGTCCCCTATGATGAACCATTATCTTCTCCTTGTTCAGCCTGGTTAGAGGGACATCAGTACCTCTTATAATGGAGTCCCCTATGATGAACCATTATCTTCTCCTTGTTCAGCCTGGTTAGAGGACATCAGTACCTCTTATAATGGAGTCCCCTATGATGAACCATTATCTTCCCCTTGTTCAGCCTGGTTAGAGGGACATCAGTACCTCTTATAATGGAGTCCCCTATGATGAACCATTATCTTCTCCTTGTTCAGCCTGGTTAGAGGGACGTCAGTACCTCTTATAATGGAGTCCCCTATGATGAACTATTATCTTCTCCTTGTTCAGCCTGGTTAGCGGTACATCAGTACCTCTTATAATGGAGTCCCCTATGATGAACCATTATCTTCTCCTTGTTCAGCCTGGTTAGAGGGACATCAGTACCTCTTATAATGGAGTCCCCTATGATGATCCATTATATTCTCCTTGTTCTGCCTGGTTAGAGGGACATCAGTACCTCTTATAATGGAGTCCCCTATGATGAACCATTATCTTCTCCTTGTTCAGCATGGTTAGAGGGACATCAGTACCTCTTATAATGGAGTCCCTATGATGAACCATTATCTTCTCCTTGTTCAGCCTGGTTAGAGGGACATCAGTACCTCTTATAATGGAGTCCCCTATGATGAACCATTATCTTCTCCTTGTTCAGCCTGGTTAGAGGGACATCAGTACCTCTTATAATGGAGTCCCCTATGATGAACCATTATCTTCTCCTTGTTCAGCCTGGTTAGAGGGACATCAGTACCTCTTATAATGGAGTCCCTATGATGAACCATTATCTTCTCCTTGTTCAGCCTGGTTAGAGGGACATCAGTACCTCTTATAATGGAGTCCCCTATGATGAACCATTATCTTCTCCTTGTTCAGCCTGGTTAGAGGGACATCAGTACCTCTTATAATGGAGTCCCTATGATGAACCATTATCTTCTCCTTGTTCAGCCTGGATAGAGGGACATCAGTACCTCTTATAATGGAGTCCCCTATGATGAACCATTATCTTCTCCTTGTTCAGCCTGGTTAGAGGGACATCAGTACCTCTTATAATGGAGTCCCCTATGATGAACCATTATCTTCTCCTTGTTCAGCCTGGTTAGAGGGACATCAGTACCTCTTATAATGGAGTCCCCTATGATGAACCATTATCTTCTCGTTGTTCAGCCTGGTTAGAGGGACATCAGTACCTCTTATAATGGAGTCCCCTATGATGAACCATTATCTTCTCCTTGTTCAGCCTGGTTAGAGGGACATCAGTACCTCTTATAATGGAGTCCCTATGATGAACCATTATCTTCTCCTTGTTCAGCCTGGATAGAGGGACATCAGTACCTCTTATAATGGAGTCCCCTATGATGAACCATTATCTTCTCCTTGTTCAGCCTGGTTAGAGGGACATCAGTACCTCTTATAATGGAGTCCCCTATGATGAACCATTATCTTCTTCTTGTTCAGCCTGGTTAGAGGGACATCAGTACCTCTTATAATGGAGTCCCCTATGATGAACCATTATCTTCTCCTTGTTCAGCCTGGTTAGAGGGACATCAGTACCTCTTATAATGGAGTCCCCTATGATGAACCATTATCTTCTCCTTGTTCAGCCTGGTTAGAGGGACATCAGTACCTCTTATGATGGAGTCCCTATGATGAACCATTATCTTCTCCTTGTTCAGCCTGGTTAGAGGGACATCAGTACCTCTTATAATGGAGTCCCCTATGATGAACCATTATCTTCTCCTTGTTCAGCCTGGTTAGAGGGACATCAGTACCTCTTATAATGGAGTCCCCTATGATGAACCATTATCTTCTCCTTGTTCAGCCTGATTAGAGGGACATCAGTACCTCTTATAATGGAGTCCCCTATGGTGAACCATTATCTTCTCCTTGTTCAGCCTGGTTAGAGGGACATCAGTACCTCTTATAATGGAGTCCCCTATGATGAACCATTATCTTCTCCTTGTTCAGCCTGGTTAGAGGGACATCAGTACCTCTTATAATGGAGTCCCCTATGATGAACCATTATCTTCTCCTTGTTCAGCCTGGTTAGCGGGACATCAGTACCTCTTATAATGGAGTCCCTATGATGAACCATTATCTTCTCCTTGTTCAGCCTGGTTAGAGGGACATCAGTACCTCTTATAATGGACTCCCCTATGATGAACCATTATCTTCTCCTTGTTCAGCCTGGTTAGAGGGACATCAGTACCTCTTATAATGGAGTCCCCTATGATGAACCATTATCTTCTCCTTGTTCAGCCTGGTTAGAGGGACATCAGTACCTCTTATAATGGAGTCCCCTATGATGAACCATTATCTTATCCTTGTTCAGCCTGGTTAGAGGGACATCAGTACCTCTTATAATGGAGTCCCCTATGATGAACCATTATCTTCTCCTTGTTCAGCCTGGATAGAGGGACATCAGTACCTCTTATAATGGAGTCCCCTATGATGAACCATTATCTTCTCCTTGTTCAGCCTGGTTAGAGGGACATCAGTACCTCTTATAATGGAGTCCCCTATGATGAACCATTATCTTCTCCTTGTTCAGCCTGGTTAGAGGGACATCAGTACCTCTTATAATGGAGTCCCCTATGATGAACCATTATCTTCTCCTTGTTCAGCCTGGTTAGAGGGACATCAGTACCTCTTATAATGGAGTCCCCTATGATGAACCATTATCTTCTCCTTGTTCAGCCTGGTTAGAGGGACATCAGTACCTCTTATAATGGAGTCCCCTATGATGAACCATTATCTTCTCCTTCTTCAGCCTGGTTAGAGGGACATCAGTACCTCTTATAATGGAGTCCCCTATGATGAACCATTATCTTCTCCTTGTTCAGCCTGGTTAGAGGGACATCAGTACTTCTTATAATGGAGTCCCCTATGATGAACCATTATCTTCTCCTTGTTCAGCCTGGTTAGAGGGACATCAGTACCTCTTATAATGGAGTCCCCTATGATGAACCATTATCTTTTCCTTGTTCAGCCTGGTTAAAGGGACATCAGTACCTCTTATAATGGAGTCCCCATGATGAACCATTATCTTCTGCATGTTCAGCCTGGTTAGAGGGACATCAGTACCTCTTATAATGGAGTCCCCTATGATTAACCATTATCTTCTCCTTGTTCAGCCTGGTTAGAGGGACATCAGTACCTCTTATAATGGAGTCCCCTATGATGAACCATTATCTTCTCCTTGTTCAGCCTGGTTAGAGGGACATCAGTACCTCTTATAATGGAGTCCCCTATGATGAACCATTATCTTCTCCTTGTTCAGCCTGGTTAGAGGGACATCAGTACCTCTTATAATGGAGTCCCCTATGATGAACCATTATCTTCTCCTTGTTCAGCCTGGTTAGAGGGACATCAGTACCTCTTATAATGGAGTCCCCTATGATGAACCATTATCTTCTCCTTGTTCAGCCTGGTTAGAGGGACATCAGTACCTCTTATAATGGAGTCCCCTATGATGAACCATTATCTTCTCCTTGTTCAGCCTGGGTAGAGGGACATCAGTACCTCTTATAATGGAGTCCCCTATGATGAACCATTATCTTCTCCTTGTTCAGCCTGGTTAGAGGGACATCAGTACCTCTTATAATGGAGACCCCTATGATGAACCATTATCTTCTCCTTGTTCAGCCTGGTTAGAGGGACATCAGTACCTCTTATAATGGAGTCCCCTATGATGAACCATTATCTTCTCCTTGTTCAGCCTGGTTAGAGGGACATCAGTACCTCTTATAATTGAGTCCCTGATGATGAATCATTATCTTCTCCTTGTTCAGCCTGGTTAGAGGGACATCAGTACCTCTTATAATGGAGTCCCCTATGATGAACCATTATCTTCTCCTTGTTCAGCCTGGTTAGAGGGACATCAGTACCTCTTATAATGGAGTCCCCTATGATGAACCATTATCTTCTCCTTGTTCAGCCTGGTTAGAGGGACATCAGTACCTCTTATAATGGAGTCCCCTATGATGAACCATTATCTTCTCCTTATTCAGCCTGGTTAGAGGGACATCAGTACCTCTTATAATGGAGTCCCTATGATGAACCATTATCTTCTCCTTGTTCAGCCTTGTTAGAGGGACATCAGTACCTCTTATAATGGAGTCCCCTATGATGAACCATTATCTTCTCCTTGTTCAGTCTGGTTAGAGGGACATCTGTACCTCTTATAGTGCAGTCCCCTGTGATGAACCATTATCTTCTCCTTGTTCAGCCTTGTTAGAGGGACATCACTACCTTTTATACTGCAGTCCCCTATGATGAACCATTATCTTCTCCTTGTTCAGCCTGGTTAGGGGGCATCATTACCTCTTATAATGGAGTCCACTATGATGAACCATTATCTTCTCCTTGTTCAGCCTGGTTTGAGGGTCATCAGTATATCATACAATGGAGTCCCCTATGATGAATCATTATCTTCTCCTTGTTCAGCCTGGTTAGATGGACATCAGTACCACTTATAATGGAGTCCCCTATGATGAACCATTATCTTCTCCTTGTTCAGCCAGGTTAGAGGGACATCAGTACCTCTTATAATGGAGTACCCTTGGATGAACCATTATCTTCTCCTTGTTCAGCCTAGTTAGGGGGACATCAGTACCTCTTATAATGGATTCCCCTATGATGAACCATTTGAACCATTATCTTCTCCTTGTTCAGCCTGGTTAGAGGGACATCAGTAGATCTTATAATGGAGTCCCCTATAATGAACCATTATCTTCACCTTGTTCATCCTGGTTAGAGGGACATCAGTACCTCTTATAATGGATTCCCATATGATGAACCATTAACTTTTCCTTGTTCAGCCTGGTTAGAGGGACATTAGTACCTCTTATAATGGATTCTTCTGTGATGATCCATTATCTTCTCCATGTTCAGCCTGGTTAGAGGGACATCAGTACCTGCTATAATGGAGTCCCCTATGATGAACCATTATCTTCTCCTTGTTCAGCCTGGTTAGAGGGACATCAGTACTTGTTATAATGGTGTCCCCTATGATGAATCATTATTTTCTCCTTGTTCAGCCTGGTTTGAGGGATATCAGTACCTCTTAAAATGGAGTCCCCTATGATGAACCATTGTATTCTTCTTATTCAGCCTGGTTAGAGGGACAGCAGTACCTCCTATAATGGAGTCCGCTATGATGAACCATTATCTTCTTCTTGTTCAGCCTGGTTAGAGGGACATCAGTACCTCTTATAATGGAGTCCCCTATGATGAACCATTATCTTCTCCTTGTTCAGTCTGGTTAGAGGGACATCTGTACCTCTTATAGTGCAGTCCCCTGTGATGAACCATTATCTTCTCCTTGTTCAGCCTTGTTAGAGGGACATCACTAACTCTTATACTGCAGTCCCCTGTGATGAACCATTATCTTCTCCTTGTTCATCCTGGTTAGGTGGGCATCAGTACCTCTTATAATGGAGTCCCCTATGATGAGCCATTATCTTCTCCTTGTTCAGCCTGGTTAGAGGGTCATCAGTATATCATACAATGGACTCCCCTATGATGAACCATTATCTTCTCCTTGTTCAGCCTGGTTAGAGGGACATCAGTACCTCTTATAATGGAGTCCCCTATGATGAACCATTATCTTCTCCTTGTTCAGCCTGGTTAGAGGGACATCAATACCTCTTAAAATGGAGTCCCCTATGATGAACCATTGTCTTCTGCTTATTCAGCCTGGTTAGAGGGACATCAGTACCTCCTATAATGGAGTGCCCTATGATGAACCATTATCTTCTTCTTGTTCAGCCTTGTTAGAGGGACATCAGTACTTGTTATAATGGAGTCCCCTATGATGAGCCATTATCTTCTCCTTGATCAGCCTGGTTAGAGGGACACCAGTACCTCTTACATCAGTACCTGGTTAGAGGGACATCAGTACTTGTTATAATGGTGTTCCCAATGATGAACCATTATCTTTTCCTTGTTCAGCCTGGTTAGAGGGACATCAGTACCTCTTATAATGGAGTCCCCTATGATGATCCATTATCTTCTCCTTGTTCAGCCTGGTTTGAGGGACATCTGTACCTCTTATAATTGAGTTCCCTATGATGAACTATTAACTTCTTGTTCAGCCTGGTTTGAGGGACATCTGTACCTCTTATAATTGAGTTCCCTATGATGAACCATTATCTTTTCCTTGTTCAGCCTGGTTTGAGGGACATCTGTACTTCTTATAATTGAGTTCCCTACGATGAACCATTATCTTCTCCTTGTTCAGCCTGTTTAGAGGGACATCAGTACTTCTTATAATGGAGTCCCCTATGATGAATCATTATCTTCTCCATGTTTAGCCTGGTTAGAGGGGCATCAGTACCTTTTATAATGGAGTCCCCTATGATGAACCATTATCTTCTCCTTGTTCAGCCTGATTAGAGGGGCATCAGTCCTTCTTATAATGGAGTCCTTTATGATGAACCATTATCTTCTCCTTGTTTAGCCTTGTTAGAGGGACATCAGTACCTCTTATACTGGAGTCCTCTATGATGAACCGTTATCTTCTCCTTGTTCAGCCAGGTTAGAGGGACCTCAGTACCTCTTATAATGGAGTCCCCTATGATGAACCATTATCTTCTCCTTGTTCAGCCTGGTTAGAGGGACATCAGTACCTCTTATAATGGAGTCCCCCATGATGAACCATTATCTTCTCCTTGTTCAGTCTGGTTAGAGGGACATCAGTACCTCTTATAATGGAGCCCCTATGATGAAGTATTATCTTCTCCTTGTTCAGCCTGGTTAGGGGGACATCAGTACCTTTTATAATGGAGTCCCCTATGATGAACCATTATCTTCTCCTTGTTCAGTCTGGTTAGAGGGACATCTGTACCTCTTATAGTGCAGTCCCCTGTGATGAACCATTATCTTCTCCTTGTTCAGCCTTGTTAGAGGGACATCACTACCTCTTATACTGCAGTCCCCTATGATGAACCATTATCTTCTCCTTGTTCAGCCTGGATAGGGGGCCATCAGTACCTCTTATAATGAAATCCCATATGATGAACCATTATCTTCTCCTTGTTCAGCCTGGTTAGAGGGTCATCAGTATATCATACAATGGACTCCCCTATGATGAACCATTATCTTCTCCTTGTTCAGCCTGGTTAGAGGGACATCAGTAGCACTTATAATGGATTCCCCTGTGATGAACCATTATCTTCTCCTTGTTCAGCCAGGTTAGAGGGACATCAGTACCTCTTATAATGGAGTCCTCTATGATGAACCATTATCTTCTCCTTGTTCAGTCTGGTTAGAGGGACATCAGTACCTCTTATAATGGAGTCCTCTATGATGAACCATTATCTTCTCCTTGTTCAGTCTGGTTAGAGGGACATCAGTACCTCTTATAATGGAGTCCCCTATGATGAACCATTATCTTCTTCTTGTTCAGCCTTGTTAGAGGGACATCAGTACCTCTTATAATGGAGTCCCCTATGATGAACCATTATCTTATCCTTGTTCAGTCTGGTTAGAGGGATATCTGTACCTCTTATAGTGCAGTCCCCTGTGATGAACCATTATCTTCTCCTTGTTCAGCCTTGTTAGAGGGACATCACTACCTCTTATACTGCAGTCCCCTATGATGAGCCATTATCTTCTCCTTGTTCAGCCTGGTTAGGGGGCATCAGTACCACTTATAATGGAGTCCCCTGTGATGAACCATTATCTTCTTCTGGTTCAGCCTAGTTAGGGGGACATCAGTACCTGTTATAATGGAGTCCCTTATGATGAACCATTATTTTCTCCTTGTTCAGCCTGGTTAGATGGACATCAGTACTTTTTATAATGGAGTCCCCTATGATGAACCATTATCTTCTCCTTGTTCAGCCTGGTTAGAGGGACATCAGTACCTCTTATAATGGAGTCCCCTATGATGAACCATTATCTTCACCTTGTTCAGCCTGGTTAGAGGGACATCAGTACCTCTTATAATGAAGTCTCCTATGATGAACCATTATATTCTCCTTGTTCAGCCTGGTTAGAGGGACATCAGTACCTCTTATAATGGAGTCCTCTATGATGAACCATTATCTTCTCCTTGTTCAGTCTGGTTAGAGGGACATCAGTACCTCTTATAATGGAGTCCCCTATGATGAACCATTATCTTCTTCTTGTTCAGCCTTGTTAGAGGGACATCAGTACCTCTTATAATGGAGTCCCCTATGATGAACCATTATCTTATCCTTGTTCAGTCTGGTTAGAGGGACATCTGTACCTCTTATAGTGTAGTCCCCTGTGATGAACCATTATCTTCTCCTTGTTCAGCCTTGTTAGAAGGACATCACTACCTCTTATACTGCAGTCCCCTATGATGAGCCATTATCTTCTCCTTGTTCAGCCTGGTTAGGGGGACATCAGTACCTCTTATAATGAAGTCTCCTATGATGAACCATTATATTCTCCTTGTTCAGCCTGGTTAGAGGGACATCAGTACCTCTTATAATGGAGTCCTCTATGATGAACCATTATCTTCTCCTTGTTCAGTCTGGTTAGAGGGACATCAGTACCTCTTATAATGGAGTCCCCTATGATGAACCATTATCTTCTCCTTGTTCAGCCCGGTTAGAGGGACATCAATACCTCTTAAAATGGAGTCCCCTATGATGAACCATTATCTTCTCCTTGTTCAGTCTGGTTAGAGGGACATCAGTACTTGTTATAATGGAGTCCCCTATGATGAACCATTATCTTTTCCTTGTTCAGCCTGGTTAAAGGGACATCTGTACCTCTTATAGTGCAGTCCCCTGTGATGAACCATTATCTTCTCCTTGTTCAGCCTTGTTAGAGGGACATCACTACCTTTTATACTGCAGTCCCCTATGATGAACCATTATCTTCTCCCTTTTCAGCCTGGTTAGATGGACATCAGTACCACTTATAATGGAGTCCCCTATGATGAACCATTATCTTCTCCTTGTTCAGCCTGGTTAGAGGGACATCAGTAGATCTTATAATGGAGTCCCCTATAATGAACCATTATCTTCTCCTTATTCATCCTGGTTAGAGGGACATCAGTACCTCTTATAATGGATTCCCGTATGATGAACCATTATCTTTTCCTTGTTCAGCCTGGTTAGCGGGACATTAGTACCTCTTATAATGGATTCTTCTATGATGATCCATTATCTTCTCCTTGTTCAGCCTGGTTAGAGGGACATCAGTACCTCTTATAATGGAGTCCCCTATGATGAACCATTATTTTCTCCTTGTTCAGCCTGGTTTGAGGGACATCAGTACCTCTTAAAATGGAGTCCCCTATGATGAACCATTGTCTTCTTCTTATTCAGCCTGGTTAGAGGGACACCAGTACCTCCTATAATGGAGTCCGCTATGATGAACCATTATCATCTTCTTGTTCAGCCTGGTTAGAGGGACATCAGTACCTCTTATAATGGAGTCCCCTATGATGAGCCATTATCTTCTCCTTGTTCAGCCTGGTTAGAGGGACATCACTACCTCTTATAATGGAGTCCCCTATGATGAACCATTATCTTCTCCTTGTTCAGCCAGGTTAGAGGGACATCAGTACCTTTTATAATGGAGTCTTCTATGATGAACCATTATCTTCTCCTTGTTCATCCAGGTTAGAGGGACATCTGTTCCTCTTATAATGGAGTCCCCTATGATGAACCATTATCTTCTCCTTGTTCAGCCTGGTTAGAGGGACATCTGTACCTCTTATAATGGAGTCCCCTATGATGAACCATTATCTTCTCCTTGTTCAGCCTGGTTAGAGGGACATCAGTACCTCTTATAATGGAGTCCCCTATGATGAACCATTATCTTCTCCTTGTTCAGCCTGGTTAGGGGGACATCAGTACTTGTTATAATGGAGTCCCCTATGATGAGCCATTATCTTCTCCTTGATCAGCCTGGTTAGAGGGACACCAGTACCTCTTACATCAGTACCTGGTTAGAGGGACATCAGTACTTGTTATAATGGTGTTCCCAATGATGAACCATTATCTTTTCCTTGTTCAGCCTGGTTAGAGGGACATCAGTACCTCTTATAATGGAGTACCCTATGATGATCCATTATCTTTTCCTTGTTCAGCCTGGTTAGAGGGACATCTGTACCTCTTATAATTGAGTTCCGTATGATGAACCATTATCTTCTCCTTGTTCGGCCTGTTTAGAGGGACATCTGCACCTCTTATAATGGAGTCCTCTTTGATGTGCCATTATCTTCTCTTTGTTCAGCCTGGTTAAAGGGACATCAGTACTTCTTATAATGGAGTCCCCTATGATGAATCATTATCTTCTCCATGTTTAGCCTGGTTAGAGGGGCATCAGTACCTTTTATAATGGAGTCCCCTATGATGAACCATTATCTTCTCCTTGTTCAGCCTGGTTAGAGGGGCATCAGTACTTCTTATAATGGAGTCCTTTATGATGAACCATTATCTTCTCCTTGTTTAGCCTTGTTAGAGGGACATCAGTACCTCTTATAATGGAGTCCTCTATGATGAAACATTATCTTCACCTTGTTCAGCCTGGTTAGAGAGGCATCAGTACCTCTTATAATGGATTCCCCTATGATGAACCATTATCTTCTCCTTGTTCAGCCTGGTTAGAAGGACATCAGTATATTTTACAATGGTAGTCCCCTATGATGAGAGACCTGGGAAGGGTGTTTGCTTGCCTTAGAGGTTTAGTGTTTAGGGGTCCAGTGAGAGTGACAGTACGTGTGGTGTTAGCTATTGTTTTTTCTGTGTGCCTTTGGGCTTGCTGAGGTATAGTTTTGACAACCGTTGGTCTAGGCTATCTTTGTTATTTAGGAAGATTGCTTTTAAGTGCCTCAGTGTACTTTAGTCTATCTGTGTGTTGTTTGCTATGTGCCGTGGGTGTTGTGTGCATGATTTCTACAACCTGATGTGCATTTGTATACAAGAGTTTAGCCTCTAGTGTAATTATGTAAGTATACCTCTTGCATCCTGGGTTTGTTCCATTAAAGATTAAGTAATTGTCAGTAAACATGACACCATTGCTATATCGACTCAATATGCTCGTATCCACCAAGCTGGCTACAGAGGAGTTAGGAAACTGCATATCCATTCAGCTCTTTGATTTGTGAGCTACAAGGGGATGGTGTATTGGGGTTAGAAGGCTATTAAGGGTGCTTTGTTGGTGCAGACTAATAAGTGTGCTTTATTGGGGCAGATTATGCTTAGCAGTACTAAGTTCTATTAACTTTAATGTTTACACAGTACTGAATCCTTATAAATCTGTAGGTATTGCAATCAGTGCCCAGGTAGCTGCTCTTAGCTTGTCTGTGCACATGGTATTTGCACTATATTGCTGCTTTACAGGTTAAAATTTTATCGACCGTTCTGTAGGGAAAATTTGCTCTCTTAGTGCTTGCTACTGTACATGAAACTACTAAACCACACAAACGTACAAAATTTATAGCTGCACAGGGGGAAAAAATAGAAAACTAAAGGATGAGTCCACTGGCCAATAAAATGACTACACTACGAGTCCTTTTGTGTATTTCACAGCTCAGACAGACCAGACAAAGACCTGCTGCCTGAAGATGAATAAACCTAATAGTCCTCCTAATGTAAAAATACAGCAGAAGAAAACGACAAGTGCAATGCTAACAGAAACCACTTAACAACTAGATAGAAATCCCTTACTGAAGCCAATTTCAAGACAGCCTTACAGCAGTAACAGAAAGAGGAAGAATGTTTTTTGGTTTTACAAAAACTCGGTGAAATGCACATATAAATGCAGGAAACAATAGTAATTGCTCAAAATAACTTAAGGGGGTTTTAGCAATCAAAGGTACTTATCTTTGCTTGGATGGCACAGCATACAAGTAAAGCACTTCTGGAATGCTGACTAGGACTCCAAGCTTTGCTGAGCTCCAGGAAAATGAGCAGGTGACAGTATGCAGCAAAGGAGGTTTTCTCATGAGCCATACTGGTTTGCTGGGTGGGCACTCAGTATGAGGATCTGTGGAAAGCAATGGCTTATACACACTGAATAGCAATGAAAGAGGGGAGAGAGGCATTTTGGAAATCAGATTATCATAATGGGTGGAGGGCAGAGACATGGCCTTATAAAACAAAAACAGCAAAAGGGTTCAAGCAGGTTAGCCAGTCAATATTGGAGCTCTTTCAGAAACTTCCTCATTTGTAATCCAAGGAAGCATGTTAAATGGGCAGCTCTGTCTCTTTCTGCTGTAAAAAGGAATAATGCCATACTTAGTTGTAATGAATATTAGTAGGGCTCCAAGCACTGGGACACATCCTCTCCCTGGACTGAAAGAATAGTAATCTGAAGCTTAAAATGTGCATGTGAGAGTGTGTGTTTGTGAAATAAGGGCTGCAGCGTGCTACGAAATAGAGAAAAAAAGAAAAAGAGGAAAAGAAAAATAAGAGTCTGCGTTTAGCAAAGTAACTAAAAGGTAGACGATCAGCTTTGTGCAGCAGGAACTAGCTGCAGAAATTGGAGTTAATCTGCAGGTAGATTCTAACAGAATCCCCATCCACATAGAACAAGTGCATCCCTCTCCATTTTTAAGAGCAAATTAGATCTATGGATGGGAGACAGAAAACTTACCCCAGGACTGCTCCTTCGACTACTAATGGACTAAGGCAGCTTTTTCCCTTGCACTGTCCCCTCAAATTATTCTATGGTATGATCCTAGTATGCTCATTAGGGGTAATAACCCTCGTCCCTCTCTACATAGATGACAAGCAGGCGGGGTATTTCATTTAGATGCTTTAATACATGTAAATACATTAGGATACATAACAGCATCATAAAATACAAATGAACTGGTTAACAGACAGACCTTACATACATACATGCTTACAGCTCAACAGCTTATGAGAAAATGGCAGTCAGACTCGCATGTACTCTGTATTTATACACTTGTGCAAGCTCTTGGATAGCTTCTTAAAGGTACATATACACACATTAATCTACATGTGATATATAAATTGCTAAGCTTAAAATGGCCTGCAAGGGCAGCTAGACTAGTACCTACCCATGACCCTATATAAACACATACCCACAAACACACACACACACACACACACACACACACACACACACACACACACACACACACACACCTAGTATGTACCTATGAACCTATGGCTAAAGCACTGAGTCTTCAAAAGCCAAATGTTATCAGTTAATAATTAACCAATTGTGATATGTATTCTTATATGTATTAATACATGACCAGCTACAATCTTTTGAAATGCAGTAATAAAATTATTTAACCAAAATAAATACCATCAAGCAATGGAAATGAAATATACAAACAATTGTACATATAAAATAGGAAGTACACAATAAAGGGTTTGAATAGACAGATAGAAATTAGGAAACAGTAGTTATAATCTATTTTGTCTTCTACTATGACTATTTGAAGTTTTTCTAAAATCTGTTGAGATCTGTCCCGGATTCACTTGTGAGGTCAGGTAACCACTTCCTCAACACACTTGAAAAATCATAATTACCACGTCTGACATTTTATCACTGGAGTCAAGTATAGCCATTGGTTTAGCTCACCTGGTTAACCCACAAACACACGTAGTAATTCACAATACCCGGGCCTGTCTGTCATCACATTAGTAATTCCCAATGCCCGCACCTGTCTGTCTTCACATTAGTAATTCCCAATGCCCGGACCTGTCTGTCTTCACATTAGTAATTCCCAATGCCCGGGCCTGTCTGTCTTCACATTAGTAATTCCCAATGCCCGCACCTGTCTGTCTTCATATTAGTAATTCCCAATGCCCGGGCCTGTCTGTCTTCACATTAGTAATTCCCAATGCCCGGGCCTGTCTGTCTTCACATTAGTAATTCCCAATGCCCGGGCCTGTCTGTCTTCACATTAGTAATTCCCAATGCCCGGGCCTGTCTGTCTTCACATTAGTAATTCCCAATGCCCGGGCCTGTCTGTCTTCACATTAGTAATTCCCAATGCCCAGGCCTTTCTGTCTTCACATTAGTAATTCCCAATGCCCGGGCCTGTCTGTCTTCACATTAGTAATTCCCAATGCCCGGACCTGTCTGTCTTTACATTAGTAATTCCCAATGCCCTGACCTGTCTGTCTTCACATTAGTAATTCCCAATCCCCGGACCTGTCTGTCTTCACATTAGTAATTCCCAATGCCCGGGCCTGTCTGTCTTTCAATTAGTAATTCCTAATGCCCGGGCCTGTCTGTCTTCACATTAGTAATTCCCAATGCCCGGACCTGTCTGTCTTCACATTAGTAATTCCCAATGCCCGGGCCTGTCTGTCTTCACATTAGTAATTCCTAATGCCTGGACCTGTCTGTCTTCACATTAGTAATTCCCAATGCCTGGGCCTGTCTGTCTTCACATGTAGTAATTCCCAATGCCCGGGCCTGTCTGTCTTCACATTAGTAATTCCCAATGCCCGGGCCTGTCTGTCTTCACATTAATAATTCCCAATGCCCGGGCCTGTCTGTCTTCACATTAGTAATTCCCAATGCCCGGACCTGTCTGTCTTCACATTAGTAATTCCCAAAGCCCGCACCTGTCTGTCTTCACATTAGTAATTCCCAATGCCCGGGCCTGTCTGTCTTCACATTAGTAATTCCCAATGCCCGCACCTGTCTGTCTTCACATTAGTAATTCCCAATGCCCAGGCTTGTCTGTCTTCACATTAGTAATTCCCAATGCCCGGACCTGTCTGTCTTCACATTAGTAATTCTCAATGCCCGGGCCTGTCTATCTTCACATTAGTAATTCCCAATGCCCGGACCTGTCTGTCTTCACATTAGTAATTCCCAATGCCTGGGCCTGTCTGTCTTCACATGTAGTAATTCCCAATGACCGGGCCTGTCTGTCTTCACATTAGTAATTCCCAATGCCCGGGCCTTTCTGTCTTCACATTAATAATTTCCAATGCCCGGGCCTGTCTGTCTTCACATGTAGTAATTCCCAATGCCCGGACCTGTCTGTCTTCACATTAGTAATTCCCAATGCCCGCACCTGTCTGTCTTCACATTAGTAATTCCCAATGCCCGGGCCTGTCTGTCTTCACATTAGTAATTCCCAATGCCCACACCTGTCTGTCTTCACATTAGTAATTCCCAATGCCCAGGCTTGTCTGTCTTCACATTAGTAATTCCCAATGCCCGGGACTGTCTGTCTTCACATTAGTAATTCCCAATGCCCAGGCCTGTCTGTCTTCACATTAGTAATTCCCAATGCCCGGGCCTGTCTGTCTTCACATTAGTAATTCCCAATGCCCGGGCCTGTCTGTCTTCACATTAGTATTTCACAATGCCCGCACCTGTCTGTCTTCACATTAGTAATTCCCAATGCGCGGGCCTGTCTGTCTTCACATTAGTAATTCCCAATGCCCGGGCCTGTCTGTCTTCACATTAGTAATTCCCAATGCCCGGGCCTGTCTGTCTTCACATTAGTAATTCCCAATGCCCGGGCCTGTCTGTCTTCACATTAGTAATTCCCAATGCCCGGACCTGTCTGTCTTCACATTAGTAATTCCCAATGCCCAGGCCTGTCTGTCTTCACATTAGTAATTCCCAATGCCCGGGCCTGTCTGTCTTTACATTAGTAATTCCCAATGCTTGGGCCTGTCTGCCTTCACATTAGTAATTCCCAATGCCCGCACCTGTCTGTCTTCACATTAGTAATTCCCAATGCCCGGACCTGTCTGTCTTCACATTAGTAATTCCCAATGCCTGGGCCTGTCTGTCTTCACATTAGTAATTCCCAATGCCTGGGCCTGTCTGTCTTCACATTAGTAATTCCCAATGCCCGGGCCTGTCTGTCTTCACATTAGTAATTTCCAATGCCCGCACCTGTCTGTCTTCACATTAGTAATTCCCAATGCCCAGACCTGTCTGTCTTTACATTAGTAATTCCCAATGCCCAGACCTGTTTGTCTTCACATTAGTAATTCCCAATGCCTGGGCCTGTCTGTCTTCACATTAGTAATTCCCAATGCCTGGACCTGTCTGTCTTCACATTAGTAATTCCCAATGCCCAGCCCTGTCTGTCTTCACATTAGTAATTCCCAATGCCCGGGCCTGTCTGTCTTCACATTAGTAATTCCCAATGCCCGGGCCTGTCTGTCTTCACATTAGTAATTCCCAATGCCCGGGCCTGTCTGTCTTCACATTAGTAATTCCCAATGCCCGGGCCTGTCTGTCTTCACATTAGTAATTCCCAATGCCCGCACCTGTCTGTCTTCACATTAGTAATTCCCAATGCCCGGGCCTGTCTGTCTTCAAATTAGTAATTCCCAATGCCCGGGCCTGTCTGTCTTCACATTAGTAATTCCCAATGCGCGCACCTGTCTGTCTTCATATTAGTAATTCCCAATGCCCGGGCCTGTCTGTCTTCACATTAGTAATTCCCAATGCCCGCACCTGTCTGTCTTCACATTAGTAATTCCCAATGCCCTGGCCTGTCTGTCTTCACATTAGTAATTCCCAATGCCCGCACCTGTCTGTCTTCATATTAGTAATTCCCAATGCCCGGGCCTGTCTGTTTTCACATTAGTAATTCCCAATGCCCGGGCCTGTCTGTCTTCACATTAGTAATTTCCAATGCCCGCACCTGTCTGTCTTCACATTAGTAATTCCCAATGCCCAGACCTGTCTGTCTTCACATTAGTAATTCCCAATGCCCAGACCTGTTTGTCTTCACATTAGTAATTCCCAATGCCTGGGCCTGTCTGTCTTCACATTAGTAATTCCCATTGCCTGGACCTGTCTGTCTTCACATTAGTAATTCCCAATGCCCAGGCCTGTCTGTCTTCACATTAGTAATTCCCAATGCCCGGGCCTGTCTGTCTTCACATTAGTAATTCCCAATGCCCGGGCCTGTCTGTCTTCACATTAGTAATTCCCAATGCCCGCACCTGTCTGTCTTCACATTAGTAATTCCCAATGCCCGGGCCTGTCTGTCTTCACATTAGTAATTTCCAATGCCCGCACCTGTCTGTCTTCATATTAATAATTCCCAATGCCCGGGCCTGTCTGTCTTCACATTAGTAATTCCCAATGCCCGCACCTGTCTGTCTTCACATTAGTAAATCCCAATGCCCGAGCCTGTCTGTCTTCACATTAGTAATTCCCAATGCCCGGGCCTGTCTGTCTTCACATTAGTAATTCCCAATGCCCAGGCCTGTCTGTCTTCACATTAGTAATTCCCAATGCCCGGACCTGTCTGTCTTCACATTAGTAATTCCCAATGCCCAGGCCTGTTTGTCTTCACATTAGTAATTCCCAATGCCCGGGCCTGTCTGTCTTTACATTAGTAATTCCCAATGCTTGGGCCTGTCTGCCTTCACATTAGTAATTCCCAATGCCCGGGCCTGTCTGTCTTCACATCAGGTTTGCTGGTGCTTCAGTGCATCTCATGGTGCCTCTTTCCTTCTTTTTTCTTTTTGTTTTTACTTTATTTTATACTATATTTATTTACAGGGTAGTACACGGATCACAAATGACCATTTGCAGGTTCTGCCTAGGTGAAGTAATTGACAAATTAAAAAAAAGGTTGACTAGAAAGGCTGTAAAGTGTACATATCAAAGCAAAAGAGAAAATAGCAAAATATATAACAAAAAACTGTACAGTAGCATTTAATAGCTGTAGCCTTCTGGCCTTCCAACACCAAAGGTTATTTTGCTGCCTGTTCTGTCTCTAACACTGTTTACCACTAGTTTAGTTTAGTAGTATTTTATATGTTTAACTTGCCTTATATAGAAGTTTATTCCACAGATAATAACAATGAGCGCCTACATGATTAGTACAAATGGTAACTTGGCCACTATATAAAACTACACTTTGAGGGATACATACTGAGCTTTGAATTAAGTTGCTGTCAAAATCAAACCCACACCATAATGTATAGAGATGAAGCACTGGTTACAGCCCAGTCAACCAGGGTTCTATTAGTGCTTTGGGCATCAGAAATGCTGGCAAGGAAGGGTGAGTGACGCCATCCTTGGGTGGAAGGGTGTACACATGGGTAAACCTCACAAATGATCTCCAGTAGAGGGATGGGGCACACAACGAGGGGGCATTAATTTTAGGGAGGCAGGGCATTAGCTGAGTCACAGTGGAGGCTGGAGAATATGCCAGCATGCCCATCTGTCCCAAGACACTAGGTGAGTGTATGGGAGGACTGGAGTTAAGGTGTAGCAAAAAACAGGTCCTCCTCAGCAGCACATATGATACTACCCTGAGGTGCCTCAATCTCTTCTGCAGCCTCAAACATCAGGTAAGGAAAGTCTAGGGGAAGCTTGTGACCTTCAATAGACCTAAGAATAAGGAGAGACTCTTGGGGGCAGCTAATGGTCAGCTGCAGGGGGATGTGGTGGGCAAAAGAATAAAAAAAAGTTACTATCAAAATCAAACTTTTGTACCTGATAGTTTGAATGGAGTGGGGGTTGATGGCCCTCACCTCTAAGTTACGAACCCTCAGAGGTAACAATAGTGTTTTGCATGAGAAGCCAGGAGTCAAAGTCCTCAGTGAGTGACAGACATCATAAATTATTTTTGATGCAGTTCAGATGCTTGTGTTGCATGCATGGCATTCAAAGTTCTAAAGAACAAATCGCAAATGGTAAAATTACAGTGATCAAACACATACACAATCTGGAATGTCTCCTGACCGATACCCGAATGTTTACATTATAATTGTAGAAAACAGTAACAAACATAACTACAATATTCATTCAGCATTACTTCAACAGTCTGTGTTTTATAGAGTCGCCACTGGTATTGAATGCCCTATACTTATGTTTACTAACATCTTATTTACTGTGAAACTCTGAATTGCCATCCTAGATTGGGTTTGCGAAATGCATTCCATACTGTATGCCTAAAACTAACTTATTCAACACATTTCAGCTACTTCAGTTATTGGTAGTGGCTGTCCTATACCCCATGCCTCATACTTCAGTAACACTGTTAATTAGTACAATGAATCCTGTTAGGAAAGTTAATAATAGTTTGCCAGTGTTTTTGTAACTTTTAAACTTAATTGTCAGCAAGAAAAAAAAAATAAAACATTTAGGAATTGCACAAAATCATGTAAGAGCTGCACTATAGTATGCTGAGTATAGAAGATACATAATCATCTATTTGTGAAATACTTTCTTATATTTGTACTGAGGGGAAAATGTCCCTCCTCCCTGTACTATCTGATGAGGAAGTTTCACTCCCAAATCTCCAAACGTATGTATTCTCACTCTGAAGATAACTTCCTCAGATTAAAATGGAAAGACTGTCATGCATGACCCTCTGTGTTGCCATTACTCCGAAGTGCTGCAACCTAAAAGTTAGAATAAAAAAAATGGGTGTGGGAGGGTAAAGCCCTTCCACATAAAAATTGCAGGATGGTTTGTTCCTCCTTCAAATCACACACATACATAAACAATCATGTCAACAAACATAATGTCCACAAACACATACACGCCCACACACACACACACACACACACACACACACACACACACACACACACGCACACACACACACACACACACACACACACACACACACACACATGTGCGCCCACACACAAAAAAGTGAGTATATGTTTAAAGGTGGCATTTTTCCTAATTTTCATGTTTTTGATATTCTGTGATGTGTAATTTGTTTAAACATTTCCTTTTATGTAACTGTTTGCAGTTCTGTTTTAATTTTTGAGTATCTGTGGTAGAAGTTAAACTAAGTATCTGTGGTAGAAGTCATGTATGTGTGCATGACACACGCGCGCGCGCACACACACACACACACACACACACACACACACACACACACACACACACACACACACACACACACTCTGTGTATATTGGTATATTCTGACACACAAAGTTTAAAATAACTCTTGTGCTATACCAACCGCTGAACAGTGGCAGCAACTTTTATGTTTCAAAATCTTTCTAAACATACATTGATAGGGGTCTACTTTTATTTCCAGAAAAGCCAAAATATTGACGACCACAAGACTGAGACCAAAATCACAAAATACAGACTCACAAATCAGGTAAGTATTTTCAGGGCAAATGAATACTTGTGCAAAACAACAGTAAATAATACCGCACCACCTAAAACCCACCTAGGTGGGGGCTATGCCACCCAAACCCCACGATGTGGGGGACTGCACCCCCCCCACACACACACACACACACACACACACACACACACACACCTCTAACTATATATATATATATATATATACCAACATCATAATCCCCCCATTGAACAAATATTCACTTGCCCCAAGAATCCTTATGCGATTCCTGATTCCATGCTTTGTGATTTACGTCGCGATCTATGCGATTCCTGATTCCATGCTTTGTGATTTACGTCGCGATCTTGTGATCATTAGTATTTTGGCTTTTTGGGAAATAAAAGTAGACCCATTGACAGAAACATAGTGAAATCACCTTTTGGGGGGATTTCAAATATTCCAGCTATAATGAGGGTAGTGTGATTTCACAAAAGTGCTACTATAGATTATGGAGGTGCTTTTTTAAAAGAAAGCAGTAAAAAAAATCAAAAACTTGGGGCTTCTGTGGGATTATACCCTACCTTACACATGGCACTAGGAAAACCATTGCTACAATTAACCTCCTCCCAGCCCTTCCATATGGTGATTCCATTTTAATAAATCTGGAACCCACTCAATCCCACCGACTCAAGCAATGCTACAATAAAATAACAACATTTGCTGCTAATTTCCCATACAGAACCCACCACTGCTTAACTCTTAAACAACTTCAGAGGATTGAACTGCAACATACCCTAACCTTGTCTCATTAAATTACTACGCACAACCTAATCTACAAATCATGTAAGTATCCAGCATCAGTAACATAATCAGGTAAGTATCCAGCATCAGTAACATAATCAGGTAAGTATCCAGCATCAGTAACATAATCATGTAAGTATCCAGCATCAGTACCATAATCAGGTAAGTACCCCAGCATCAGTACCATAATCAGGTAAGTATCCAGCATCAGTAACATAATCAGGTAAGTACCCCAGCATCAGTACCATAATCAGGTAAGTATCCAGCATCAGTAACATAATCAGGTAAGTACCCCAGCATCAGTACCATGATCAGGTAAGTATCCAGCATCAGTAAAATAATCAGGCAAGCACCCCAGCATCAGTACCATAATCAGGTAAGTACCCCAGCATTAGTAACATAATCAGGTAAGTACCCCTGCATCAGTACCATAATCTGATAAGTACCCCAGCATTAGTAAAATAATCAGGTAAGTACCCCAACATCAGTACCATAATCAGATAAGTACCCAGCATCAGTAACATAATCAGGTAAGTACCCCAGCATCAGTAACATAATTCATAACTACTCTAGTAGTAGAACCATTCATTTCACAAACACTTACTACTATCATAAAGTCTAATAACTCTGCAGGTGACTCTCTCTTCTTCTCCACCTACGTATCCGACATCTAGAACTCCATCCTGATCATCCTAAAAGAAAGCTGTAACCTCAGAGCTCTTAAGCAACATCTGATGGAAATGTGTTTATGTTCATACCATTCACCAGCATAATACCTCAGTTCTTTATTTTATATTTAGCCTTTTTTTTCCAAATGCCAAAAATATCTACCTGCGTGAGATGACTCTTATTGACATCCTCTATCCATCCTGTTCTAGCCACTCACTTTTTACCCACAAACCCTCTTTAGCCACCCCTTGCAGACCTTTTCACTTCTCCCTCTGTCAAATGTTTTCTCTCATACACCTCATTCAATCTACTTCCTTATGCTCTTCTGTCTTTCAGCTCAGTATCTGTGTATCTATTTACTGCCATCCTAGTGTACTTCAAAATCTACTCTTCTGTCTTAAACCTCAGTATCCCTGCATTTACCTAACACCATTGTTCTGTACCTTACAAACTGCTCCTAGCATCTCTTTTACACCACCTGTGCCAGCCATATCCCTCATCTACTCATCATCTTCTTTCGGCTGTTCCTGTTAGGGGGTCGCCACAGCGGATCATCTGTTTCCATTTCTTCCAGTCCTCTGCATCTTGCACTGTCACACCAACCACCTGCATGTCCTCACTCACTACATCCATAAACCTTATCTTAGGCCTTCCTCTTTTCCTGTTACCTGGTAGCTTCATCCTTAGCATCTTTTTCCCAATATACTCAGCATCCCTCCTCAGCACATGTCCAAACCAATGTAATCTTGCCTCTCTGGCTTTGTCTTCAAACCTTCCAACCTGGGCTGACCCTCTAATATACTTATTCCTAATTCTGTGCACCTTCATCACACCCAGTGCAAATTTTAACATCTTTAACTCAGCCACATCCAGCTCAAACTCCTGCCTTTTTGTCAATGCCACTGTCTCCAACCCATATAACATAGCTGGTCTCATTACCCTCTTGTAGACCTTCCCTTTCACTCTTACTGGTACTCGTCTGTCACAAATCACTCCTGACACTCTTCTCCACCCACACCATCCTGCCTGCACTCTCTTCTTCACCTCTCTTCCACACTCACCATTACTCTGAACTGTTGATCCCAAGTATTTAAACTCATCCACCTTTGCCACCTCTACTCCTTGCATCCACTCCTTGCATCCTCACCATTCCTCTATCCTCCCTCTCATTCACACACATATATTCTGCCTTAGTCCTGCTGACATTCATTCCCCTTCTCTCTAGAGCATATCTCCATCTCTCCAGAGTCTCCTCCACCTGTTCCCTACTCTCACTACAGATCACAAATCCCTTATCTACTAACACCGTACATAAACCTAAACCTAGGAAACCAATGTAAATAATGTGCCCTGCCATAATAGCTATCCTTCTTTGCTGTTTATTGCTCACACTTACCTTACTCTCTTCCCTTTTGTTATTGACCATTTAAGACCTTTGGCTATGTCTGTAATATGTACCATGAAAATGAGGCATTTCTGTACTGTAGCAGTGACACAGTTTCTGATAATGCTCAACTTATCTTATTTCTTTCTTCTTTTGGTATAATACTTCGGCCTTTGATACTATTTTGATACCATTCCCCACTCAGGAATCATAAAAAAACTCACTAAGCTAGGCATCAACCCCTATATCACTAGGTGGGTTGCAAACTGGCTCACAGATAGAACCGACAGTGTGAAAGTAGCTGACTCCAAGTCAGACTGCCGACTAGTCATGAGTGGAGTCCCACAGGGTTCAGTCCTGGGTCTTCTCCTGTTTGGTATCTACGTCTCTGAAGTCCAGGCCAACACGAAGGGACTCTGGCTGACAAAGTTCACAAATGATTGCAAGTTGGGAACTATAATTAACTCCCCAAGTGATGTTGACATCCTACAGAAAGGCCTCACTGAGACCAACGACTGGTGTTAGAACCATGCCCTTAAGCTCAATGCCAAAAAATGTGTCATCACCCCCTTTGGAAAAAACCCGGTTCCCATAAATTACCACATTGATGGTAGTCCACTGAACACAGAAGGCATTATAAGAGATCTGGGAACACAGGTTGACAGCAACCTCTCTTTTGACCACCACATTGCCACTGTGGTCAGAAAGTCCTTCTATGTGGCACATCTCATTACTAAGGGTTTTGCGTCCAGGAAGAAAGAGGTAATTGTCTCCCTCTTCTCTTCCCTCATTAGGCCAATCATCGAACACGATGCCCCATTTGGCATGTACCTCACTAGACAGCTGCAACAACTGGAGTGGCCGCAAAAGTATCTCACAAAGAGGATCCTAGGCCCTAAACACTTGTCCTATATGGACAGACTCAAAAATCTCCAACTATTCTCTGTCTCATATCGTCTACTTAGAGGCGATCTCTGCTTGACTTACAAAGCAATGTCTGACCCAGCTCTGTTAGAAATGCTTCATCTAAAGAAATCCCAATCCCTCTGCACCACACGCTCCAGAGACTTCAACCTTATTACCACAATCAACAGAACAAGCTGGAGGGACAGGTTCATAACCCAGAGACTGCCCATCCTATGGGATAGACTTCCCATACATGTAGAGCACCTCACTGGCCCTCTTCAAGAGAAATCTTGATGAGTGGATAGGAAATAGAAAATTCACCCTGGGGATCACTCCAGTGGCTCTACTTGATAGAGGCAGTGGGAACTAAGGTCGGGTGGCATGATGCCAGGGTAATCCTATGGGCTAGGCTTGTAAAGGCTCCAGGGCCATTAGCATAGTACACATCTATGAACCTATGAACCTAATAGTTAAGACTATCTGCTTATCTCTGAAACATGTACTTTTGTACTCAAAGCATTAACTGATAATGTTAGTAATGTTTTCTCTCTCACTGTAACCTTTTGTAAACTTAATGTGTGTGTGTTTTGTGTGGACACTTCTCTCCGGACCTCCACAGGAAAGGGCTCTCCTGCCCAGCCAGATTGTGCCAGTAAACACATGCTAATAAATAAAATCAGTAAATAATTACATAAATACATGTTTTACCCATATGTTGCCATATGCTGACTAACTGATTTGTCACTGTGTGACAAACCATATAGATAAGTAAAGTTTCAGTAAGGCATGCGTCCTACTACATCAGTATTTGTTCCAATTACCTGATTGCCTGACATTAATTCTTTGTTTGTGTGAACATATTAGGTATATCTCTCAGTACTGAAGCTCTTAAGTATAATATCATTCAGTTAGAAATACATCTGAAATTGTTCTCAAGGTATACATCATAAACACAGAGCACAATGTTCCAGTTTGAGCTCACTCATCAGTACCCCAGTGGTCTGAGTCATATATTACCTTCTATTTTGTAACATTTACTAGCAAGCTGCTTAGACTAAGAGTAATGTTTTATTTCCATGTTAGATCACATAGGCACATACTTCTGTCCTCAGACAGCTGGCATGCAGCCTTCTGCTAAAGGACTGTTTGAAAATGCCACAGCAGTGACTTAATAACCTTTCCTAAAAAGTGACTCGATGATTGACTCCTAAGAGGTTTATCTTAGCATCTCCTAAAGTAAGCCTTTAGGTAATATGCTGTACAGAACGGAAACCAGTGAATTCTGACAAAAAATTATTATTTCATTACATCATTTATTTCTTATCTACTTAGAAAAATTTATCTTTAAGTTGTTCATACACTTACATAAGAATGGTATTATTAGAATATCTAATAACTGCTAGAAACATTGTACTTAGGCTATAACCTCATCTGTGTTGCATTAAGGAAATACTACGGGGTATTGCTATCCTGAAAGTGATGTTAAATAACTTTATTCCTTTTAATACCAGCACTTATCCAAGTTTCATGCAGTACAACTAAACATTTGCTGACATTAAGTTATAAAACTGCATGCCTGTGCCATGCTACTTTCTGTATCAGAATTGTTCAAATAAAATGTTATTTATTAATCACATGGCATATTACTTTTATTCAGCCTTGTTGAAGCGTGTGGTAGCCAACTGTATATGAATTTTATGTGCCCATTTTAGTAATTTGTAAGATTCAGAGTATAATCTGGATTCTAGAAAACATTTGAAAACTCTTGACTTTCAGTGTAATAATATTAATGTTATCTTCCTTTACTGGGACAGTGTAGTTGAGAAACCTGTCTAATACCTTCCCCTTCCTTAAGGTGCACCAATCCCTGCAAATCTACGGACTTCAATAAAGAAGAAACTAGAACAATATTATAATAAAATAGGTTATGTTAGCTGCTAGTTTTTGTTATTGAACTCATCGATGTTTCACACTCAGAATACCAAACTGGCTTGCACTACCCCACCACCTGAAATATACGCAACTACACATAACACATATCATAATACATAAACCTTTATCTTGCCCAATTCCCAGCACTACCCTTCATAACTCTTACCCTAACAGACCTCTTTGATCCAGTGATAAAAAACTCATATCAGCAAATCACAAAAATCTGCCAGAAACACCCTGTACTCCAGTTCTGTAGCTAAGAGCTGAAATGCACTCCCTACACAGTTAAGTCACTGGACAACCACCAAACCTTTAAATTAGAGAATTTTTATCTAACTCATGGCTATGCGCTTAAACCAATCATGGTTAAAAAAAAAAAAAAAAAAAAAACTAATCTCCCTACCAATATCGCTCATGTTTATCAGCACTTCTGTATGATATTTGTTAACTTTTTCAGCCTACCCCTTTAAAAACCACGCACACACACACACACACACACACACACACACACACACACACACACACACACACACACACACACACACACACACACACACACACACACACACACACACACATATATATGGGATCCGGACACATGCTCAACTAGTATATGTTCGAATCACAAAACATCGAACACACATGCACAAAAGCGCTTAACACCGACAAGCACTTCCATGTATGTGTGCCTGTTTCGTAGATCGGACTACAGTGTGGGTAAGGGAAAATTCCCTTTTCCCCACTGTAGTGCAATCTCGGAGTGAGAATAATAAAGTAGGGGTGTGGGGGCAGAACGAATTTTTTGAACTACACATACGGGCGCTTTTCGATGTTAAGCGCTTTCGTGTATGTGTGTTCGATGTTTTGTGATTCGGATATATGCTAGTCGAGCATGTGTCCTAGACCCATACATATATATATATATATATATATATATATATATATATATATATATATATATGGGTCCCATTCAGAAGACGAACATGATTCCCGACGCAGAAATCACCGACGCCAGATGACCGACAGGTACGTATACCGACAGGTTGATTCGCCGACAGTGGAAAGACCGACAAGGGTAATCTGCGATCGCGACCCGGTAAGTGTGCGATAGTGACGGAGGTAGGAGTGGTCAGGTAAGTGAGTTAGGGTTAGGGTGCAGGTAGGTGATGTGTACGTTAGTGTCGGAGCTTGGGCTAGGGGTGTGTAAGTGAGTTAGGGTTAGGGTGCAGGTAGGTGATGTGTACGTTAGTGTCGGAGCTTGGGCTAGGGTGTGTAAGTGAGTTAGGGTTAGGGTGCAGGTAGGTGAAGTGTGCGATAGTGTCGGACCTTAGGGTTAGGGTTTGGGTCAGGGCTAGTGTGTATGGTATGTAGTGTCGCGTGTTGTTTACATTCCGTGTGTCGGTGATTTGGTGTTCGGTGTTTTGCGTTGTCGGGTTTGTGTCGGGTTTGTGTGTTGTCGGTTATTTGGCGTCGGTGAGTTTTGTGTCGGGGAATCGGCGTGTCGGTGTTTAGAAGTAGACCCATATATATATATATATATATATATATACACACACACACACACACATATATATATATATTAGATACACTCTCAAAGTACTGTAATAACTCCTTGCAAGCATCATTTTCTTCTAAAAACTAATATTCCAAACTGACATTCAGTTTTATATTAACAAATGTTTGCTCTTTATTCACACTAATGTCCTTCAGTCTGATGTTATTAACTCTTTATAAACTGACTGCCCAATATTCATGGTGTGATTCTGGCATCTGAATTTTAACCTACGTGACTCTGCAATACTGCTGCAGTAACTGCACCCTCTACTGAAGCTCATCTTCAAAATATATTTTATATATATCTTAGGTAATACTTGCTTTTCATTGCTTATATAAATTAAACTCTGTAAAATCTCATTCTGCTTTCCTTCATGAGCTTCTACTGAAGGAGGACAATTCTGCCCAGTCAGACTTTCCCAGTAAACAAATATCAGTAAATATAATTAATAAACAAATGAATAAATAAAATACATGAAGTATTATAGGGTTTTACTTCTCAAAAATAAGGCTCAACAGAAATAATTTCATGATCAAGTAAACTAAAACACAAGCCTAGCAGGTAGTTTTGTGTGTGTGTGTGTGTGTGTGTGTGTGTGTGTGTGTGTGTGTGTGTGTGTGTGTGTGTGTGTGTTTGCGTGTACGCAACTACGTGCATGTCAAGGTCAAAACAGAAGAAAAAATTAAGAATATATGTGCCAAATTACATGTCCTGCATGGATGGATTAAAACATGTTTACTTTTTCTAAGACTTAATGCAGCTAAAAACTCTTGGCATACTTTCTTAGTTTATATTCCCAATGAACACAGACTGGGACTTCAGTTTCCAAGTGCTATCCCTGCCCAGTCAGTCAATCTTCTGTAGTGAAGTCTTGCTTAATCAAAGAGTATGTGAAAATATTCTTAATCATTAACAGGTCAACTGTTCTACCCGCGGTGGTGGTGCTGCGGTATCGTTATCGCCTCACAGTAAGACGCTGTTCGGTTCGATTCTCAGCTAGAGCGTCTTCTGCGTGGAGACATGCATGAATGGGCATACCTTCGTTGAAGGTTGTGCGTCAGGGCTGGTAACTCGGCACGTAAAAATCAACTACCAATCATTAGCGGACCGGAGATCCGCTGTGGCGACCCCTAACCGGGAAAAGTCGAAAGACTCAACAACAACAGGTCAACTGTTCTCCATGGTGACCAGGATATAAACCAGGCCATAATGACTCTTTTTGTACTAAGAACAGAATTCCCTGGAATGCCTTTTTGCCAAATAAACAGGAAGTTCAAGTTTTAATGAAGACCCACATGTCATTTGTGATTTTTTTTATTTTTAGCAGTTTTCTTGCTTCCTTAATAACTGTGTAGTTTCTCTTCTGGTTCTATTTGCTCTTAAGCAGTTTTGTTTTGCAGCTTCAGTATGTCTCCCTGACACATAAAACACACACACACACACACACACACACACACACACACACACACACACACACACACATACACACACACGCAAAACATACAAACACACACACACACATTTGTATTTGTGGCCTTGAAAAGTTATGCAAATCATTTTAATTCAATGAATATGGTTTATCACAGAAGATTCACGTTGCAACTATATTGGAGGTTATCTAACAGATGGGTGTGTTTTTATACAAGCATAAAATATATGCTATGACATATATAAGTTGAGTCCACTTTACTAGATCAGTAATTTTCCAGTGTAATAAAATACATCTAATTGTGATGACCGTACCCTGGCCCAGCAATCAAGGAGCCTCAATACTCACCACTAACACCAGGGAGGTCGTCTCCTAGAGGAGGAAAGGATAATTAATACACACAGTAAAGTACAATTTCCCTTAAGTGCACACAGAGATCACATTCAGTCTGGGGCTGGCTGCTCCCTTGCTCGCCAGGTCCCCAATAAAACTCCCCACTGGCACAGCTATAGGGTCCAGGTCTCAGCCTAACTGGGCAAGCTAGAACCTCCAGTACCCTCTCTGTCCAAACAGCGCTTTGTGTCCCTGCCCAAGTAGCTGACACAACACACACACACTTTAAGATAAGTATTTATACAACTTCACAGACACTCCTGGGAAAGGCTGACACAGATTCTGCAACTGTGCCCCTTTACCCAGACTATACAGTAGTAATTACTGCCACCACCCAGTTAATAATATCAGCTACTAAAAGGCCCTTAAAAGGGTGCCCTATTATTACTGTGCAATATTAATACCCAATGGTAATGTGACTATACAGTCTAAGGCTTATTAGAAGGGCTTAGACAGTAAATTCTATAAATATATAATGTACTCTAAAGCATACTTCATCTCTACACAAAGCAGCCACAGGTAGAAGGTTTTAAAAATATTTAATAATAAATAATAAAACACAAGACAAATATACTACAACACAGAGATATCTACGAGTTCACAGATCACACAGAAACTTAAAATAATACAGTAGGACAGGTCTGGTTTCAAAGAAAAATACCTAATTAATCTTTACTAGCTTTAACTATTCCTACAAAATATCACAGTGCTACAAACTTACATGTGAGCATAAGCAGAGTGCTGATAAGTTAGATGTCCAGATCAAAATGCTCCTCTGTCTCTTGTGAGAAATAGTATTTAAACATTACTAACAAACATGTCTCTAAGGCCCTCCCAAAATTACATCATTTTTGACACTTAGGTTTTCCCAGTATTCATATTGCATCATCTTAACACCTGGTCTGAGTTCTCAGGCCACAAACTGCATTATTTAGCAATCTAACACCTCCTCAGAAACTTACAATGATACAAGACATTTCACATGTATATGCTAACAGAAACTAAAGCAATAAAAGCACCTTCCACATCTAAATTCTAGTCATAAACTTTAGCCTTAAAACAGTGGGCATGAAATCTTTATCCAGCTGCCCTCGGGCCGAATTCTAACATGAAAGAATACAACATGCTTTACTAGGCCAGTAGAGTGCAATGTTGTCACATATTTAGCAGTTCCACATTTCACAATGTTTTCTTAAATTTAAAAATACAAGCCTGTATTTTACATTTATTTAAGAGTTGATAGAATTGTATATTAAATTCTATTTGACTAGGCTGGCAGCCTTCGCCCATCTCTCCCCATTCGTCACATCCCCCTCCCCCAGGGAACTCAAGCAAGTTTTTCAAGTGCCCCTTGAGAAACATTGCTTGAGAGTGTCAGGTCTATCTGGGTGTACCTCACCCCATTCCCTGTCTTGAGAGCCCATCTGCATTGGCATTGTTACTCCCACTGCGATGCTGCACTGACATACTATATACTTGCAACCCCAGACTCCATATTAGCAACTTGCATTTTGCTGACTGGCTCTGTTTAACCATGTTGGAGGGTTGTGATCTGTCATCACAGTGAATTTTCTTCCATACAGATAAGGCTGAAGTTTTTGTAGTGCCCACACTATGGCTAGACATTGCTGTTCTACTGCTGCATAGCATTCATCCTTGGGTTGGAGCCTACGACTGAGATAAACCACTGGGTGCTCTTCTCCCTCTGAAGAAATCTGGCTAAGTACAGCCCCCACCCCATAGTTTGAAGCATCCACCTGCACAACAAAGTCTTTGCTGTAGTCTGGACTGGCTAACACAGGGGGTCCTCCCAAAGCTTCCTTAAGCTTCTGAAATGCTTGCTCACATGCTGGGGTCCACAATACCTTATCTGGCCTGCTTTTCCTTGTCAGGTCTCTGAGGGGAGCAGCTATGGTATTATAATTGGGAACAAACTTTCTGTAGTACCCTGCTGTCCCTAAGAATGCCCTCCCCTGTTTTTTGGTCACACAAGATGCAGGCCATGTCTGAATAGCTTCCACTTTGGCAGATTCTGGCCTTATCTAACCACTCCCCACTCTATGTCCTAGGTAGGAGACCTCTGCTATACCCACCTGACATTTGCTCGGCTTAATGGTCAACCCTGCCATCTGTAGTCTGCCCAACACCTCCCTGACATGCGGAAGGTGCTCTTGCCAGAAATGGCTGTAGATAGCAATATCATCCATGTAAGCAAGGGCAAACCCTCCTGCTCCTACTAAGATATGATCTTCCAGCCTCTGGAAAGTCACTGGGCATTATTCATCCCAAAGGGCATCTTTGTGAACTCATACAAGCAAAAAGGAGTCACAAAGGCTGACTTCTCTGTAGCACTGGGAGTCAAGGGCACCTGCCAGTAACCCTTGGTAAGATCAATGGTTAAAAGCAAAAACAGTAACCTGATCTCTACCACGATGCAGTAAAGCAATAAATGAAAGTGCAATCAATAATCCATGAAGCAAGCAAGTAGACGTAATAAGAATAAAATAAAAAATCCTTTAATCCATAAAACAGTGGGTAACGGTAAGCGCTTTCGCGTGGGTGCAACCACGCTTCCTCAGACAATGAAAAGCCCCACACATAAAGTTTAAATACCATAAGCCAAAGTCAAATTGAAACCAATTAGATTAATTGACAATTAGTGTTTAAAGAAAAAGAAAAAGAAACGACCACCTAGTATCTACACAGCGTTCTTGTGCTAAGAAATATATAATAACAACTAATTGCAATGTATGTGAAGTCATAAAGATTTCAGTTTCATCCTGCAAGGATGTACTAAAGCAATTTCAAAAACATACAAAATGTGCAATCAAGTAAGCAAAAAATGCAGAAAAATGCAATCATTTAGGAATTTATCTTTCATGACACAGACACTGAGAAAAATCAGCAAATGCATTTCTATAAGATTTTAGACTTTTCAAAGTAAACATTAAATACCGTATCATCAATTTTAGAACCTAAAAATAGGAAATCACAGCTATAATAGCTCTGGTGTAAAAGCTCAACAACCATGAAGAACGATCCTACAATAAAGTAAAAACATATCTGTACAGATAAAGGATGTAAAGAGGCCAGTAGCTTCGGTTTAGTTGCAATGAAGTGCACTTTAGAAGGAAAGCGGTAATTCGTGGTCAAAATAGATCCAACAGTGACCATGTTTAAAGTCAGTTTGGTTGCTAACGGCAACCATATATAGTTGTAAATTAATTAGCTTCATTTGCGCACAATAATAGTGCAGACAAAAGCTGCAGTTCTAGCAACCGCCACATACAACTTCAAAGCAACTTACCAACTTCTATGATGGTTGTCGAATAATTAATAAAAGCAGAACTAGGATTAAAACAACAATAAGTAACTATCCCTTAACGTTCATCTAAACACAAGTTATTTAAAGTGTTTAAGGTATTTTATTATAATTTAGCATCGCTAATGTACCAAAAGAAAAAAATATATATTTAGAAATAATGAACTACATAGCAGAATTGGATAGGTACTCTATTGATAGAATTTTGACTAAATTTTTTATCTAAAACTTTTTAAAAGGAAATATATCATAAACTCATTAACTATAGGTATATAAAAATAACCGAATTAGATAATAATAAAGTTTTTATTTACTCAGGGACAGCTTATACTAAGTAAAAGTTATAGGTATAAACTAACCATGTAACTTAACTTGACAAAAAAGAAGAAACTGTCAGCTTTTATAAAAGACATCTAAACCTTATTAAGTGTATATAAAAAATGTATATAAAGAACATTATGACAATAAAAATTGTATATAAACTATAAATTAAATAGACAAGGTATTAATAAAATTGCTTGCTATGCACATCAATTATGCTTACCAAAATAAAATTAAGCCAGACAAAATTTAAGAAGTATACTATAAAATAACCAAACTGAAAGTCTAAAATTAGAACAATATATGTCACTACTGATAATGAACTAAATAGACCATATTTTTAATTATAAATAGCATGGTGTAGCCTAAAAAGAATATATATATTTTTAACTTATAATTAATTAAGCTTATAGAGAAAATATATATTTTTTTAAAAAACAAATTAAAAGATAAATAGAGATTTTCTATATATTAAAGATGTATACATGTAATATTTACATTAACGTTTCCTAGCAATCAAGATAGGCTTAATAGATACAAACGTATTTAGGCCAGGAAAGTTATGAGCATTGAATTTCAGTATCCATCTTAGTTCTGTCAGAGCTAAGTTATTAGAGTCATCTCCCCCTCTAAGATTCAGGGGTACTATTTCTAACACTCTAAATAGAAATGTATGGTCTCTATGATTGATTATATGTTGGGCCAAGGCATTGGTATCTGATTCTTTCCTGATTTCATATAGATGATTATAAATACGGTCAGCTAGTCTTCTTTTTGTGAGCCCAATGTAAAAAGCAGTACATTTTGTACATGTAGCTAAGTAAATCAAGTTTCTAGAGTTGCAAGTAGCTGATGTATTAAAATGAAAAATAAAGTTCAAAGTAGGGTGAGTAAAAGTTATCTCAGAACAAATGTGGTTACACCTGTTGCAGTTACCACAAGGAACTGTACCTATACTCAAAGTGGCTACTCTGGAGGCTGAACTATAATCTTTACACAGTATTTGCTTCAAATTAGGGCAGTTTCTATATAAGAAAGTAGGGTGACTGCCCACTAAATTAGATATTAAAGTATCAGTCATTAAAATATTCCAATTCCTGCAAACAACCTTTTCTAAACTTTTTACATCACTGGTGTATTTTGTGATGTAAGGAATCTTGAACAACTTTCCTGACGTCTTAGTTCTAAAGGAATTAAGTTTCTTAGGTAAATGTAAACCTAACTCTGGAGGATACAGAATTCCATTTTTAATAGAGTTAATTAGTTTAGAATCATAACCTCTATTCAAAAAAAGGAGCTCCATTTTATTAATTTCTTGCTCCAGAGTTTCTCTATCCTGACATAATCTAGTTAACCTAATGAATTGACTCTTGACAATACCAGGGAATGTATGTCTTGGGTGCATGCTATTATATTGAAGTAATGTGTTGGTCCAGGTAGGTTTTCTAAAAATAGAGGAAATAACCTTTCCTTGTTTATTAAGGGTCAGAGAGACGTCCAGAAAATTTACACATTCCTTGGAAGCTTCCATTGTAAATTTTAGGTAAGTAGTAGTAGTTTCTAAAAACTGCAGGAACTGTTTAAATTCTTCCAGCCTGCCTTGCCAAATTAAAAGGACGTCATCTACAAACCGCTTGTAGAATTTAATCTTTTCAAATGCAATGTTATTGAAAAGAAATTCCTTTTCCCAATTTAAAACTACCAGGTTTGCATAAGTGTTTGCGCATGGGGTGCCCATGGCTACACCCCAAGTCTGCAAATATGTTTGACCATCAAAAGTGAAAAGATTATTATTGAGTACCAGGTCTAATAGTTGGCAAATCAAAATTATCTTATCTGTCGAAAAACCAGCATCCCTGACCAACAGCTCTCTTATAGCTTCCAGACCCAAATCATTGGGGATGGAAGTAAAGAGGTTTTTTACATCAAGAGTTATAAGGATGTACTCTTTGTTCCTAGTGTCAAGAGTCAAGTCATTCAGGCCATTCAACAAATGATAGGTATCTTTCAAAATAGATGGAACCACATCTACTATTGGTCTAAGAAACTTTTCAAGGGCAGTTGAAATTGTTGCAGTAACCCAATTGCCACCTGAAACAATAGGCCTAAGGGGTAAAGGTTCGACCTGTTTATGAGTCTTTGGTAAGCCTTTTATCATAGGAACAGTTGGAAATTCTATAAATAAATAGCTGTAAAATTCTGGAGATATCTGCCTACACATAAGCAAATCATGTAGGGTGGCATGCACATTTGACACTATAGAATTTATATCCTTCTGAGAAATAATTTTATAAGTGTCACTATCAGACAACATATTAAGCATTAAAGAGGTATAGTCAACCTTATTCATAATGATAGTCCCACCTCCTTTATCAGCAGGTCTGAAGGTTATATCTGAGAGTTGTTTAAATTTTTTAAGTGAGGCCATCTCATTAGTAGTTAAATTTACGTAGGCTATCCTTTTCTTATGAGTGGAAAACAAAGAGTAAAAGTCTCTCTCACAGGCTTTTAAGAAACATTCAAGGTTCGAACATAAAGGAGGTGAAAAATTACTCTTGCACTTCAAGGCCGTAGGATCAGTACATTGTAAGTCCCTGCCTTGTTCAGCTGAATTATTTTTAAAAAACATTTTCAAAGCTACACTCCTACAAAAAACACGTAAGTCACATAATACATCAGTTAAACTGCTACATTGGGCTGGAATGAAGTTGAGACCTTTGTTAATTAGGCTAGCATCAGATGAATCCATAACATAATGAGATAAATTAACAAATAAGTCAGTCACATTCTCTGTCTTCTTGTCACTCCATACTTCTCTTCCGATATTTTCCGTTTCCTTGGCCCTCTGCTTTGCGAACGTCCTCTCCCTTGGAATCTTTGTTTTATCGGGTAGGGTAAAAAACGACCTGCTTCTTGGGTAGTTTTGGATCTAGCCCCTAATTGGTTAGCACGATGTGTATCAACAAACGCTAGCTGATTCGGGGGGGGTGTGGCAGAAGATGCTGTTAGATTAGGTAGTTCAGCTCCAACAGTATTAGAAGCATTGATTTCCGTGGTAGACGGAAAAGGCAAAAGAAGGTTTTCACTAGATAAAGCAGGAGTGTTAGAATGTGTAGCTTCAACGCCTGAATTTATGGAGGAAGCCTGTTGCTGTTCATAAGTCTGGGTAGTGTTATGCCTCGGCCAAACAAAAATCTGACCAGTTTGGAAGTCATTAAAATCTCTCTGTAGCTTCTTAAGCTTAATTTGTTTCAGTTTATCACTGAAAGAACTGACTTGTGAAAATATAGTCTGTAATTTCTTTTTAGCAAAGTCAGATTTAAATTTTTCACACAGACTTTTATGCATACAGTCTATTTCTTTACGCAGTTCAGTTTCAAGTGGTAAAAAATATTCATTCAGCAGTGACATATATCTGAAGCCTTGTTCTATGTTTAAGTCCTGCCATTTCTTGAGGAGGGCCGGATGATTACTCCCATAAGATGGCATACAAAAAACACGCATTCCCCTAGGGACAATGCGGTGATGTAAAGAAGCCTCAAGGTGCTGCCTCTGCCAGGCATATCTTTGCAGTAAATACAGCTTATCTTCAAAGTCTTTAACAGTTAGGTTAAAATCAGCGATATTCTCTTCAGGTATAAATGATACAGAGTCAGTAGAGAACTCACCAAGCTCCAGAGCCAATAAAGGGTTTGAGACCCGATGCAGCAGTCCATCTGGTATATGTACATTGTCCCTCGACTCCGGTCTATAGTCAATCTCCACAACCTGAGCATCCATCGTGTAGAGCAGTTACCACACAATATAAATGTTTCAAAAAAATCAAGAGGCAACTGCAGCTTAAGGAGACCAGGAAACACAACGTAGAAAGTCAAAAGCAAAAACAGTAACCTGATCTCTACCACGATGCAGTAAAGCAATAAATGAAAGTGCAATCAATAATCCATGAAGCAAGCAAGTAGACGTAATAAGAATAAAATAAAAAATCCTTTAATCCATAAAACAGTGGGTAACGGTAAGCGCTTTCTCGTGGGTGCAACCACGCTTCCTCAGACAATGAAAAGCCCCACACATAAAGTTTAAATACCATAAGCCAAAGTCAAATTGAAACCAATTAGATTAATTGACAATTAGTGTTTAAAGAAAAAGAAAAAGAAACGACCACCTAGTATCTACACAGCGTTCTTGTGCTAAGAAATATATAATAACAACTAATTGCAATGTATGTGAAGTCATAAAGATTTCAGTTTCATCCTGCAAGGATGTACTAAAGCAATTTCAAAAACATACAAAATGTGCAATCAAGTAAGCAAAAAATGCAGAAAAATGCAATCATTTAGGAATTTATCTTTCATGACACAGACACTGAGAAAAATCAGCAAATGCATTTCTATAAGATTTTAGACTTTTCAAAGTAAACATTAAATACCGTATCATCAATTTTAGAACCTAAAACTAGGAAATCACAGCTATAATAGCTCTGGTGTAAAAGCTCAACAACCATGAAGAACGATCCTACAATAAAGTAAAAACATATCTGTACAGATAAAGGATGTAAAGAGGCCAGTAGCTTCGGTTTAGTTGCAATGAAGTGCACTTTAGAAGGAAAGCGGTAATTGTGGTCAAAATAGATCCAACAGTGACCATGTTTAAAGTCAGTTTGGTTGCTAACGGCAACCATATATAGTTGTAAATTAATTAGCTTCATTTAGCACAATAATAGTGCAGACAAAAGCTGCAGTTCTAGCAACCGCCACATACAACTTCAAAGCAACTTACCAACTTCTATGATGGTTGTCGAATAATTAATAAAAGCAGAACTAGGATTAAAACAACAATAAGTAACTATCCCTTAACGTTCATCTAAACACAAGTTATTTAAAGTGTTTAAGGTATTTTATTATAATTTAGCATCGCTAATGTACCAAAAGAAAAAAATATATATTTAGAAATAATGAACTACATAGCAGAATTGGATAGGTACTCTATTGATAGAATTTTGACTAAATTTTTTATCTAAAACTTTTTAAAAGGAAATATATCATAAACTCATTAACTATAGGTATATAAAAATAACCGAATTAGATAATAATAAAGTTTTTATTTACTCAGGGACAGCTTATACTAAGTAAAAGTTATAGGTATAAACTAACCATGTAACTTAACTTGACAAAAAAGAAGAAACTGTCAGCTTTTATAAAAGACATCTAAACCTTATTAAGTGTATATAAAAAATGTATATAAAGAACATTATGACAATAAAAATTGTATATAAACTATAAATTAAATAGACAATCCCCTGTTTTTTGGTCACACAAGATGCAGGCCATGTCTGAATAGCTTCCACTTTGGCAGATTCTGGCCTTATCTAACCACTCCCCACTCTATGTCCTAGGTAGGAGACCTCTGCTATACCCACCTGACATTTGCTCGGCTTAATGGTCAACCCTGCCATCTGTAGTCTGCCCAACACCTCCCTGACATGCGGAAGGTGCTCTTGCCAGAAATGGCTGTAGATAGCAATATCATCCATGTAAGCAAGAGCAAACCCTCCTGCTCCTACTAAGATATGATCTTCCAGCCTCTGGAAAGTCACTGGGCATTATTCATCCCAAAGGGCATCTTTGTGAACTCATACAAGCAAAAAGGAGTCACAAAGGCTGACTTCTCTGTAGCACTGGGAGTCAAGGGCACCTGCCAGTAACCCTTGGTAAGATCAATGGTTGTAAGATACTTAGCCCCACCCAGCTGCTCTAGGACCTCATCTGTCCTAGGCTTTAGGTAAGCATCTGCCGCTGTGTGACTATTTAATTTCCTGTAATGTACACAGAACCTGGTGCTGCCATTCTTCTTTGGCACCAATACCACTGGTGAGCCCCAGGGACTGTTGGACTCTTGAATCACCCCTAGTTCCAACATCTCCTGTACCTCCTCCCTCAGAGTCTGTTTGACTCTCTCAGGCACCCTATAAGGGGCCTGCCTGACAGGCCTTTGGGGTCCTGTGTCCACCTGGTGCTGCACCAGGTGGGTGCTCCCTGGTTTCCCGGTGAACATGCCCCCAAACCCTGCAACACTGCTTGAATTTCTCGAACCTGGGTAGGAGATAGCTGCTGGGACATTGCTACCCTTTCCACCGAGGTGTCAGCCTGAGCCTCACTGTGAAGATCAGTCCCCAGATCTCCCTCAGACTCCTCCTGCAATCCACTGTAAATGCAACGCACAAGGGCCTCCCTATCATGGTAAGGTTTCATTATGTTAACATGGGACAATTTGTGCCCCTGCCATCTGCCTAGCACTTCCACCATGTAGTTAACAGCACTTACCTTTCTTACCACCTTGTAGGGTCCCTCCCAAGCTGCTTGCAACTTGTTGTGTCTGACTGGAATGAGAACCATCACCTGCTGCCCTACAGCATACTCTGCCCTACAACATATTCTATAGCTCGAGCATTCCTGTCATACCACACCTTTTTCTGTTGTTGGGCTTCTGCCAGGTTCTCATGGGCCAGGCCCAGGATTTCCCTGAGCCTTGCCCTGAAGTTCAGGACATATGCCACAACAGACTCCCTGTGAGACTCACACTCACCTTCCCACTCATCTCGAATTAAATCTAGAGGTCCCCTCACCCTATGCCCATACAGCAACTCAAAGGGTGAACAACATGTGGATTCCTGGGGAACCTCTCTGTAAGCAAACAACAGATGGGGCAAATATTTGTCCCACTCCCTCTTAAACTGATCTGCAAATGCCCATAGCATGGACTTGATTGTAGAGTTTAACCTCTCAACAAGACCATTAGTCTGGGGATGGTAGGGGGTGGTCTTCATGTGCTTCACCCCACAGGACTTCCACAGACAAGCCAGCAGGTCTGACATAAAATTGGCACCTCTGTCAGACAGTATTTCCTTTGGGAAACCTACCCTGTTGAAAATCTCTAGCAAAGCATTTGCCACCTTCTCTGTCTCAATGGAGGACAAAGCCACTGCCTCAGGGTATCGTATAGCATAATCTATGATCACTAGGATATACTTTTTCCCTGTGGAACTTGGGGTACTCAGAGGACCCACTATATCCATAGCTACCCTCTGAAATGGCTCCTCAATCACGGGTAAAGGCATCAAAGGAGCTCTCACCTTGTCTCCTGCCTTGCCTACCTTTTGGCACTGCTCACAGGCCCTGCAGTACCCTGTTACATCTCTGGAAATTCCAGGCCAATAGAAGTTTTGCATAATACGCCTCTTTGTACATTTTATGCCCATATGACCTGCAAAGGGAATATCATGGGCTATGGCTAAGCGCCATATGGTAAGCTCTAGGCACTACCAACTGCTGTACTCTCTCACCTTCTAGCCCTCCCACAGGGGTCCACTCTCTGTACAGTAACCCTTTGTTCCAGTATACAGATTCCCCCTTCCCTTGAGAATCAGGTGCCTCCCTAGCTACCTGCCTCAGGCCTTGCAATGTAGGGTCTGAGAGCAGAGCCTGTCTCAAGTCTCTCCTTGTAACTCTTCCCAGCTCCCCTTCCACTGGAAGTCTGGCATTCTATGACAGCGGTGCCTCACTGTCAGCCTGGGTACTACTACTCACCTCTACCTTTGTAGTTACCCTGTCCAAGGGAACATTAGTACCCACAAGCAGCCGTGGCTCACATTCAGTCTTACTGTTACAGTGTAGCTCACTCCCTGAAGTAACCACCTCAGCAGTCCTGGCTGCAAGTATGCAGACTGTCTGGGTCAGCCCCAGGCTACCAGACCCACATGCTTGTCTCCTAGCCTTACTGCATGTAACTGCATAAGTACATAGTACTGCCTCATCCAAATCCTTCCCTCTCAGGACATCTGCAGGATGGTAGTTCCATACCCCTGTTGTCTCAAGACAACCCACTATTGGCATTTTGTCTTTCCCACTTACTGGCTCTTTCAACTTTTGTTCCCCACCTTGCCTCCGTGGACACCTGTATGCGACATGGCCCCACTGGTTGCATTCAAAACATTTAACCCTAGCTCCTGGACATATACCTGGACTAGTGGCTTTCCCTGCTACTGGCGGATTCTGTTGGGGCAGTCTGTGCTGCCCACCATGGGTTCCTTTAGTCCCATGAGCAGTACTGGGGGTCCCTTTCCTGTGCAGGGCTACCCTGCTTGCTAGGTATAGGTCTCCCTTATCCCCAACTCCTCTGAAGGAGCACACTGTCTATCAGCTAACCAGATCCTCATGTACTCAGGCAAAGTGCTAAGGGCTTGTTCCCTTACCAAAAGGTCTGCCAGCCCTTAAGAAATGGTGACTTGACATCCACTCACCCAGCTATGAAAATAAGTGCTCAGTTCAACAACATATTCACATACATTTTCATCTGCCTTGCGTCTATGCTCACAAAACCTTTTCCTATACATTTAAGGTGTTAGCTTAAAACATTCTAACAAATGTCTTTTTACAGCAGTATAATCAAAACAGTCAGTGTCATGCATTTTTGCTAAAGATAAGAAGTTACAGCTTTACCATGGAGTAAGGGGGTCAGGAACTGTACCCAGAGCCTTTGGTCAACTTCATACTGTTTACATACCCGCTGAAACATATGAATGAAGCTATCAAAATTATCCCCCTCTTTAAACTGTGGAAGAAATTTACTGACCTTTTGTGCTTCTGGGGTCCGATTACTCCCTTCCCCATTACTTCCATGACTCTGGCGAAGAGTCAGCATTTCCCTCTCATGCTTTCTCTGCCGTTCCTGTTCTTCAGCTTCTAGGCTCCTCATTCTCTCAGCTGCTTCTAGTCCCGTATGCCTGGCCTCCAACTCAAGTGTCTTTAGCTCCAGCTGGATTTTTAAGTCCACTGCAGAAAGGATGAGCTGTCCATTCTCCAAGAATATTGTATCTCCACCGTCAGTCTGATTATCCTCCAGGCTGCTGTTTTCTGATGCAGCTGTAACCAAGGCTGCAATCAGGTCTGCCTTATTCAGGCTTCCATGCTCCAGCCCCCTAGCCTGGCACATCTACACCAGCTGGCTCCATGTCAGCTTTCTATACTCTTCTGCTGACATGCTACCTGTTCACTCTGACTAACACCAAGCTAACAAAAGAAATAATTGTGATCTCAACTCTTGGTATACACTGCATGGCTGTTTTAGAGTACAAAACACTTTTAGAGATCACTGTACATAAGCTACAGGAATTCACTCTACCCACACCACTACAAGCCAATTAGTATGTGAAGTAGATCCCACCACTGCCAAACACTTGTGACGACCGTGCCCTGGCCCAGCAATCAAGGAGCCTCAATCCATTAATACACACAGTAAAGTACAATTTCCCTTAAGTGCACACAAAGATCACAGTCAGTCTGGAGCTGGCTGCTCCCTTGCTCACCAAGTCCCCAATAAGATTCCCCACTGGCATAGCTATAGGATCCAGGTCTCAGCCTAACTGGGCAAGCTAGAACCTCCAGTACCCTCTCTGTCCAACCAGTGCTTCGTGTCCCTGCCCAAGTACCTGACACAACACACACACACTTTGAGATAAATATTTATACAACTTGACAGACACCCCTGGGAAAGGCTGACACAGATTCTGAAGCTGTGCCCCTTTACCCAGACTATACGGTAGTAATTACTGACACCACCCAGTTAATAATATCAGCTACTAAAAGGCCCTTAAAAGGGTGTTCAGTTATTACTGTGCAATATTAATATCCAATGGTAATGTGACTATACACTCTAAGGCTTATTGGAAGGGCTTAGACAGTAAACTCTATAAATATATAATGTACTCTAAAGCATACTTCATCTCTACACAAAGCAGCCACAGGTAGAAGGTTTTAAAATATTTAATAATAAATAATTAAAACACAAGACAAATCTACTACACCACAGAGATATCTAAGAGTTTACAGATCACACAGAAACTTAAAATAATACAGTAGGACAGGTCTGGTTTCAAAGAAAAATACCTAATTAATCTTTACTAGCTTTAACTATTCCTATAGAATATCACAGTGCTACAAACTTACATGTGAGCATAAGCAGAGTGCTGATAAGTTAGATGTCCAGATCAAAATGCTCCTCTGTCTCTTGTGAGAAATAATATTTAAACATTACTAACAAACATGTCTCTAAGGCCCTCCCAAAATTACATAATTTTTGACACTTAGGTTTTCCCAGTATTCGTATTGCATCATCTTAACACCTGGTCTGAGTTCTCAGGCCACAAACTGCATTATTTAGCAATCTAACACCTCCTCAGAAACTTACAATGATACAAGACATTTTACATGTATATGCTAACAGAAACTAAAGCAATAAAAACACCTTCCACATCTAAATTCTAGTCATAAACTTTAGCCTTAAAACAATGGGAATGAAATCTTTATCCAGCCGCCCCCGGGCCGAATTCTAACATAAAAGGATACAACATGCTTCACTGGGCCAGTAGAGTGCAATGTTGTCACATGTTTTGCAGTTCCACATTTCACAGTGTTTTCTTACATTTAAAAACACAAGCCTGTATTTTACATTTATTTATACAATTGATAGAATTATAGATTAAATTCTGTTTGACTAGGCTGGCAGCCTTCGCCCATCTCTCCCCATTCGTCACACTAATCAAAAAGGAAAAATAAAAATAAATACACTAGATTTTCATTTGAACATCAGTTTGGATTTCTATAGAGACCAGTATAATCGCATATGGGCTTATGAGCGAATATTGCACAATTCAGTTCATGCATATTTCATGAACCTTCAATTTCTAAATATGTTCCTGATTTGATCCTGACCAATGGTCACCTCATAACCTGGACCAGTCATGAACCAGAATGCATTTCTAAGAGAAAAATAGACCCCCCCCACCATAGCAACTGCAAGCTTTAAGTTATTTTGCAATGTCATATGGGCTATTTAGCCATCAAATCTCATCTTAAGAAAGCTCTTGTCACTAAATTAAGCTGCTTAATGACTTTCTTAATATCTTAAGTATTTAGTGATGACAAAACTTTCAAGGAAAGTAGTCTGTGTAGTCCAGTGCTGTGTTTGTCACTTTCATTGAAAGAACACAGCACTAGATTACACAGACTGCATTTTATTGCCTTAAATCATCTAACAAAGGATGTTTTCTCATTGTTACACCTTAACGCCTTTACACAGATTTATATAAGTGAAACTACAAGCTTCGGTGTGGGCAGTACAATATCTACAGCGCTACTTTACAGTTCCCTGGTCTGAGGTTCATTTCTGACATATGCTTATTTTGTGGATGCAGTATATTCGCCCAGTATCGAGAGGATTTCATACAAGAACTCTTGTTTCCTCACAAAAAGTGCCTGGTAATTGTCTCTTGTAAAATATTACATGATTTAACTTCAGCAGCACCAGTTAGGTGTCCACACATGGTGCAGGTTGATGTGTGTTTGGGACTGAAGATGTGGTTTTATACAACATATGCTTATAAGTAACATTCCAGCCACCAGAATTTTGTGGCTGGTAGATAAGTTGGCAGTTATGATCTGGCTTCTTACATGACTTGTAGTGAAATGCAGCATCTCGGCTGTCGGTATTCCATGCTAGGAATAGAGAATGCTTGCTGACAACAAATATTTTGTTATTGGATGATGATTTAAGGAACATTCTACCAGCTAAATGTTTGTTCACATTTAGATGTGGGAAAACTTTGGGTGGTTGTTTCAATCATTATAAAAAGAGCAATAGAGTGAATCAGACTTCGGGACAATTAATATTAAGTGGACAATTTGATCAAGGGATGCCAACCTTGTGGACATTGCAATAGTTATAAATATGTCAGTAAAACAGAGTATTTTTCATCTTACAACACCTCTAAGGTTTTTCAGGTGAAGGTGTTTGGCAATTGTAATACTGATTAGGTGATATATTTGGCCACATGTAATTGCTCAGGTTTTTTATTGGGCAGACTTATTGCCGATTGAAGTTCAGGATTACAGAGCATTTGAGAGATATAAAATGCAAAAAAATTATCCAATGCCCTATGTAAATATACTTTAAAACACAATACGGCTATGTTCCATTTTACAATTATTGATAAAATTAGCTTGGATAAGAACAACAAAGGAGGGTGTCAAAGGTTATTTGACCAAAAAGAAAAAGGTTGGATTATCAGGTTAGGAGGGTTATTTTTCTCCAGGGTTGAATGATTGTTTGTGAATAACCAATCAGAATATAGCAGGAAGTATTTATAGGTTGATGATGTAACTGTTTTTTTGCACTGACGAAGCCTTAAGTAGCCGAAACCGGTGTGTGAAAATAAAATCGTTGCATCAGAGACTCTGTGCTGGCTCTGGTGCTTTTTTGAATCTTTGTGGTCGGGCCATGCACCTAGACTGTATTTGCGTGCATCAGTTGGTTTTGCAGGGTTGGATTAAAGGTGAAGTAGCTTGTGTGACAGGGTGAGATTACAGGTAAGGCAAAGGGATAGATTTTCTTGGAGTGTATGTTGTGTGAATGCTTGTGTGACAGGGTTAGATTAAAGGTGAGGTAACAGGACAGGTTTTCTTAGAGAGTATGTGCAACTGCTTGTATGTGCAACTGCTTGTATGTGCAACTGCTTGTATGTGCAACTGCTTGCTGGTTAAGGTTAGATTAAGGGCTGGATACAAGGAGAGAATTCTTTTCTGTGTGTGTGTTTGTGGGTTAGGATGAGACTAAAGGCTAGGTATAAGTTTAGATTTAGTGGTATGTGTTCAAAAGTGTTGTAGTTTATTAGTGAGTTTATCAAGTGTAATTTTTTTCAACATAATGCTAGTGAATGTTGTTGAGTGACTATCAGAATATTTCCTGGTTAGGGATAGAGTACTGGCTAGATTAGGGAATGTCCATAGTGCTGTGCCTGTGTGTTGGTGTACATGTGTGTAGTGCCAAGTAGCAAAACTTCTGCTTGCTAACCCTAACCCTCCACATAAATTTACAAAACCCCTTTCCCTAACAGAGTCATTATTTGGACAGAGTTGGTCTGTAGTGATTGCTGGAGTTAAGCAAATGGAAAAACAAACTATTTGCTTTAGGTGTTCATTGTGTTTTTTCTTCAAGTCTGTTTTTTCAAATGTCAGTATTAATGATTTTTTCACTTAGATCTGTTTTGTGTGGTGTGGTTGTGTGTGTGTATGCGCGTGTGCGTGTGTGTGCACGTGCACATGCATGGGTGTGAACGTGTGTGTGTGCGTGCCTGTATGCGTGTGCGTGCGTGTGTGTGCACGCGCACGTGTATGGGTGTGTACGTGTGTGTGTGTGTGTGTGTGTGTGTGTGTGTGTGTGTGTGTGTGTGTGTGTGTGTGTGTGTGTATGAGCCAACATTGGATGTTTGGGGTTGGGCAACAGTACATTTTGTTGTGTAATATTTTGTTCATCCTCTATGCTGCCTGCTTCTTTAATCAAACTCTTGCATTGTTGATACTATCACACTACATTGATTGCTGCTTTGTCACACGTGTTCTTTTATACCATTTCCAAGTTCTGGTGGCTTGAAGTAGAGGGAAGGGGTGAGTTTTTGTTTTTTCTTACTTTTCTCCATGTTTGTCAAACCTAAAGGAATGTATGGAGATATTATGGTATGGGACAGATTGTACCTTCCCCTAAAGCACAAAGTTTTAATTGGCTTTTATGTGATGTTTAACATTCCACTGTTCAGCACTTACATTATTTTAAGTTTTGTTTGTAACATCTATGATATTTTCAGACATGATTAAATAAGTCTCAGTGTTTCATTATAGATCCCTACATAGGACCAAGTGGATTGTGCTAAGGTAATACTTTGCTAGACAGGTAGTATTAGGTGGATTCTGAAGGGAAGGGGGGAAGTTTGAAATGGTGTAGCTCAGGGTTCACTTCTGGACATGACCTTCTTGTATGTCTCTGTCAGTGATACTACAGGGGGCACAAAGTAAAATGTATATCCTTTGCTTGATGATACAATAACCTACAACATCAGTGCTTCTGGAGATAGAGTGGATAGCATAGCGTGGCAACATCAGTGGAAGTCAGATGTGGGGAAGATTTTCAGTGCCACTAAGTTTAAGAAAGAACAGACTATATTTTGTGGGGAGAAGCTACCAGCAATTAGTAAAACTGAAAAAAACCTACATATGGTTATATATCCAACGATCTAAAAAACCTACATACGGTAACATAGCCAGCAATCTAAAACACCTACATACGGTTACATATCCAACAATCTAAAACACCTACATACGGTTACATATCCAATAATCTAAAAAACCTACATGCAGTTACATATCCAACAATCTGAAAAGTCTACATACGTTAATATATGCAACGATCTAAAACCCCTACATCTGGTTACATATCCAGCGATTTAAAACACCTACATCCGGTTACATGTCCAATGATCTAAAACACCTACATACAGTTGCATATCCAATGATCTAAAAAAACCTACATACGGTTACATATCTAACAATCTGAAACACCTAATACAGTTACATATCCAGTGATCTAAAAAACCTACATGCACTTACATATCCAACTATCTAAAACACCTACATATGGTTACATATCCAACAACCTATAGGGTGCATTAGTATATGGATGTAGTAAGGAATATTTAGGGAGAAGGAGAAGCACCGGAAAGTGGTATGGTTGTACGAGGAGTTCTGTGTCCTGCTTTGAAGTCACCACTTCTTCAAATATGTTGATAGAATAAAATCTGTTGCAAAAAAAATTTGCAAAAAATGATACAGCAGCACTAAAATGTGTAAAGATAAACTAAATGAACATAATAGGTGTCGTCTGGAAGAAATATGCACGTTAGAGAAACTAAAGGAACTTAGCAGGTGTCGTCTGGAAGAAATATGCATGTTAGAGAAACTAAAGGAACTTAGCAGGTGTCATCTGGAAGAAATATGCACGTTGAGAGTAGTGAGCAATAGAAGTCTTTCATTATCGCAGGTAAAGTGAAGAAGTTAAAGTGGTAGCAGTCTTTCTAGAACAGGACCACCTGATGGCACAGATGCAGCTGAGGAAGATGTTGTGAAACAGCCAAGAGACAGGTCTGCTACTCTGGGGAGAGTCTAGAGGGCTGATAGTGACTGAGCAGCCTCTAGCAGAGACCAAGCCACTCAGAGATAATCCTGTCAACACTGGGGGGCAATGACTACATCTTGATGTAATCTTACTAGCCATTCCTCCTGTTAAGTTATACTGATCTATCCACAGCATTCATGAAGGCTCCTAGATCCACAAATGCAGCCTCTCATTAGATCCCTTGAGCTCTAAGAAAAATGCAGAGGTGTGCTATAAGGTCCTCTTACATGTAGTTAGAGGACACTCCTGGCAAAGGGACATGTCCAGGGTTCTGGGGTGAGTGAGTGATTGGAAGAATACTGGGTCTATATTATATGAATGAAAATTCATATGAGCGAATATTAAATGAGCGAAAATCCCGAACATCGAAAACAATATTGTGGGGTGCTGCACCCACCACACCCCCCGCTAAATATATATTAAAACTCTGAGATCGCACTACAGTGATGAAAAGGCAAAAACTGCAATTTTCACTGTACTGTGATCCCACAACATGCACCTCAATGTCCGGGAGTTTTGCTCATTAGAGCATTCGCTTATATGAACTTTCTTTCATATAACATAGACCCGAATTATTGGGTACAGATGGAGGCTGTGTGATGGAATGGGGAGAGAAACCAAAAATAGAAAGGTCATTTTCAAAAACAAAGGAAGCAGAACTAGGTGATACAGTAAAACCATCTCACATATGATATTAAGATGATTATAGAGAGGCTTTATACAAGAAGTAGCCTTCCCAAGGAGATGGGAGCTGCACAGCGACATAAGTCAGAAAAACATGGAGCAACCAAAACCAGTATAGTAAGATATAAAAAGAAATGCAAATGGTTAGAATGGACTGGCACTGTATTCACTGTGGTAAATGCATGGAGTAGGCAGGCCATTCAGTCCTCAACTTCCAATGGGTTCCTGTTTCTGTGAGTAAGCTGCAGGAATTTTTGTTCCTCATGCATTTCTATAAGATTGCTGTGCCTTGTTTAGCACAAGCAATGAATGAATGAAATGCGCAGTGCAGACATAAATATAGGTTTTAATCCTAACAATTTTCTTACATGACCTTTTTGTACAGCTATAAGTGATTTGCGGGTTTGAACTTAGATACCTTGAACACTCGTAAAATTATGTTACATTTTCCAGTCTAAATAAACAGCAAACTGAGATGGTAATATGCCAATTACAGACTTGAATCAACAGTTTTACTGCTAGAACCAGGTGTTGAATAATTTCCATTCTGCTGAAGTGTGGAGCGTAAAAATAAGATGGCATACCAACCATGTGTATGAAATGTAATCCAGTTGGGGGAGCATTAAATGTCATCATCAGTGTGTGTGTGTGTGTGTGTGTGTGTGTGTGTGTGTGTGTGTGTGTGTGTGTGTGTGTGTGCGAGTGAGTGTGTGTGTGTGTGTGTGTGTGTGTGTGTGTGTGTGTGTGTGTGTGTGTGTGTGTGTGTGTGTGTGTGTGTGTGAATTGCCAGACCTCGTTAAAGCTTTCACGTTAAATTTATAGCAACAGGTGGTTCAGTTATTCTAGGCCATGGCCAAATAGGTCACATGAGGTGGTTCTCTGACAGAATTGTTAGACAAGCAATCTCATGGAATTATTGTTCTTTGTATTTATTTTAAAGTGGGAAGAGCAGGCTAACACGTTATCATCTGTTTAAATGTATCTGTCTATAACATATATATATATATATATATATATATATATATATATATATATATATATATATATATATATATATATATACATGCACACACACGCACACACATGCGTGCGTGTATATATATATACACATACACATACACATGCACACACACGCACACACACGCACGCATGCACACGCACAGATCCTGGAAATGCATCTAAGTAAAGTGCCACATGTATACCGAAACATGATATATATATATGTATATATATATATATATATATATATATATATATATATGGGTCTAATTGACTTTACCGAAATTTAAATTATCCAAAATTCAGAAGATCGAGGCGACAACACTGAAATTCCACAACACTGAACATAACATATACATTACCAGACATGAGCTCAATGAAACACCAGGTGTGCATATTATGTGCACTTGGAGCTTCTGAATGGAGATCATGGTACAGAAAGGATCTGGAAATTTGTCCTTTTCCTCACTGTATGCGATCTTGGCGTTGGTATATATAATTTGCAGGCGGTGTTGGGGGTGCGGGGACTTGTTCTCTTGCAAAAACATAAAACAGGGTAGATTTTTGTTTTGTTTTGCTGCAGTTAGTGTTTCATTGATCTGACGTCCGGTAATATAAACTTTCTGTGTTGTGTAATTTCGGTGTTGTTGCCGCGATCTTATGAATTTCAGGTAAGTGAAATTTTGGTAAAGTCAAGTAGACCTATATATATATATATATATATATATATATATATACATATATATATACAGTTTACTATTGAAATGCCGATCTGACTATGTGCGACTCGACTTGCGCGAAGGCGGAAGAGCGAATGTCACCACGGTCAAATCCAATTGTGCGAACGGCAGATCCTCGCCCCTGCGTGAACCATGGTAGCATGGGTGTGGAGGTGTTGTGCGGCTGGTAATGTCGAACGTCGAATGCCTGGTGGTGGCGAACAATTTTCGCGGTTTCGGTTCGCGTAAATACGTCACAGAAGTGGCCGTTCGACCAAGTTCAATCTCTATTTCAATAGTAAACCTATATATATATATATATATATATATATATATATATATATATATATATATGCGTGTGTGTGTGTGTGTGTGTGTGTATAAATATATATATATATATATATGTATGTGTATATATATATATATATATATATATATATATATATATATATAGCTATGGATAAACTTGTGTATGTGTATATTTCAGACGTAAACATGTATATGTGTCGGGATTATCACTGTATATAAATAGAGACAGAGATTTATGTATATTAATATATATAAAATTCATCATGGAGATAGGACAAGGATTAAATAAAAGCATGAGTTTGGAATGTTACTATTACTAAAACTGAAACACAATGGAGCTGCACAAGAATTTTAAAGTGGGTTAAAGGGAAGGACCAATTTTGCAAAACACATAACAAGCCCCAACCTCCCTACCACGAAGTCTGAAATGATCACTAGGACATATTAAAGTCCTTCTCTTCAAGTATGTGTATTTTTTGTGGCATGCATGTGTATTTCATTGGCAGTGCTCCCTGTCCTACCTTGTGTATGTACAGGATCAACAATTAGACTTGACTTTAGTGTGTCGTATAATTTCCACTGCCCTCTGTGCCAGGGCTCACTGAAGCTGTAGTCCTTCAGCAGTCTTGATTAAAAATCTTGTTTCAAAAAGAAACTTCTGTAAAAGGAGGGTAGACTTGCTTTATGCTAACAGAAATGTTTTGGAGTGATGGCCTCTGACTTCGAGGCCTCCTTGACAGTCTTCAGATAAGACAACAGTTCTTGTACCTGTATTTGCACACACACCTAGTGTTTGCTTACTAAGTAGTGTCCTTAGAGGATGCGGCTTGTCACATACGCATGCTATCAGCCATGTATTTACAGAAAGAAATGGCAGAATTTAAACTCACATTAAGCTCAAAAATACATTTCTAGTGCAGAAAACAGGCCATGGTCAAGTTGTCATATCCATCTGGGATATGCAGTCCTGCTTTTAAATTCCTTTCTCACCAGCTGTTAAATCATTCATATGTAAGTAATGCTAGGATGCCCTAATTTCTGCTTCTCTGCCTTATAGGATATGCAGGGAGAAGTTGACATTAGCATTCTGAAATTCTAGCCTTCCAAAATGTAAGATTTTTAGCAACATGCAACAGCACTGAGGGACTACATATTCCATTGTCCCATTCTTCTTAGGGTATATGCATCCAAATGTGTTGCCAGCAGGGGAAATCTTATTTCAGTCACTTTTACACCCAAACATAAGATCCGAGCCTTAAGAAGCAGGTGCAACAGGTGACTTCTGGTAAGTCGCGATCCAGTTTATGCATACATCCCTCTCTCTCTCTCTCTCTATATATATATATATATATATATATATATATATATATATATATATATATATATATATATGTATAAGCAATTCTTCCTCTTGTGCTGACAGGCAAACTTATGCTTCACAAAAACACTCCCTCTGTACTGAAGGGCAAACTTTTAACTTCCATCCAGCAGGTGATTTCACTCAATTATCCTCTGTTCTCCACTGCCATAATGTCAGATGAGCCCTCCAGCAGCACAAATTACACACCCATTTTAATAACTAATTGCACATAAAAGCAATACTTTCACACAGTAAAATAGGGAAAAAAACACATTTTTAATTATTTAGTCAGTATGATGCCACTAGCCTGAAAGGCTTTGGTGCCCATAACCTGCTATATACTTTGGTAACCTGAAGGTTAACATTTTCAGAAGGGACACTGTTTCTCTGTACCCAAAGTGTGTTTTGAGTGGAATAATTCATTTTGTTCACCTCTTTTGCATGTTCCCATTAACCAGCACCTGTGGAATCTGTATGTAGGTGATATCCTAGACCTGGTCATTACCAACATGGGAAACCGGTGTTCCACACCAGAGGTCAATTCCTCGTTGGTCAGATCCGACCACAAGCTAGTCAGTCTAGACATCCACATCCCACCCCCAGCCCCAATTAGGGAAACCATCGTAAAAAAACTTCTCAAAAGCCAACTTCACACTTCTTAAGACAGAAGTGGCATACTTCATGACACCCATGCAGACGGACAATAGAGGTATGACTGCCGAATCCTACACAAATGCACTTTATAAGCACTTACACGAGTGCATGGATCATGCTATCCCTAATAAAACCAAGATGTTATCCTCCAAAGAAAGGAAGCCAATCTGGTGGTCCTCTGCCATAAACAAACTCTACAACAGAAGAAAGAAACTGTTGCAAAACAGAGTAAAATCCCATGACTGGAGGAACTCCCTGGTCAACTCAGTAAGTAGCTGAGATCCCTCATAAAATCCTCCAAAGCTAGTTTCGAAAACAAAATTGATACTGACTCTAAAGACAACCACAAAGCATTCTATAGCTATGTCAAGAATCTAAATGGGAACACTCAGATCTGCTCTGAGTTATAGCATAATGGCACTAAATATACAGAACCAACTGATATTGCCAACATCCTAGCAGATAGGTTCAGTGCTAACTTTACCCCCCTCTCACCCCCTAGAGGGCCTATCTCTATACCGGAAGAATGCAAAGTTCCTATAATCATTGCTGCACAGGTAAAAAACACACTCTCCAAAGCCAAGAACACAGCATCCATGGGACCTGACAATATCCCAGGATGTGTTCTACATGAACTACAGAATGAACTGGCACCCTACCTAAGTACCATGTTCAGTCATAGCCTCACCTCAGGCTTTGTACCCACTGAATGGCACACCGCGACAGTTATCCCACTCCACAAAGGGGGAGCCGCGACGGACCTCGGGAACTACTGCCCCATTAGCCTGACGAGCCTGGTCTGCAAGGCAGTGGAACGTATCATCATGGAACTCATAAACAAAGACATTGGTAATCTCTAAACTCTGGACCCTACTCAGTTTGGATTTGTAAAAGGCAGATCATGTCTCATAAACCTGATTGACTTCTTTGAAGCAGTCACCAAAGCCATAGATGAGGGTAAAATGGTTCACACAGCTTATCTAGATCTCGCCAAGGCTTTCGACATCATCCCCCACTCTGGAATTATAGATAAGCTCACTAAACTAGGTATAAATCCCTATGTCACAAGATGGGTTGCCAGCTGGCTCATGGACAGAACCAACACTGTAAAAGTAGCGGATTCCAAATCCGACATCAGACCAGTGACAAGTGGAGTACCACAGGGTTCAGTCCTGGGTCCTCTCCTGTTTGGTATCTACTTCTCTGAAGTGCAGGCCAACACAGAAGGTCTTTGGCTAACAAAGTTTGCAAATGACTGCAAACTAGGAGCCATAATCGAACCTCCTAAAGATGTGGACAAACTACAAAAGGGCCTCACTGAGACAGATACCTGGTGTCAAAGCCATGGCCTGAAGCTCAATGCCAAAAAGTGTAGTGTCATCCCCTTTGGTAAAAACTCTGTACCCATGAACTACCACATAGCTGGTAGTCTACGTAATGCCGAAAATGTGATAAGAGACCTTGGGACACAGGTGGATAGTAGTCTCTCCTTTGATAATCACATCGCCACAGTGGTCAGGAAATCCTTCTATGTGGCTCATCTCATCACAAAAGGATTCTCATCCAGAAAAAACTCATCACTCATTAGACCCATTATAGAGTACAACGCCCCTTTTGGTATGTACCTCACAAGACATCTACAACAACTGGAAAGACCACAGAAATACCTCACAAAGAGGATTACTGGCCTCAAACAGATGCCCTATGCAGACCGTCTCAAAAAACTACAGCTTTACTCCATCGCATATCGCCTACTCAGGGACAATCTCTGCCTAACATACAAAGCTATGTCAAACCCAGAGCTGTTGGACATGTTCCACTTAAAGAAATCCCAATCCCACCGAGCTACATGCTCTAGGGACCTTAACCTTGTCACCACAATAAACAGAACATGCTGGAGGGGTAGATTCCTGTCCCAGAGACTTCCCATACTCTGGAACAGACTACCTATCTATGTCAAACAGAGCTCCTCATTATCACTCTTCAAGAAAAATCTTGATGATTGGATGGGAAATGGGAAATTCACCCCAGGGATCACTTCTGTGGCTCTGCTCGACAGGGCCATAGGAAAATAATTTTCTTGGGCGGCAAAAGCCAGGGTACATTTTTTGTCTAGGCTTGTATGGGCCATAGGGCCGATAGCCTAGTACCTACCTATGAACCTATGAACCTATGGGAAATCATATCCCAAACTAGGAAAATGTAAAATGAGTGATTTATCTGGCTGATTGTATAACAGCATGTCAGCCCAGTGCTGCTGTTACAGTACATAATAGGTGAGCTACATGACAGTCAAAGAGGTGGATATGTCAGTAGAATAGTAACCAGGGAGCTTAGGGGGTAGCAGTAGAAGGGGGATTGGGATGATGCAGTGGATCACACAAAAATAAGGTTAGTCAGATTTATGAAAATAATAAGAAAGTAAATAAATAAACATGTAAGTTGTATCTCTGGATGTGCATTTTGAATGGAAGGTGAAGACTAAATCAAAACATAAAAAAAACATTTGATTTTCACCAGGGCAGGTGGTTGGTAGCAATGGGGGAGATGATGGAAAACAATGAGGTGACATCGATGTTCAAACCCCAAAAGCAGGAATGGGTAAGGCATCCAGAATGTTGACATACATTTATTTAAGAGGGGATGTGGATTTCATTGCCTGGGGCTTCATGCTGTGAAGGAATCCTGACAGGTTAGAAGTAACAATGGTGGGCATAAGAAAAGGAAGGAGCAAGTTAGAGGAAGGCAAGCCATTTAAATAAAAGAAAGATGTGATTGGTGGAGGAGTTGGAATTTGGAATAATGGTTACGGTGTTTACCTCATAGGCACAAGGTACAGGGTTTGATTCTCACCTTTGAAAGGAAAATTGTGTAGGCTTAAAATGGCCCACCTTGGCAGCTAGCCTAATAGTTTCTTATAAGAAGACTGAGGTAGCCAGTCAAGCTGAAGAATGACGCCAGGAGTGCTACAGAGATGAACATACACTGTACAAGAGAATGAGTGTGGGGTGAAAATAACAAGATCAGCTAATGACATCTAACATCATAGTGATCCTAGAGAACATGATGGGTCTGAGTAGGGGAAGTACGTAGGAATGTTTCTGAGTACATTGGAGAACACAGAAGTTATTCAGAGCTGAGGCTATTGCATAAAGAGAGGAGAAAAAGGAGAAAATATGAAAAGTTAGGGGGCCACCCCCAGAAAATGATTGTCTTACCTTTAGAATTTCTAGTGATTGATTAGTGAAAGGCAGAAACAGACAAACACTAGTAGTGGGTGTCCAAGAAAGCCGTAGCACTTGAAAATGGAAGATGGGGCATAACGCATAGTCCCCGGATAGGCTGCCCCAGATGCAGAAAGAAATGGCAGACATCTTTGACTGACCATTGGCAAAATTTTGTAGCCTTTTGGAAATACAGTTATGCCAGTGCTGGTGAAAGCATAGTTAGGCAACAGTTAACTAGCCAATAAAGGGTTTTATCTTAAGATGGCTTTGTCTACTTCCTTTCTTTATGCAACATGCCTTACGGTTACACCATTGCAAATAGCAGACAACCTTAATGGGAGCTGTTAACTTCACTTTGTCACCACGTGCAATGAATATTATGCTACAAGACTCAAAGGGGGAAGTTAGTACCCTTTGTACCATGCAGAGTCCAAGCAGTAACTCAAGAATTAGAGGCCCATGAGCCTCATTTCCATCCTAGTGAAAGGTCCACATGTAGTTATTGTCAGTCCTTAAATGGTAGTTATAAGACAGATGGGCAGTGTTGTTCTGTCATGCAGCCTGCTTCATCTCTCTGACATGAGTCATCATCACTTAGATCCATGCAAACTTAGTGAACCTCTTTTATCTGAATTTCAGCAAGAGCATCACTTCATACCTGACAGTAGCTTGCTAGTGAACCTGTATGGTGAGTTGTGAAGGAAACTGGCTGATATTCAAGAATGAGAAGATGCTGGCTTGTGGGAAACACCAGCTACAAAATCTATAACCAATATCATGCCTTGAAAGGCTCTTTGTTCAGTTACAGAGAACTCTGCAATGCTTTTCAATTGTTTCAACTGCATCCAGAGACATCCAAGTTAATAATATTTTCTTGTTTTACAGCACTTGTACTTGTTTTACGGAGTGATTGCTACTGTTTTTGAGCATTTGTTTCTCATTGTGGCAAAAAATAGTAATTTCTTTGTTGACTTTTCTAGTCTATGTACCTACAAATCTCCTTGCAGAATGGCATATTAGCCAGGGGCTTACTGTTTGGTAGTTGTTTGTTGTTTAATCTGCATTTGAGAGATGCTTTTGCTGTGTTTTTACATTAAGAAAGTCCAGGATCATTCATTGTGGCAGAAGGTGTTTATCTGGTGTTGCTGAGTGTGGAAGCACTTCAGGAAGATTGAAGTATGGTTGGTAATTGGCTAGAAGGCACAGGAGTCATTTTTCAAGCTTTTTTCTCTACTATAAATCAGACAAGTTTGCAAGGCTCTTTGTTAACTTACAGTGAACTCTGTGACACTTTTCAAATGTTTCCTCTGCATATGAGACATCCAAGCTTAATATTTTCTTGATTTACTGCACTTGTACTTCCTTTATACATAGATCACTACAGGTTGTGAGCATTATTTAAAGCATTTATTTAATTTTTCAACAAAAATACTTATTTCTGTGTTTGTACGTGTGATGACCCACCACTGTAACAGTAGTCAAGGAGCCTCAATCCTCACCACTGGCACCAGTGGGGGACATGGACTGACAGAGTGACAGGTACACACACAGTATTTCCAGATGCAGCTCTCTGCATCAAGTGCAATTTCCCTTAAGAGCACACAGAGACCACAGTCAGTACGGGGCTGGTTTCTCCCTCTTTCTCCAGATCCCTAGTAAGACTGCCCACTGGCACAGCTATAGAGTTGAGATCTCAGCTGAGTGGCCAAGCCAAGACCTTCAGAATCCTCTCAGTCCAACCAGTGCTTTGTGTCCTTCCCCAAGTGGCTGACACACACACACACACACACACACACACACACACACACACACCCGGGAAACGCTGGCACAGGTTTACTAGCTTTGCCCCCTTTTGCCCAGAATATAATGTAGTTATCACTGCCACCAATCAACTCCTTATCAGCTACTTTAAGGCCCTTAACAAAGGGTGCCCAATCTTACTGCACAATATTAATATTAACACAAATGGTAGTTTGACCAAGAGCAAGGCTATTAGGAGTGTCACCAAATACATAAACTTAAATATCTCTAGACAGATCAGCCATAATGAAAAGCTTCAATATATTTAATAATTAAAGAACAAGAAAATGCTCAGCATATATTCACGGTGACATCAGAGTTAAAAACAACAGAAAATATTTAAAACAACATTGCAGGACAGTCTCAAATAAATAAATAAATATCTAATCTAAGCTTCACTATATTCCTGATTGAACTTAATGGAATTACTACACCCTAGTTAACTTACTTAAGAACAAGGCAGATGTGGTGAATGGATCTTCTAGTTGTCAGGTCCAAGACAAAATACAGTATGCTGGGATAGCTTGCAGAATGACATAATTTCTTGTCATATGACTCTAACCCATGTGAAACCCCCACTGCTGGAAGCTAGCAGTATTCGGCATCTACCTGTGAAAATACATAGACCTTAAATCTTTTGCAGATGCTGAAAGTCATAAAACAATCACATTGCTTCACATTTTAAAACTAGTAATTATTTCACCTCAAAGACAATACAGAAAACTCCCTAGTCCAGACATTCTGTCTCTAGCTGCCCTAAAGTAATTTAATTTCAGATATTTGGCTGAAGTTAACCACCTGTATTCCAGCTTCTACTGTTAAAATATATACAATAGTGCATACACATTTCTGTTCTACTCTAGTGGCTCATGCTGTGGTTACATTTTAAACACAAACACTTTATAAAATATCTTTTTAACACACATCTGTACAAACCTAGTTTGATATACACATGAGATACAGTTCTAATACAGTTGTAACACAAGTATCTTATATGAATCGTGTTCATATTCACAAATCACATATAATTATTTACAAAATTTCAGATAGCTGTGCTGGCAGTATCTCCCTTTGTCACACTTCTTCTCCACCTCGAAGACTCATGCTAGTTTTTCAAGTGACCCTTGAGAAAACATTGCTTGAGAGGGGATGAGCCTATCTGGGAATACTATGCCCCATACCTTGTCTTGAGGGCCCATCTGCATTGGCATTGCTAACTCCATTGTGGTGCTGCACTGTCATATCATATGACTGCAACCCTAGGCTCCACCTTAGTAACTTGGCATTTTGCTCTCTGGCTCAATGTAGCTAAGGTAAGGGACTGTTCATAGGTTCATATGTGTGTACTAGGCTAATGACTCTGGAGCCTTTACAAGCCTAGCCCATAGGATTACCCCGGCATTGTGCCATCCGACCTTAGTTCCTAGTGCCTCAGTCAAGTAGAGCCACTGGATTGATCCTTGGGGTGAATTTTCTATTTCCCATCCACTCATCAAGATTTCTCTTAGGAGGGCCACTAAGGTGCACTGCTTGACATGTATGGGAAGTCTATTCTGGGGCACGGGCAGTCTCTGGGTTATGAACCTATCCCTCCAGCATGTTCTGTTGATTGCGGTAATGAGGATGAGGTCTCTGGAGCGTGTGGTGCAGAGGGATTGGGATTTCTTTAGATGAAGCATTTCTAGCAGAGCTGGGACAGACATGTCTTTGTAAGTTAAGTAGAGATCGCCTCTAATTAGGCGATATGAGACAAAGAATAGTTGGAGTTTTTTTAGTCTGTCCATATAGGACAAGTGTTTAAGGCCTAGGATCCTCTTTGTGAGGTACTTTTGTGGCCTCTCCACTTGTTGCAGGTGTCTAGTGAGGTTCATGCCAAATGGGGCATTGTACTCGATGACTGGCCTAATGAGGGAAGAGTAGAGGGAGACAATGACCTCTTTCTTCCTGGATGAAAAACCCTTAGTAATGAGATGTGCCACATAGAAGGACTTTCTGACCACAGTTCCAATGTGGTGGTCAAAAGAGAGGTGGCTGTCAACCTGTGTTTCCAGATCTCTTATAATGCCTTCTGTGTTCAGTGGACTACCATCGATGTGGTAATTCAAGGGAACCGGGTTTTTCCCAAGGAGGATGATAACACATTTTTGGCATTGAGCTTAAGGCAATGGTTCTGACACCAGTCGTTGGTCTCATTGACGCCTTTCTGTAGGATGTCAACATCACTTGCAAATTAATAATAGCTCCCTGCTTGCAATCATCTGCAGCCTTTGTCAGCCAGAGTCCCTTTGTGTTGGCCTGGACTTCAGAGAAGTAAATACCAAATAGGAGAGGACTCAGGATCGAACCCTGTGGGACTCCACTCATGACTGGTCAATAGTCTGACTTGGAGTCAGCTACTTTCACATTGTGGGTTCTATCTGTGAGCCAGTTTGCAACCCAACTAGTGATACAGGGGTTGATGCCTTGCTTAGTGAGTTTTTCTATGATTCTTGAGTGGGGAATGGTATCAAATGCCTTGGCCAGATCAAGGTAGGCTGTATGAACCACCTTGCCTTCATCCACAGCTCTGGTGACTGACTCAAAGACGTCGACTGTGGTCTATAACTACAGTGAATTTCCTTCCATACAGATAAGGCTGAAGTTTCTGCAGTGCCCACACTATGGCTAGACATTCCTTTTCTACAGCTGCATAGCATTCCTTACTGGGTTGGTGTCTACAGCTGATATATATCACTGAGTGCTCTTCTCCCTCTGAGGAAACCTAGCTGAGTACAGCCCCCACTCCATGGTTTGAAGCATCCACCTGCCTAACAAATTCTTTGCTGTAATCTGGACTGGCTAACAGAGAGGGTCCTCCCAGTGCACCTTTAAACTTCTGGAATGCCTGCTCACATGCTGGGGTTCACACTACCTTATCTGGCCTGTTTTTCCTTGTCAGGACTGTGAGGGAAGAAACAATGGTACTATAATTGGAGACAAACTTTCTGTAGTACCCTGCTGTCCCTAAAAATGTCCTCACCTGCTTTTTGGCAACAGGGCCAGGCCATGCCTGAATGGCTCCCACGTTGGCAGTTTCTGGTCTGATCTTACCACTCCCCACTCTGTGTCCCAGGTAGGAGACCTCTGCCATACCCACCTGACATTTGCTGGGCTTAATGGTCAACCCTACCCTCTGTAGTCTGACAAGCAACTCCCTGACATGCTGAAGGTGCTTTTGCCAGGAATGGCTGTAAATGGCAATATCATCCAGGTAAGCAAGGGCAAAATCTCCTGCTCCTGCTAGGATATGATCTACTGGCCTCTGGAAAGTCACTGAGACATTTTTCATCCCAGAGGGCATCTTTGTGAACTCATGCAAGCCGAAAGGAGTCACAAAGGCTGACCCCTCTCTAGCATTGGGAGTCAAGGGCATCTGTGAGTAGCTCTTGGTAAGATCAATGGTTGTAAGATACCTAGCCTCACCCAGCTGCTCTAGGGCATCATCTGTCCTAGCCATGGGGTAAGCATCTGCCTCTGTGTGACTATTTAGTTTCCTGTAGTCCACACAGAACCTGGTGCTGCCATCCTTTTTTGGTACCAGCACCACTGGGGAGGCCCTAGGACTGCTGGACTCCTGGATTACCCCTAGTTCCAATATTTCCTGTATCTCCTCCCTCAGAGTCTGTTTGACTCTCTCAGGCACCCTATAAGGGGCCTGCTTAATAGACCTTTGGGGTCCTGTATCACATGGTGCTGCACCAGGTGGGTGCACCCTGGTTTCCCAGTGAACATGCCCCGAAACTCCTGTAACACTGCTCGGATATCTTGAACATGGGTAGGGGATAGCTTCTGGGACATTGCTACTGCTTCCACAGAGGTGGCAGTCCAAGTCTCACTGAGGAGATCAGTCACTAGATCCCCCTCAAACTCCACCTGCCATCCACTGCAAATACACAGCACAAGGGCCTCTCTATCATGGCAAGGTTTCATCATGTTAACATGGTACAGTTTGTGCCCATGCCTTTTCATTAGCAGTTCTACCATGTAGTTAGCATCATTGATCTTCCTTACTACCTTGTATTGTCACTCCCAAGCTGCCTACACCTTGTTGTGCCTTACAAGAATCAGAACCATTACCTGCTTCCCCACAGCATACTCTCTAGCTTGAGCATTCCTGTCATACCAGACATTTTTCTGCTTTTGGACGGTGCCCCCATTGTTGTTTTATTTTACAGGTGCCTCACGTTGCTCTGTCCAATAGAACAGAAACTACAGTGTATTTCAAAAAGGGAAATTGTTTTGCTAACAGAATTGTATATTTTACTATGTGTAATACATGTACTGGATTTTATGTTGGAAAAATGGAGAGGGCACTTAAATCCAGGATTTATGAGCATCTATATGATATAAAAAAAAGGAGACAATTGCTTTATACAGGCACAGCACGGTCTGTCAGAATTTTTTGGGTTTTAAATTTGCCATTTTGGACATAGTGAATATTGGCCTGAGAGGTGGGGACTGGAAAAATATTTTACGTAAAATAGAATTATTGTGGCAACTAAGGTTAGCTGCCAATTTACCCCCTGGACTAAATGATTCGATATCTTTATTACCAGCCTTGAAGGAGAAGGCAGGAACATTATAAATTGAAATCAATCTTTAAAAATATTGGTTTTAATTTTTTTATAATATTTAACCTGGTCAGAGTATCTTCAAAACACTAGCATTGTCACTGGATACAAAAGTTGTCATATATATTTTGTATATTTTTTACATACTTCAAGGTGGTAAAGAGAAGAACTTTCAGTTAGTAAACTGTATTTTAAAATAATGAATGGTGATTGGTTTAATTCCAGCCAATGATAGTTGATTTTATTCTATTTAAACATTTTCTTAATTGTGAGTTTTGTTCTGATGAAGTCAACCTCGATTGATGAAAGTGCTTAACCCTTTCAATAAAGTTGTGTGGAGTCCAGAGCCCTGGTGGTGCGTTTTTTGGTTTAATGCTGTTGGGCTTCTGCCAGGTTCGCCAGGGCCAGGCACATGAGTTTTCTGAGTGTTGTCCTGAGGTTTAGGACATATGCTACAACAGACTCCTTGTGGGATTCACACTCACCCTCCCACTCATCATGAATCAAATCTAGAGCCCCACTCACCCTATGCCCATACAGAAACTCAAAGGGTGAAGAACCTGTGGATTCCTGGGGGCACCTCTCTGTAAGCAAACAACAGATGGGCAAATATGTATCCCACTCCCTCTTAAACTGGTCTGCAAATGCTGCTAGCATGGTATTTAGTGTAGGGTTTAACCTCTCCACCAGACCATTAGTCTGGGGATGGTAAGGGTGGTCTTTAGGTGCTTCACCCCACAGTGCTTCCACAGACAAGCCAGCAGGTCTGACATGAAATTGGCACCTCTGTCAGTTAGTATTTCTTTTGGAAAACCTACCCTGCATTTGCCACCTTTTCTGACTCAATGGGGGGACAATGCCACTGCCTTAGGGTATCCGATAACACAATATACTACCAGTAGGATATAATTCTTCCCTGTGGAACTTAGGGTACTCAGAGGCCCCACACTATCCATAGCTACCATCTGAAAAGGTTCCTCAATTACAGGCAAAGACACTAAAAGAGCTTTGACCTTGTCTCCTGCCTTGCCTACCTTTTGACACTGGTCACAGGTCCTGTAGTACCCTGTTACATCTCTGGAAATCCCAGGCCAATAAAAGTTCTGCATAATATATCTCTGTGCACTTTATGCCCATATGACCTACAAAGGGAATGTCATGGGCTATAGCTAGAAGTGCCAGACGGTAGGCTCTGGGTACTGCCAACTACTGTATTCTCTCACCCTCTAGCCCTCCCTCAGGGGTCCACTCTCTATACAGCAACCCTTTGTCCCAGTATACAGATTTGCCCTTTCCTTGAGAATCAGCTCAGGTGCCTCGCTGGCTACCTCCCCTCAAGCCTTGTAATGCAGGGTCTGAGAGCTGAGACTGTCTCAACTCTCTGTTTGTAACCCTTCTCAGCTTCCCTTCCACAAGAAGTCTGGCATCCTCTGACAGAGGTGCCCCACTGTCAGCCTGGGTACTACTACTCATTTCTGCCCTTGCAGTCACTCTGTTCAAGGGAACATCAGTACCTCCCAGCAGTTGTGTCTCACCTTCAATCTTACTGCTACAGGGTAGCTTCCTCCCTGAAGTAGCCACCTCACCAGTCTTGGCTTCAAGTATGCAGTCTGTCTGGGTCCCCCCAGGCTAGCAGACCCACATGCTTGTTTCCAAGCTTGACTGCGTGTAACTGCATGTACACATGGTACTGCATTATCAAATCCATTGCCTATCAGGACATCTGCAGGGATATCCTCAAACATACCTACTTGCTTGCTTCCTTTTCCACCCTTCCAGTCAAGGTGAACTCTAGCCAAAGGTATTTGAAATGGGATCCCTCCTAAAGCTCTTATTGGAGTAGACTGCCCAAACAAGTAGTGCTCCTCTTTAACTATTGCAGGCTTCACAATGGTTAGGTCGGAGAACGTGCCTCTCTAAGCAGTGGCCTGTTTCCCATCTGCTAAGATAGAATATAACCTCTTGTGTTATTTTGGTACCCTTGTTGTCTCCAGACAACTTACTGCTGGCATTCTGTAATTCCCACTTACTGTCTCTCCCACCTTTTGCTCCCCACCTTGCCTCTGTAGACATCTATATGGTACATGGCCCCACTGGTTACATTTAAACCATTTAACCCTTGATTATCCCTACTATTGGCTTCCTCTGCTACTGGTGGACTCTGTTGAGGTGGTTTAGACTGCCCAGCTAGACCCATGAGCAGCACTAGGTATTCCTTTCCTGTGCAGTGATACCCTGCTTGCTAGGTATAGGTCTTCCTTTTTCCCCAACTCATCTGTGGCATTGCATTCCCTATCTGCCAACCACATTCTCATGTCCTCAGGCAAAGTACTAAGGGCTTCTTTCCTCATCAAAAGATCTGCCAGCCCTTCAAAAGTGGTGAACTGACACTCACTCACCTCCCTATGAAAATAAGTGCTTAGTTCAGCAATATATTCAGACACACTTTCCTCTGCCTTGCTTCTATGCTCATAAAACTTTTTTCTATAAGCTTCAGGCGTTAACTTAAAACACTCTAATAAACAATTTTTAATTGTATTATAATTTAAGCAATCAGTATCAGACAATTTAGAAACTGCTGTTACAACTTTATCATGGAGTAAAGGGGTCAAGAACCTTACCCAGAGCCTTTGTTCAACATTATACTGTTTACATACCCTTTCAGATATATGAATAAAGCTATTAATTATCACCCTATATAAATTGCGGAAGAAATTTACTGATCTTTATTGCTTCTGGGGTTCAATTATTCCCTTCTGCATTACCTGCATGACCTTGGTAAAGAGTCAGCATCTCCTTTTCATGTTGCCTCTGCCTCTCATTTTCTTCAACTTCCAGATGACTCAGTCTCTCTCCTCCTTCTAATTCCATTTCTTTCTCCTGCCACAGTCTCTCATTTTCTTCAGCCTCCAAATGCCGCATTTTCTTTGCTGATTCTATTTCCAAACATTTGGCCTCCAGTTAAGTTAAGTCCTCTGAGGCAAAGTTGAACTGTCCATTTTCTGAGAGTTGCACATCCCCAAGGCCAGTCTGGTTGTCTTCCTGGTTGCTGGTCTGTGATGCAGCTGTGACCAAGGCTGCAATAATTTCTGCTTTAGTCAGGTTGGCATGCAGCAGTCCTTTGTTTTGGCACATCTCAGCCAACTGGTTCCTTATCAGCTTGCCATTCTCCTCTGCTGACATCCTTACCTGGTCTCCTCGACTAACTAAGCAAACACAAAATAAATAAAACTATTGTGATATGAAACTTTGAATGTCTACCATCTGGCTGCTTGAGAGTACAAACACCTCTTCTTTAGTGACCACTGTTTACAGGCTATAGGAGTTAAATATCCCACTACTGCCACCAAATGTGACAACCCACCACTGGACCAGTAATCAAGGAGCCTCAATCCTCACCACTGGTACCAGTGAGGGATGTTCACTGAGAGGATAATAGGTACACACACAGTATTTCCAGATGCAGCTCTCTGCATCAAGTGCAATTTCCCTTAAGAAAACACACTGACCACAGTCAGTCTGGGACTGGTTTATCCCTCTTTCTCCAGATCCCCAGTATGACTACCCACTGGCACAGCTATAGAGTTGAGATTTCAGCTTTGTGGCCAAGCCAGGACTTCCAGCACCCTCTCTGTCCAACCAGTGTTTTGTGTCCCTGCCCAAGTAACTGGCACACACACCCTCTTTGAGGTTTGATTTATACACACACACACACACACACACACACACACACACACACACACACACACATACCCCTGGGAAAGCTGGCACAGGTTTACTAGCTATGCCCCCTTTTCCCAGACTATAAGGTAGTATTATTGCCACCAGCCAACTCATTATCAACTAATTTAAGGCATTTAATAAAAGGCATCCAATCTATTAAATCTTACTGCACAACAGTAATATTAACACAAATAGTAGTTTGACCAAGAGCAAGGCTATTAGGAGTGGCCAACACAGTGTCACCAAATAAATATGAAAATACTCTCAAAACTTAAATATCTCTAGACAGACCAGCCACAATGAAAATTATAAATATATTTAATAAAAAATAATAAAATAACAAGAAAATACTCAGTATATATTCACAGTGACACCAGAGTTCAAAATTTGAAACAACATTGCATGACAGTCTCAAATAAAGAAAGAAAAACATCAAAACTATGCTTCACTATATTCCTGACTGAATCTAAGACAATTACTATCCCATGGTTAACTGACTTAAAAGCAAGACAGATGTGGTGAATGGATCTTCTAGTTCTTGTCAGGTCCAAGACATAATACAAAATGCTCTGTCTCTAAAAGACTTTTTAAATTAATATCTCAAATATTACTGCTGGGATAGCTTGCAAAATGACATCATTACTTATCATCTGACTCTATCCCAGGTGAAATCCCCACTGCTGGAAGCTAGCAGTATTTGGCATCTACCTGTGAAAATGCATAGACCTCAGATCTTTTCTCAGATGCTAGAAGTCATAAAACAATTGCATTCCTCCACATTTCAAAACAAGTAATTATTTCACCTTAAAGACAATACAGAAAACTCCCTAGTACATACATTCTGTCTCTAGCTGCCATAAAGTAATTTAATTTCAGCTATTTTTCTGAAGTTAACCTCCTGTATTCCAGTTTCCACTGTTAAAATATATACATTTAAAAAGTGTTTCATAGTGTAGTACTAGGCTAACTGCTCTTGCGAGCCATTTTAAGCCTAGCCAATTATCCCTTGTGAGACTCAAACCCTGCACCTTGTGTTTATAAGGCAAACACCTTAACCATTAGGCCACCATCCCAACAATCTGCATGTACATATCTGTTATATTCCAGTAAGGCATGCTGTGGTTACATTTTAAGCACAAATACTATAAAATATCTTTTCAAAATACATCTTTGCAAACCTAGTTTAATATACACGGCATACAAATCTAATACAGTTGTAACACGATCATCCTATATGAATCATGTTAATATTCACAAATGACATATAATTATTTGCAAAATTCCAGATAGCTGTGCTGGCAGTATCTCCCTTTGTCCAATACGCACCCTAGATAACTGGATGGGAGACTGGAAATCCCCCCGTAGGGTGGCACCATGTCCCTCATGGACAGGGATATTTTGTGTTGATCACAGTCCCACTCTGTTCATAAATTTATTCTGTGAATTACCCAAAAAGAACAAATGGGGATACTTGGGATTAACATGGCTAGGCTTGTAAAGGCTCTAGGGCCGCTAGCCTAGTAACCTATGAACTTAAGTACCTATGTAGGCTTTTCTAGTCTGTGTGCCACCAAATCACCTTGCAGAAGAGCAAATTAGTTGTTGTTTGGTAGATCTTTGCTGTTTAATCTGCACTTTTGAGAGCAGCTTTTGCTATGGTTTTACATTAAGAAATTCTAGGATCATTCATGTTTTGGAAGAAGGTATTTACCTAGTGTCTCTGAATGGGGAAGCTCAAAGTGTGGTTGTTTATTGGCTAAAAGGCATAAGAGACAGTTTTCCAGCTCTTTATCTCTGCTATAAATCAGCCAAGTTTGTGTGTAGCTGCCCATTGGGCAGTGGTAGTTAGCAGTGCCCTGTATAGTAACAAATAGTAGCAGTAAAATTTCCCTATAAAGTTAGGATTAGATGTGAAACCTGTTAAACTGTGTGGTATTGTGTGGAAATGAGCTTAGAGTGGCTAGCTAGACCATCAAATAGCACTACAAAATCCTGTATTATATAACATCCTGTCCTTAACCTGAGAAACTACCCTGGGAGACCGCTATTACAACCCAATCCTTAATCCTAATAGGACTGGACAGCATGGATATGCAATTTCCAAATGTCTCTGTGGCCAACGTGGTAGATTTGGCATCCTACGGCAATGTAGCAATTGTCCCATGTTCTCAGACAACCGGTTAATCATTAAAGAAAATAACACAGTGTGCACAATATGCAAATGATGTAAATACACAACTTCCTTGAAGGCAAAAGTCTTTCATACAAATGAGGTTTTCAGGAATACCCACACTACATCCCTTACACACACTGCTCACCACATACACAGATTATCTTATGCTGAGGCACTTAAAAGGAAACCTTCCCAAAACTCAGACCTCCAAAGCCATCTAATGGTAGCACTGCTCCTCAGCAATTGCTTAAACATGCACCTAAAGCAACACCAAACATCTTACATAAGCCTACATCCAGTGGTGCTCCAAGCCCATAAGGCAAGCATATACTTTAACTTTTGTCACTGAGGACTCCATTGTGCAACACACAGATGCTGCACTCACCAGGTTAGACAAGGAGAAGATAACAGATAGGTGCATATCTGGAGCCAGGATCCACAATATCACACACACACTCAGGTCACTGCACCTCCAGGTACCAATATGATTCTGTTGCATATCTGGAGCCAGGATCCACAATATCATGTATGCACTCAGGTCACTGCACCCCCAGGTACCGATATTCTGTTGCATATCTGGAGCCAGCATCCACAATATCATGCACGCACTCAGGTCACTGCACCCCCAGGTACCGATATGATTCTGTTGCATATCTGGAGCCAGGATCCACAATATCATGTATGCACTCAGGTCACTGCACCCCCAGGTACCGATATTCTGTTGCATATCTGGAGCCAGCATCCACAATATCACGCACGCACTCAGGTCACTGCACCCCAGGTACCGATATGATTCTGTTGCATATCTGGAGCAGGATCTGCAATATCACGCATGCACTCAGGTCACTGCACGCCCAGGTATCAATATGATTCTGTCATAGTCTATGTTGGTATAAATATCCTGAGACATACATCACTAGACAATATGACAAGAGACATAATGGATCTCTCAGAATATTTGTCATAGATAGGTTTTAGCCTTGCACTGAGCAGCATTATACCTTCACCAAGGATGATGCCACAGTATTGAACATAAAATGACTGAGTTTAGTAATTGGCTTAGTTTCCAAGGGGGGATCCAATATATGTCAGTATGGAGGGACATGGTCAAAAGACCATGTTACTTTGACTGCACCCCCCCCCCCCAAGGCTTTCACATATTGGCTAAAACTTTCCACCCTAGAGCCTTTTTTAAGTAATGCCAAAAAGAGAAATCTACCTATGCAGTGAAAAACTCTACAAGCAAGGTGTTATTGCTCAATGCTTAGAGCCTAAATAAAAAACTTCACACCCTTCAAGCCCTCTTTAGTCTGGAGAATGTAGATGTCTGTGCCATGACTGGGACTTAGTTTGAAGTCATAAAAACTATTCTGGATATGCTGGCTAGTGTACCTTCCACACATTTAGACCAACAACAGCACTCTTGTCTCTGTCTATATTAGCAACAAGCATACTTCCAGGTTGGTTAAACAGGATAATACCAGGGAGCTCATCCATTTGCAAGTCATAATAGATAAGGTCTCCTACCATATTATGTCTAGCTACAGGTCACCATCTATGCCCCTAAAATCTCAAAACTCTTTCTTAAACCTACTAGAGGTGCTCAACATTCAACCAAACACCCTATTCATGGGTGACTTTAACTACCCCTCTATAGACTGGGACATGTACACTGCCTCAAACTCACAGGCACAATAATTCCTGGACTTTATTAACATAAACACCCTGGAATAGAGAGTACATGCTCCAGCCAGAGGATCAAACTTACTGGATCTGGTACCGACCAACATGGGAGAGCATTGCACCCCCCCCCCCCACAATGCCCCATGTCATGTCCTCACTAATGAGCTCAGATCACAAAGCTGTCTCATTTGAATCAAAAATCAAACCAGGAAATCCAGCTAAACCAGTAACAGGACGTATTCAACGGCAAGTACATCTTAATATGCCACAGTTTGTCAAAATTCAAGGCTCACCCAACCCCGAGACCACAGCTACTTATGCAAAATTATTCACAGAATACGTATACAAACATGAATGGCTGCATAGAGCCTGCCTTATCTACCAGAAATACACCCAAAATACACACTAAAAACTAACCCCACTGGTGGAATCCTCACCTAAACAGGATATATAATAAAAGAAGAAAACTCATGACCAAAATCAGGAAGAGCAATTCTGTTAAAGACAAATGCTATCTTACACAACTAAACAAAACAATAAGGGGTCTAATTAAGTCCAACAAGGCCAACTATGAGGTTAGGTCTACTAACGTTCAAACCTGGGCTGACCCTCTAATATACTTATTCCTCATCCTGTCCACCCTCGTCACACCCAGTGCAAATGTTAACATAAATTGATTAAGGGTAGAGCTACAACAGATCCTGGAAACTCTCACTCTGTAAGCCAGACAAATGTTATCTGGAAGGCTATGGATCACAGCATTATGGAACTCATTAACAGAGATATTATGAACCTGCAAACACTGTACCATACCCACTTAGGTTCCCTAAAGGGCAGATCATGGCTCCTATACCTAGTAGACTTCAAGCCAGTTAACAAGGCTATAGGTGAGGGAGGGGAGGTCCATATAGCCAAGCTATAGCTCACCCAGTGATTCATACCCATCCAACATTTTGGTATTATACATAACCTCAACAGACTGACCATAAACGACTGTTAGATGATGGATTAACAAATGACGCACAGATGTAGGACACACAGTAACATTTGCAGCCTCCATGTACAATTCTATGCCAGTAACAAGTGGTATTCACCTGCACTCAGTCCTGGGACCACTCCTGTTTGGCATATAGCTTTCTTAGGTACAGGCAAACACAGTAGAGATATGTCTGCCCACGTCTGATGGAAATGCATACTGTGGGCTATACTTTATTCTCCAGATGACACACACATCCTCCAAAAGGGTATCATAGAGACAGATACCTGGTGTCAAAATCATGCTGTAAAGCTATAAGCCAAAGAAAGCACAGTTTTAGAAAACAACGTATCCCCAGAGTACCACATAGGTAGTAGCCCCCAAAATGTGGAACAGGTACTAATGTATACATAGAGCCATGTGTTTAGTCATCACTCCTTTGATAATCACATTACCAAAAGGTTTTGGAAATCACTCTGTAGAGCACATAAGCAATAAAGGGTTTGCATGCAGATCAACAGAGGTTGTTGGACAGCTATAATAATTAGTCATCTTTGCCAGACTTTGCTTGCTTTGGAACAGGATTCAAATATACCTCAAGCATAAACCCTCACTCACACTCTTCAATAGAAACCATGATGAGTGGATGTGAAACAGAAGACGTAGCCCGGGGATGACTGCAGTGGCAAAGCTTGTCACAAGCATACAGAAGTGACCTAAGGTCTGGAAAGCACCAGCATGCTCTGACAAGGCTAACAGATGCTTTCATGGAGAAAGCATAGTACCCACCTATGAAAAAATTGAGGTCACATGTATGTATAGGATTTTGCCCCACAGCTACCTTACATGTGTTATGCACATACAGTTTTCATTGTGATATGTAATACACTAGAAAAATCAAAATCCACTTCACATTGACCAACGGTGTCACACACTCTCACAGTTAGCAAGCACAGGATTCAGACTCCTACCTAACTACGTTGATACTACAGTAGTATGCATTTTCACAATGCACTACACACATTACTGGGATTGTGGCTTCACACAGGTGTATTTGTAGGATGGTGACATCATCAGACTTGACAAAGATGAGCATATCACTTTTAAAGGGTGTGAGTAGTCTCCAGAAGGTTGTTCCCTCCACAGGGAGAGACAGACAGGCACACACAGTTGGTAAGTGCAGGATTCAAACTCCTACTTCATTATCTTATGATACTACAGCAGTACGCATTTCCACAACATGCTATACACATTATTGGAATTTCATCTTCCTACAGGTGTATTTGTAGGATGGTGACATCATCAGACTTGACAAAGATGAGTGTATCACTTTTAAGGGGTGTGAGTAGTCTCGTAAAAGGTTACTCCCTCCCCAGGGAAAGACAAACAGACAAACACACAAACAGTTCACAAGTGCAGGATTCAAACTCCTACTTAACTTCATTATGATACTACAGCAGTACACATTTACATGACATGCTATACACATTACTGGGTTTTTATGTTCCCACGGTGTATTTGTAGGATGGTGACATCATCAGACTTGACAAAGATGAGTATATCACTTTTAAGGGGTTTGAGTAGTCTCCCAGGTAGGCTCTTTCCCAGGTGGACACACAAACACAGTTGGCAAGTGCAGGATTCAAACTCCTCCCCCAATTACATTATGATACTACAGCAGTACACATTTACACTATACACTATACACATTACTGGGATTGCACCTTCCCACAGGTGTATTTGTAGGATGGTGACATCATCAGACTTGACAAAGATGATTATATCACTTTTAAGGGGTGTGAGTAGTCTCCAAAAAGGCTGCTCCCTCCCCAGTGAGAGATAGACACAAACAGCTGGCAAGTGCAGGATTCAAACTCCTACCTAATTACATTATGATACTACAGTCGTACATATTTACACAATGCGCTATACACATTACTGATTTTTCAGCTTCCCACAGGTGTATTTGTAGGATGGTGACATCATCAGACTTGACAAAGATGAGTATATCACTTTTAAGGGGTGTGAGTAGTCTCCAAAAAGGCTGCTCTCTCCCCAGGAAGAGACAGACATACACAGCTGGCAAATGCAGGACTCCAACTCCTACCTAACTATATTATAATACTGCAGCAGCACGTTTTAACATGATGCACTATTCACATTATTGGGATTTCACATTCCCACAGGTGTATTTGTTGGATGGTGACATCATCAGACTTGACAAAGATGAGTATATCACTTTTAAGGGGTGTGAGTAGTCTCCAAAAAGTTGCTCTCTCCCCAGGGAGAGACAAACACACACACACACACACACACACACACACACACACACACACACACACACACACACACACACACACACACACACACACACACACAGTTGGCAAGTGCGGGATTCATATTACAAACTAAGTACTTTTTTACACTACAGCAAGCAATATGGAGTTACAGGGTGCAATACAGACATTACTCACTGACAGTTTGCCCAAAGGAGCTTTTCACATTTGGTAACCTCAGCAGGCTTATCATACTAGGTGTATTGTGAGTGTATTGTATGCATAGGCCATGACCATATCATATATGGGTTGATGCACCACATGCTGGCACACACAGGGTCAAACTGGTGGCTAAGCTCTGTCAACTCAATACTGGACAATACAGTCAAGAGGAGTAGGGTCATACAAGCACAACACCAACAGTCTCACATAGACATACAATATAAGTACCAGCAAAACACACACATAAATACACATTACCATACTCGGAGAATACAAATATTAATCTGAAAAAGAGAAAGTGTCCTCCTAAGCAGACAAGCAAGCAACATGCACCTCTAAGCACACATCAGAAAACACATAATACACCAAAGCAGTGTGCCTCACAACAGGCCTTCAGGCAAAACAACATACCCAACACACTAGTAATATATGACTCCATAGTCAGGCACACAGATGTTCCACTCACTAGGCTGGACAAGGGGAAGGTTACTGTCAGTTGTCTGTCAGGTGCTATGATCCGCCACATAACACAAGCACTTACATCACTCCAGAACAGGTACATATATGACGCGGTCTTTGTACATGTCAGTGTGAATGATCTGAGACATACCTCCCAGGCAACATGACAAGAGATATATAGTAGCTCTATGATCATGTAGCCCAGGCTGGTATGACCCTGACCTTGAGTAGCATCTTCCCTTCACCTACATGATACTGCAATATAACAGAAAGATGATAAACTTAAACAATTGGCTGAGCTTCTGGTGTCATTCAAAGGTGATCCAGTCTCTGTCTGCCTGGGATGACATGATAGACAAGCCTCGTTGCTTCGCTAGAGATGGTTTGCACCTGTCACCCCTATGTTTCTGAATACTGGCCAAGGCTCTTGCTGTCCCCATATTACCTTTTTTAGGCAAGGCTCAAAGGACAAACCAACCCTCATAGCCAACACATATAACCACAAAGTGAGCTAAATGCTACTCATTGCCAGAAGTCTCAGCCTCCAAATGCACACACTCGAGGCACTCCTCGGTGTGGAGAATATTGATATCTGTGCAGTAACAGAAACCTAGTTCAAGACTCCAGGGAGCACACCAGCACTACCAGGATACTACTCATTCCATACCCTCCGGCATCAGAACCTGGATCATAGCACATAGGGCAGGGATGTAGCCATATTCATCAAGGATACCTACACCTCTCTCTAAATCCTCTCTACAGGATATGTACCCATAGAATGTTGCACAGCAATGTTTTTCCCACTCCACAAGGGTGGGACCACAACAGACCCTTGGCATTCCTGCTCTATGAGCCTGATGAGTCTGATTTGCAAGGCAATGGAGCCAGTCTTAATGGTACTCAACAATAAAGACATTGGGAACCTTCCCACAGTTGAGCACACCCAGTTTGGCTTTGTCAAAGGCAGATCATGCCTCCTGAACTGGGTGGATTTCTTTGAGACAGTTACCCAGGCTACAGATGATTGAAAGGAGCTCCACACAGCCTACCTATACCTCACTAAGGCCTTTGACACCATTCCCCAGTCAGGTATCATAGATGAACTCACCAACCTGGGCATAAATCAATACATCACAAGATGGATTGCAAACTGGCTCACAGATAGATCCCACAAATTAAGAGTTGCTGGCTACATGTCAGACTCTAAACCGGTAACAACTGGTGTCCCCCAGGGTTCGGTCCTGGGGCCCCTCCTGTTTGCTATATACTTCTCAGAAGTACATGCCAGCACAGGAGGTTGTGGTTGACTAGGTTTACTGGGAACTGTAAAGTGTGTGCCATAATAGATTCCCCACATGACACAAATATTCTCCAGAAGGGACTCTATGAGACAGATGTGTAGTGTCAGAATCATGGCCTCAAGCTCAATGTGGAAGAATGCATAGTAATCCCCTTTGGAGAAAACAAAGTACCCACAAACTACCATGTAGGTGTTACCCCCTGAACACTGACGGGGTAATAAGAGATCTGGAGGACACAAGTAGATAGTCGTCTTTCCTTTGACAACCATGTTGCCAAAGTGGTTAGGAAATCCTATGCGGCCCACCTAATCAACAAAGGGTTTGCATCAAGATCACAGGAGGTTGTGGTGACCCTCTACTCTTAAGTCATCAGACCCATCATTTAGTGCAATGCACCATTTTGGATGTACTCAACTAGGCATATCCAGCAGCTGGAGAGACAACAGAGGTACCTCACCAAGAGGATTACTGGCCTCAAACAGTTGTGTTATGCAACACAACTGGAAAAATTAAATCTGTTCTCTGTTGCATACTACCTACTCAGAGGCACATTCTGCCTAACATACAGAGCCATGTCCAAGACATAACTGTTGAACATGCTCCATCTAAGGAAAACAAAACTGAGTCGCACTGCACACTCCAGGGATATGAACCTCATCACAACAATGAATACAACATGCTGGTGGGATAGAGTACCATCCCAGAGAGGCTTAGGGTACTAACTATTAGAACTAGGGCTTAGGAGACTAACCAATGGGGTGGTGAAAGCTGCACAACTTGCCTAGGCTAATATATACCTTTGTGAAGATAGTCTACTGCATACCTATGAACCTATGTGACAGGTACATGTCTACAGATAGTAGATGTGTACTTCATTGTACAGTCATGTTGTACAGCAGGCACATGGACCACATACACTGTAATGCTTACAGATACTGGTGGCTATTATGTACAGTGGGTGAGATGTGCACCTCATGTCTTTTGTGACATTAGGATGTATGCTGGGTGGGACAGTCCTGAATGGCTCTTGTCATGGTCACCCTCTTACACACATCTCTGCCCATCCAGTTTTCGCTTATTATACTGTGTTCCTCCTACATATATAGGTACATAGGTAGGTAATAGGCTATCTGACTGAAGACATATATTAGTATGGCCAGAGTGTGCAGCTATCACCACACCTGGGGTTAGCTCCCTATGCCTCTGTGTAGTAGAGCTGATGAAGTGATACATGGTGTGACAGTTCAGTTTCATATACACACATCAAGGCTCCTCTGGAAGAGTGTCAGTGAGGGACTCAGCTTAATGTAGGTTGGGAGCCTGTTCCAAAGCAAGGGAAGTCTGTGAGTTAGTAATGTATCCCTCCAACATGTTCTATTTATTGTTGTGATGGTTATATCCCTAGACCATGTGGCACAGTGAGCTTGGGTTTACTTCAGATAGAGCATGTACATCAGTTCTGCATTGGACATGGACCTGTATGTTGGGTAGAGATCACCTGAGTAGACGGTATGCAACAGAGTACAGACTGAGTTACTTCAGTCTTGTTGCATGGAGCAACTGTTTGAGGCCAGTAATCCTCTTGTTGAGGTACTTCAGTGGTCTTTCCAGCTGCTGAAAGTGCCTAGTCAGATTCATCGCAAGTGTGTCAGGGTACTCTCTGATGGGTCTGATGACTGATGAGTAGAGGGAACCTCCTTTGATCTACATGCAAAGACTTTGTCAATTTGTGGGGACACATAGCATGATTTTCTAACCACTTTGTGAATGTGTTTCTGAAAGTAGAGATGACTATCCACATGTGTCCATAGATCCCTTATTATTACCTCCATATTTAGGGTGTTGGCACCTATGTAGTACTTGTATGACTGTAGCTCGAGGCCATAATTTTGACACCACATCTGTCTGACTGAGACCCTTTTTAAGGATGTCTCTGTTGTCCCAAACATCAATTATGACAACCTTTTTACAGTCATCCACAAACTTTGCTAACCATAGCCCTCATGTGTCTGACTGTACTTCTGAAAAGTATACACCAGACAGGAGGGGTCCCAGGACTGAGCCATGGGGGACATCAGTTGTTACCAACTTACAGTCCAACAGGGAGACCACAATTCTTACCTTGTGGGATCTGTCTGTGCCCCAGATGGCAATCCATCAGATGACATACGTGTTTATGCACAGGTTGTTGATTTTGTGAATACAACATGTGTGTAGGATGTTGGAAAGGGGCTTTTCAAGGTCTATGTAGTCTGTGTGGAGCTCATTTCATTGATGTATGTCCTGGGCAACCACCTTGAAAACTGTCTAGCAGGTTTAGGGACCATGATCTGCCCCTGACCAAATCAAAATGGGTAGGGTTCGATGTTTGTAGGCTCCCAATAGCTCTGTTTATGAGTTCCATAATGATGGACTCCATGGCCTTGCAGATCAGGCTTATTAGGCTTATAAGACAATAGTTCCCATGGTCCGTTGTGCACCAACACTTGTGGAGTGTGCCAAATGTTGCTGTAACCCATTCAACAGTTTCATATCCTGTACAGAGGGTGAGTCTCAACAGACTGTTCGGGTGCAGGGTCTGTTTGTTTTGGAGTTCACATATGACACAGCCAGGGACACCATGTCATCCCATAGACACATGTTTTTAGGTTTGGATAGAGCTGTTTAACCATTGTATATGTGATTTCTGGGCTTTCACCATCTCCATGTATGGTAATGGGCCCTTTTGTCAATGAGAGGGGGGTAAATATATATGAATCTGTCTGACAAGATGTTGGCAATGTCAGTCATGTACATGTATTCATTTACACTTTGCCCTAACTCAGAACATATATGAGTTTACATTGATATTTATGACATAGCTAAAGAAAGCTTCATGGTTCTCTATGGAATATTTGGCAATATTTTTGGCAGAGCTTGGCTTGGATAAGGTTAGGAGTGCTCATTCTTTCTTGGTGATACTGATCGGAGATTTATTGATCTTCTTGAACAACTTAAGTACTTGTATTACATAGTTTGATTATGACAGGGATGCAATATATTATATGGGTCTGTTTTCATATCACTGTGTACGCAAGGCAGGATTGGTGAATAGTGACATGTGTCTGGAGTAAGAACTGCAACTGCCAGATATGTGTGGTCCACTGCTGTACTCAGACATGGCCTAAGTGTGTGAGCATGCTCAGTATGACCATTCAGTATATTGTCTGAAATTTGCTTCATTTGTTTGTGTGTGAGCATGCCCAGTATAACCTTTCAGTATGTTGTTGACTGACATTTGCTTAGTTTGTTTAAGTGTGTGTGAGCATGCGCAGTATAACCTTTCAGTATGTTGCTGACTGACATTTGCTTTGTTTGTTTAAGTGTGTGAGCATGCCCAGTATGACCTTTCAGTATGTTGTTGACTGAAATTTGCTATATTTGTTTAAGTATGTGCATGCCCACTATGGGCATATATACTATATATGTGTGAAAAATCAAGTTGGTTTTTACTTCAGGGCTCACCTTTGTGTTGTACACCAACAGGAAGCACGCTGTGCCTGCAGGGCTTCCATGAGTCAATTTGCATAGACTTATCAACATTTCTACATGCGGGGGGACAGCTATTATTTGTACATTTCTACCCGGGGGGGGGCACACCTGATTGTTACTGTGGATGTACATAGGATGAGGGGTACACCTGACACTTATACACATTTGCTAGGCCTGCACTGCTATGTCATGTACTCCATTTCAGTCTGTACTGTTGCCTATCGTACTGGCTTGAGGCATACCACTGTAGTACAGACCTTAGCTTCCAATTACATGCATATTAGTTTGTGATTTCATAGCCTACCCAACCCCCATCACACTGCCTGGCCTGCTGTTATCTGTCTGCATTGGCCTGTGGGGTGGTTACCCATATGCCTCTTCAGAGGGCATGATACAGCATTTGTTTATGTTTACGTTTGTCTACAACTGTCCTGCTGGCTGTGACTGTTAGGTATGTAACCCCCCCCAACTGGTATGTGTGAGTGACTTAAGTTCTGTCTGTGCCAGTATTGAGGGTGATGCTGCAGGGCTGCCTATGTCGGATGCACATAGTACACTCCCTATACATGTTTGAAAACAGGTAGTGTCAAGTTAGGCATCCCTTTTACTGTATGTGCGAGTCAGAGAGAGGTGTCATTTTCAGAGTTCCTACTGAGTCAGTGTATGTGCTATGCGTTGCCTCTTTGCCAAAGCCAGGGCATACTAGGCACACCTCCTTCTGCCTACTGGGGCAGGCTCAGGTTGTTCCTCCTCCGAGTCACGCTGTGCTTGAGCAGGCCTTGGCAATGGTGGGGGGCTGTTTGGCCCTGCCCCATGCTGTTCCTGCTGCAGCTGCTTCTGCAGGATCATATTGTGTAGCATGGCACATACCATAACAATTTGGGTACATGTAGTTGGTGAGTACTGCAAGGCTCCACCAGATGTGTCCAGGCACCGAAACTGTGACTTGAGCATCCCAAACACATGCTCAATTATGATTCTTGTTTGTGCATGTGCCTCATTATGGAGTTCTTGTCCAGGTGTGTGTGCATTTCTGATGGGTGTCATCAGCCATGGCTCCAGTGCGTATCCAGCATCCCCTACTAGGTGACTGTAGGGAATGTCCCCATTGGCAAATAACTGATACAGCTGGGTCAGATGCCAAACGTGGGAATCGTAATAGCTTCCAGGTCATCCAGCACACACATTCATTATTATGCCCTGGGCATCGCACATGAACTGGCAGTTGATGGAGGGGAAGCCCTTGTGGTTGATGTAGACCCTACCCCGCTCACCGGGTGGTGCTTTGATGCATATGTGCGTGCAGTCTATTGCACCCACTACCTCAAGGTATTCTTCTATTTGGTGGAAAAGATGCATATTGCTGGCCAATGCCTCACGGGAATTGTGGAAATATATGTGGTCACCAACATGTGCTGACATGGCATCCAGGAACTGGTGGAGTACCCTGGATGCTGATGCCTGTGAAATCCCCATCATATCACCAGTTGGTCTTTGGAAGGTACCTGTAGCTAGTATTCTTAGGCCAACACATACCTTGGTATCCACTGGGATGGGTTCCCCTCTGTTGGTTCTGTGTGTGAGGCATGGCGGGCACAGCTCAACAATTTGCTGTAGGAGGTCCCTGTCCTCCCTGTAGCACTCCACTATCTCCAGCTCATGTAGCCCCTGGTAGGTTACCCTGGGTTTGTACACTCTTCTCCGTCTCCTCACTCTGAGTTGCTCAGCAGCATTCACATCACCACCCTCAGCACCTTGCACATGTTGGTTTATGATAGCAAGAGCAGCCCCTAACATTTTGTCTGACTTAAGCTTTTTAAGCTTTCCCTCTTTGTATACTGCAGTGTTGCAGAGTTCTTGAGAAAAAAACAGGGGGGGAATGGTATTTGCAGAGTTTAAAGTGCTGGGCTGGGCTAGTCTGCTGCCTGTGTAATTGGCTGATTCTGATATATTTCACCTGGCAGCTCTGCTAATTCTCCTTGGTTAACTTCCTACTACTTCTTTTCCTTCCTTTTGACTTTCTGTTTCCACCAGGGGCAGTGCCACACAAACGCACGCACATGCACGCACACGCTGTGTGCATGTTTGCAAGGAGTTTCCTATCTTTTAACAGTGTGCACCTTGGGTTTGAGGTTTTCAAATAGGACAACTGTAGACACGTCTCTTTGCAATCCTGAGCAACTCAGAGCAAACACGAACCACTGTGCTCCAATTAGCTTACAACCTGTCTGACACACCCCCTCATGATGTCACCTATATTCTAGTCTTCTACTCACCTACTCCTAATCTTACACTCTTGGGACACGCCTCACATGCTGGGGAAAATTGGGATTCACTATCCTTATCCTCATTTGCATAGGACTGTCTAGTAATGCATGGTTACATCTCTCACACTGAGCTTCCCCCCCCCCCTTAGCAATCACTAGTCAGTAGCTATGTTGTCTTCAGCCTGCCATTCACCTGCATGGCAGAATAAGCTTTTTAGTGAAAATGCCTATTTTTGGCTTTTTTAAATGATTTTCTTGTTTTTTTAAACGCAGCACATTTGTGCGGTGCTGCGCTATACTTAAACATCGGAGATCGGGGGGGAAAAAGTTAAATGTTTATGTTTTTAAACATTTTTCAATGCCAGTGGCCTTATATTTGGCCACTGGCATGCTTCCTCAACTGTATGCATCCTTTATTTGGAGCTGTCATAGCTCCGTTTAGCTATTTGCAGAAATGTACTCCGTTACCAACTGAGTAAATTTCTGCAGGTTACACTAATCTTCCATGGACAGTTTGTGTTTGCTGGATCGCAAATTTACCTCATTTGCATGGCTTTCACCAGCAAATGAGGTAATTTGCATACCATGACGCTGTCCGTGCAAGATTAGCTTTAGCAGCTCGCGTGCACTCCCCTGCCATCTGTTCCTGGTTCGCACAGCAGACATATTGCCGACGTGAGCTCCTACAGTCATCTTGCACTCCATGCAAGCTTTTGTGAATCCGGGGGCCAGTGTTTTATTTTGCTGCAGTTAATTTAAAGTTTGTGTCAGATATTTGTATTTAACTGCAATGCTAGATGTTACTGTCTGGTTTGTGTTTCATTAACAAACACCAGTCCTCGCACGTACGGCTTGCTCGGCCAACCAACCTTGAAACAAACACGAAGAGGCCAGCAAATAGGTTTCACCGTTTATTAGAGGTACAAAAACGGACCAAAAGGTACCGTAAGTTAAACAGAGATACTCATACTAGTTTACGCCTTCTTCAGTGAGTATAAGTAGATAAAATAATATGAATATACACCAGCGTCAGTATAAATACTTTTGTTGGCCAATGGGAATGAAGACATTCAAATTGTGCTCTCAGCTCAAAATTAAGTTATAACAAAAACATGGTAATGCAGTATAATGAACCAAAAGGTTATATCAAATTTATGGATAGGATTACATAAAGCACCTAACAATATATAACATGAACAAATAAAATAAAAATATAATATGCAATCCCAGACCATAGAACAATATATGGTCTAAGCAAAAGACAAACCAAATAGAGTTAGATGTGTAAACATATGATCAAAAATATGATGCCAGAAGCACACCCTGGCCAAATATAATATAAGCAATTGATAAACATAAAAATATGTAAATAAATCCAGAGATATGGATTTGAGAACAATACAAAATATGAAAAATAAATAAATAGAAATGCAACCTCAACATCCAAATATTGAATCCTGTAAATTGTATAACTGCAAAAAATTGCAGTAGTACAACCATATACACAGGTAATAATGAAGTGATAAATA